>NC_143588.1:41697924-42030008 GCF_048544385.1 Mastigoproctus giganteus
CCTCCCCATTCACCGGATATGAACCCTGTGGACCATCTTTCGGATGCTGTGGAAAGGTCAGTTCGAGCTTTGGATCCTCCTCCCAGGAATGCAACAGAATTATGAACAGTGGTGCAGCAAGCATGGATGGAAATACATGTGGAACGGTTTCGTGAACTAGTGGACTCAATGCCTCGCCGTGTGACTGCCTTTATCCGGGCGAAAGGTGGGCCTATCCGTTACTAGGTAGGTATCCCATGATTTCTGTCCACTCAGTACACTTTGATGCTTAATATTGAAAGAAATATTAATTTAGTATTAATTGAATTAGAAGCTGGAAATAAAAGTGACATATAATTTAAATACAAGTAACTGTATGCCTAATGTGAAATGGAAAACTGCCAATTCAAGATGTTTCCACACTTAATATTCAGGCGGTAGATGAGTCAAATTTGCTTTAAAAGGGCTATCAACCGATCAGTTGCGACTTTTTTTTCCATCAGAGGCTCGGATTCTGGTTCCACGCCCCCTCCACAATGTCCGGGCCTTATGTAATGATATGTAAAATTTTTAGTTGCTAAGAACAGATTTTACTGCGAGAAACTGCTGTGAGGAATTGCGGTTTTCAGTGAGGAATTCAAAACTCCGGTACATACCAACATATTCTACTATGAATTTATTTATATTTATATAGAGTGTTGGTAGTGTTTTATTTTTTCTGTATTTAAAATAAAAATCTTAAGAATTTTGATATTTTGAAGTCCCAAAGATATCAGATGCCGTTAAATAAATAAATAATCACTGTGTTCTATAAATAAAAACCTCACAGATAATCAAATTATAGAAATTGCGAGCTTTCCTTAGGCTACTGCTACAGTTTGATGTATTAATACATATGACAGATATAAAAGAGTACTTCAGCTAACCCAAGATTTGTTAAGTGTACAGACAAACATACATGCATAAACATAATGGATTCAACAAAATTTTGGTTGCTTTTTTCCTTATCAGTAACACAAACTCTATGATACACCTGAAATGTTTCGATTGCAGTGATATGGTCCTTACCAAACACTGCAGATTATGCAGTGTTTGATAGGCACCATACGTTCACTATTGTTATTTCAAGTAGTGTAAGAATGAGGCAACTCGTTATATGGGCGATAGCAATTAATATTCAAATAAACAGTCTCGTCATCTGAATGAAGAAGTGCTCATAGCCTGAAATAGTATACTCCAGTACAACTCATGCATGTGGAGAGTAATCCGTATTCATATAAACTTTACCTCCCCATGTCAAGGAAACTGATGTTGATTTGAAGTGGTGCAATACTAAGGCAATTCGTCATGAAGTTTATGAGTGTTATAATAGCGGAGAAGTCTTTCCCTCTTCTACTGAAGTTAAGGGAGCATCATACTAGAGATAATGGTTATCCGTGTGTTTACTGATTGATTCAAAAAATTATCGAAGAATCATTTCTTTTGTAATGAAAATTTATGATACGACACTACATTTTTTTTATATTGTAGCCTAATGTTTTTTAGAAATACGATAATAAAAAAATAATGCGTAGACTATTGTAATGATTAATAGAAAGAGTAGGGAAGAATGGCAGAAAGACCAATAAAGAATACATAAAAGCTAATAAATAATGGACCCTGATATAAAGAAAAAATATGCATGTATGAAATTACCATGCAGCTTCGAATAAATTCCCAATAATGACCATCGAAAGTACAGCACTAAAGACACCGTAACAATGACTGCTAACAGGAAGCCCACTAATGACTGAAGGCACATGCGCACTAATCACATTAATGACCACACTTCGATCACCACGAAACGATAATGACAGCAATGGGAACACGTGCTATAAAAGTAATGGCAAGATTCGTTGGGCTTTCAGTTTACTCTTAAACTGAATTAAAATTCCCATTTGTAAATTTCCAGTGGAATTTGTTTATTTTGAAATTTCAAGACCGCTCTCCTTCGTCCATCAAAAGCACCCGATCACTAATAGGCTAAACATAGTCTAATTTGGGAAACAAAGATGTAAATACCTGACGAAGGTTAGTATGTTTATTCCTGTAATGGCGTATCATCGAAAGTTTGGGCCTTAATGCAATAATTTATTAATTTTATTTAACTTTCTCATTTTTATATTTTCGTTTGGGGCCTCGCTCAGCTCAGGGCCCTGGTTCAGTTGCGCTCTTTTTTGCCTTTATTATTTATTAACGCTTTCTCTCTAACACTAAAATCCATCGCCTATCAGACTGCCAAGTTTTGTTCATTATTTTTTATAACACGTACCTAGTTGCGAAATCTCAGAGGGCGCTGCTGTCATCATAACGTCACTTTTTTCTCAATCCTTTTTTTCTTTCGATTCTGTCCAGAGAGAAGCTGTCTAATAAAGTGCGGAAATCGAAATTGAACAGCAAAGTCTTCCTTATTTTCTACGATTGTTTCTTCAGACTAAAGATAGCGACGCTGTGAAAACATCTTGAGCCTTAGGTACTGGTTAAGCAGCTTTCATTTAGTCCAGAATGTTTATATAAGACCCTAAGGTTGTCAAGGAAATATAGTTTTCCAGTTTGCTCTCATGTCAGCTACTTAATTCCGACAGACGCCTCGGGCACTTGCTCCACTTAGACTTGGTGGATAACACGTCTTCAGTCTCGCGATGGCTGTCAGCTACACGTGTGACATAGGAGTGGACTCTTGACAGTTACGCGTCTACCCAAACACATCTTGGCCTGCCCACTTCTCTCCCGCAAACCTCTATATCTTTAAAAACAAGCCACTGTTCCTTAGTTCTTAGAGGACTGTTTGTTTTTATTTTATTATTTTTTTCTCCTCACGAGTTATGATGGCTCGTGTGGTTGTAGCAGGTACTTGTGCCAACTTCTGGTTCCCTTAGGTACTTTTTAAGGTTGTGTTAAAGTAATCGCGAGATACTTTAAAGAGTTTACTCAAAGACGATTATAATGGGCTCAGGCATTCTTTAAACTCTCCTTAGTGGGGCCAACTGATGTTAAAAAATATAAATGACAAATGGGGAGTGTTCCGAGGTAATCATAAGAGCCACGAAGTGTTTTATGCCAACTAAAAGATATTGTTCGAGGTTTAGACCAAAATGGATGTCAGATGAACCGATTAAATTAGTGGTAAAGCAGAAAAATGCATGGGATGATTACAGCAGGGTCTTTACTTACACTTTTAGAGATGGGATTAGCAGAAGTGTATTATTGACTGGGGGGGGGGTTAAATGATTTTATGAAATTAATGTGGAAGAGAAACGGATGCAGTCAGAAATGAACAAAGCGCCTGGCTGATGGATTCTCTCCATTTATATTAAAAGAAGCTATAAAAGAAGAAGTTCAACCTTTATCCATCATAATGACAGCATCCGTAAATTCAGGAGAAATCCCTACAGATTACAGTTGTGCAAATGCATCTCCTGTTCAGAGGGTGAAGTGGTTAAAATGCAGACCTCTGTCAGGAAAAATATTAGTTGTTGTTATTGTAAGGATTTAGGCTCATCAGCAACTAAGGACATATATAATACACTGGTGTTCAAAGAAAGTACATCACCCTTTAAAATTGTAATTGTCGTCCGAATAACGTATGTGGCAATATTTCTTACAGATTGCATCAGATAAGATTGACACGCATAGATGATGACGTAATATTGCATCAGCTGTTACTTTCAGCTATATAAGCACGCTCTGTAAGAGTTGCAGTCATTCCTTGCTTGTGTCAGGATGGCGGGTTACGTGCAGTTGACGCCATGAAGAAAGGGTACTATTGTTGCTTTACGTGAGGAAGGATGTTCTTCCCATTATATTGCTTATAGAGTGTCTTGTAATCAGTCAACAGTGAGAAGATTTCTCTCCAAACTCAAGAATACTGGTTCTGCTGATAGGAAAAAAAGGAACCGGACGCAAACAGAATGAGAAGAACATACAGGAGTGGTAGCAAGTGCAGTACCAGTCAGAAGACGCCTCTTCAAAAATGAACTTGTGGCCCATCACCCTAAGTAGCACCTCCTCACACAAAAAATGAAAATGGCCCGATTAATTTGACGTAAGGAGCGTGTCAAGTGGATCCCCGAGCAGTGGAAGTCAGTTATTTTCTCGGGTGAAAAAATGGTTGGAAGAATGGTCCATTATAACTCTTAGCTTTCCAGGAAACAGCCCTGACCTGAATCCTATAGAGAACTGTTGGCATCGTGTGGAATCTGCAGTTGTCAGAAAGAAATCAAAGACCCTTCGTGAACTTCATAATTGGTGTTGGAACCACGAACTATCAGTTGATTATCTTCAGAAATTGATCTTGTTAATGCCTTGACGGTGTGCTGTTGTCGTCAGGGCCAGAGGGGATTCAACTAAATATTAGTTTGCACCTAGTGAACTTTTCATTTTTGGGCACAGTCATTTTGTTTTCATTTAAAATGATAAACTGAAGCAAATTTAGGGCTTCTGATAACATTTCAGCCAGAATTGTCGTGTTTACCAAAACTGTTGTATAAACGTTGCAAATGCTCATTTTGGAATATTTTGAGAAAACTTGTCAAATATTACTTAGCTTTGCCTTAATTATTAATAAATATCTTTTATTTTTCTGTTTGTGATGCTAGTCATTAATGTAACATACCATCGCGAGAAAGGGTTAGAAATGTGACATTCTTAGGTGATGCACTTTCTTTGAAAACCAGTGTATATCTGTAAATTGCATGTGTTCTGTGGTCGATTTGCTGTATGAAAAACCCGAGTTTCCGGGAGAAAAAACCATGCTACGCTCGCATGGGACCGCCTAACTCAGCCATTGTGAAAAAGATCATAAATATTCCTCGCGTCATTGAAAAGATTCAAACTGAGGTCTTTTTCACCCGGTGCGGGGAGGACAGTGATTATATCAAATGCGATACCCAAGAGGGCAGAAAATAATAGAATCAATAGTTAAAAAAGTATGAAAGATCATTTTCACAGGAGTAGAGCCATAAGGCAATCACACTACGGATTTGATAAGGGAGATTATGCCTCACTTGTCTGCTATGAGACAAAGGAACTAGATACAACTTTACTGCCATTTTTCAGTCGAAGTGAATAATACTTTATCCTGGTCTTGTTGAAGCAGCACACCTTAATTACTATCACCCCACTCACCTTTATACCTTCAGCAAACTTTGACATCGAGCCCGTTATGCTCCATCAACGTCATTAACAAATATCAGAAGCAACAAGAAACCCAGCATTGAATCCTATGGGATCCCACTAGAGATACTGCTGCCCCACAGAGCAACAGCCATTTATAACCACTCTTTGTCTCCTATTATTTAATAATTTATGCAAAAGGCTTTCACGTGCGGGAGTATGAAAATTTCAATCTTGATGGTTCTTCATACCAGTCCTTTTGGGACAACTTCATAATAACTTATTGCGTCAGTTATACACGATTTCCTTTTAAGAAACCTAGGTGCAGTGTCTCATATAATTCCATTTCGCACATCCTTAGTCATGCTAAGGATGTGCGAAATCCTTAGCATGACTCCATGCTATCCAGAGACACACGCATTATGATAGAGGCAGAGCTCGTCCTTAAGTGGGATACTATGGGTGCGACATACTCTGAGCATTGATTGAAAAGGCTCCAAATCCCATCAAAGGAGGGGAGTCGCAGTCTCAGCAAGGAGGACCAGATAAACTAAACTTTAATTATTTCATCCGAGACCCTGAACTCTACGATTGGCCCTCGATGGTTTGGCAGCCTGTCCTGTTATTTCCTTTAATATGACTGGATAAATCCCATCATCTAAGTACTGATGACTTATCTGGGGCAAAGAATGGGAATGTGTGACTACTGATGCAAAGACACTAAAGACCGACCTCATCTGCCAGGTGTATTATGTCCATAAATTGCCCGTATTCTCTGGTCGATTTGCTTGTTTTGCTGTATTGAAAACCCCAGTTTCTGGGAAGGGGGAACCAGGAGCGGATTAAGGTCGGTTGAGGCCCCGGGCGCAGAAGAAAATATTGGGCCCCTTAAAAAAAGAGATAGAGACAGGGAAAATAAAAATACATGTTAACCATTTTTTAAAATAAATAAAAAATATTATGTACTATTAATATTTTATTTCCAATAAAATTTGAATATAATATATGTATAATATAATAGCATAACAATAATCAAAGTTTTGAACTAATATGTTCAACTAATTTGTTGGGGTTTTGCGTGGGCCCTTCAGAAGTCAGGGCCCAGGGCGCGCGCCCGGTGCGCCCGCCGTTAAATCCGCCTCTGGGGGGAACCTTCCTATCCTCGCCTGAAACCGACTAACTCAGTCACGAAGTGAATCTGCGAATGGATTCTTCTAACAGGATAATGCGCCGTGTTAGAAGGCAGAATTATACGGACTTGGTTCCAGGAACGTGAGAGTGACTTCAGCCTACTGCGGTAATCTATCCGGTTACCAGATCTCAATCCATTTGTGGTACGAGGAGGAAAGAACTCTTCTGAGTAGAGATCCACAACAACCAATGAAATAAAAATATATCTCCAGTGTACGCTTATTAGGTACAAACGAACACAATTTTTTTAGCAGTATAGCTGTTATGAGGGTGGGTCAATAAATAATCGCTCTCACCTACTTCCACATGTCACAGAATCATGATATTTTGTGGGTAGCATCGTACATATCTCTGTACTAAAGGTGTAAAATTTCAGCGCCGTGTCTTAATTTTTTTTCTCTTACAGAGCTGAAGGTGTGACGAAGTAGCATCATGGACAAAGTTGAAGCCAGAGCTGTAATCCGGTATCTGTTTTTGAAGGGGAAATCTCCTAAAGAAATCCACAAGGATATGACTGCTGTAGATAAGAATGAAGCCCCATTCTATGGCATTGTAAAGCACCATAGACAGTTTAGGTGTGGTCGGACGTCGGTAGAATCTGAGCCCATTCCAGGTCGTCTCCATTCAGCCATTGATGACAGCACGATCAGAAAAGTGGAGGAGTCGTTAATCATGGAAGATCGCCTGATATCTGTGCGTGAATTGTCCCAGGAGGTGAAGATTAGTGTGGGCTCTGTTGAAACAGTCCTTCATGACCAACTCCGTTTACCGAAATTGAGTGGAAGATGGATTCTCCGATTATTGACTGGTTTCCAGAGGGCTGATCGACAACAGAAATCACAAGATTTGTTAGCCCTGTGCCAAAAAGTGAAGACTTATTCTCTCGTCTAATCATTCAGGATGAAAGTTGGATACACCATTTCGACCCTGAAAGTAAAAAGCAGTCCATGGAATGGGGAAATCATGGTTCCCAACTCCCCCCCCCCCCCCCAAGAAGGCAAGGGTCCAAGCGTCAGCAGGGAAAGGTCTTGCTGACAGTATTTTGGGATGAGAAAGGTATAATAATGACTGATTACCTGCCGAAAGACAGAACAATTACAGGTGCCTATTGTGCCAACTTACTCACAAAATTACGGGAGAAAATCAAAGCACGTAGGGGTGGCATGTTGTCCAAAGGTGTGAGAATGCTTCAAGACAATGTCCCAGTTCACACTTCTGAAATTGCAACAGCACAAGCAGCCACTTGTGCTGTTGCAATTTCAGAAGTGTGAACTGGGGCATTGAAATACTGCCCCATCCAGCCTACTCACTCGATCTTGCACCATCGGACTTCTTGTTTCCTTCCCTCAAATCATTACTTCGGGGTGCCCACTTCCCTGACGACGAGCCATTTATTTCTACAACAGATTCATGGTTCAAAGACCAACCTCGCCACTTCTACAAAAAAGCTTCTGTAGCCTCATCCATCGATGGGAAAAATGTTTAAATCTGCACGGTACAGAACGACTAAAACCTGTGCCAAGAATCAACAAGCTAGCACCTCTGCAGCTACGTCAGGGCGATTTTTTATTGAACCACCCTCTTATTAGACTAGTAAAATGTGAGATATTAAATGATTGCTTTATGCAATATAAATTAAAATAATATGTACGAAATTTTTCTGAAAAAAATTTTAAAATTAACATAATAAACAGCATTTCATCTTTGTTTTATATAGAATAAAAACTATCCTGATATAATTTTTTCTAATTTTAAGAAAAAAAATGTTTTTATTTTATACACCAACTAAATGGCAAGTTAAAAGCAAATATCTGTTCAATACATTATTCAACACGGAAATGTTGCTATTTTAATTAGTATTAATTTAGTAACGTCATCTATTTTATGAGTGTTAATTTTTGCTAAAATAGTGAACTTAGTCGAAACATACGCGCAACTGTGCACAGTTTTCTAGAGGGAATGCTTCTAGATAAATAGATAATAAAAACTCCATTGACATTGGTTAAATATGAATGGAAATATGAACAGAGTTACTGATCTCCAAACGCATTGTTTGCCCTCCATTTCTGGATGCGCGCTTTGCATTTGACCCATCTGTTCCTTTGTGGGAATGGGCACGTTCAGTCATCTTTGGGGAAAGGATCCGCACACTACACCGTCGTTGTAACATACAAATGTCGATGCTTCTGGCGGTTCGATGTCCGAAATCGTCGCACGATACAGCGTTCTGTGAACCGCTCATTTTGAAGCCGCGTGATGAATGAATAACGAGATACAATCGAATAAATAAATAAAATCAAGGTCTTTGTGTCAGTGGTGTTCCATCGTGTGTAACTAAGGGGCCCTACTTAAGAAGTTCACATCTTTGTTACTCGCATCCCC
Source organism: Mastigoproctus giganteus (assembly GCF_048544385.1). Classification (NCBI taxonomy): domain Eukaryota; kingdom Metazoa; phylum Arthropoda; class Arachnida; order Uropygi; family Thelyphonidae; genus Mastigoproctus; species Mastigoproctus giganteus. Next base: position 41,706,631 of record NC_143588.1, read on the forward strand.
TCTTCATCTTCCTGACCAAATATTCCTTCAACGAGGGTCGAGGATCGTAAATTAAAACTTCTGCCTTATCTTCCACTTGGCCTAATTCTTATTCTGATCAAGCGTGGAAGAAGAAAGCTTTCTCAAGTAACCAGACGCCTCTTTCGCTAACTGTGAGATCTAATCTCAGTGTCTGAAGAAGGCGAGACGCCAACAGTTGACTACTTGTAATAGTTTCTCACGATGTACAGTTTGATGGTACGCATGTCGCGTGGGGGAAAGAGTTCCCCAAAGACGGAGAGTCGGTATGACAAACTACCTTTTCCCTACCAAGCTGTAGTTTCCATAAAGGGTAAACAAAAACAAAAGGTTGCGTGTGGATGCCTCAGCACATTCGGTTACTGTACTCATCTTGTTGAGGCCAAGGAACCTCTTGACAAGAAGAATCCTTATAATTGGAATATGCAAATCGATTATTCATCACTTTGAACGATCTGTGTTGAGCTTGAGTATCATACAGAGTGGACTGACAGAGGAGAGATTAATAAATTAAAAAAGGAGTGCTGAGAAAGACCATTTTGACTGACATCCTTATCGGTTCATCTAATGAACTAACTGAAGAGTCAATGATCACATTTGACACATAAGGGGAAGTTTCATACACTGTCTTCCCCACTTTTTTTTTCTTTCTTTTTTCCATCTCTTCATGGCGTTAAGGCCTTTGATTGATATTACGTTGGTCTAAATCAAATGGGATATTTATACATGTATAAAAAATATATATATCTTTAAATTTTATATACAAAGGCCTGCAAAATATTATGTTTATCAAATTTTGTCGTTTGGAAATGCGAACACCTAAGTTACTCTTTCGTGTCCGGGAGAATTATGTGGGGACTTTATAAGTTGGTGAAAATATACAATGAGTTGGCTTTGCATTGAAGCACCCCCATCTGATGGAATGGAATGGTCTATGGCCTTGGTGAAGGCCCAAAGTCGGGAACAGCTAATATAAGATTGTACTTTGCACACGTTGCGATCAGTTTTTGAGTGTCTGCGAGGATGAAAGGGTACGCGTCGAGTACCCTTTCATGGTTAAGTGTTGTTCTGTAGCGTCACGAATCTACCGTGACTGGTTCAACAGCGGTTGAACAACCAGCCAAAGGTCACACGTAGGACAGCCACGTGTGATCGACTCCAGCGGTGAGCATCGTACGTCCCGTCTCGTAACACGGCAGCCCTGCAGCATAGTGGTCCACGTAACCCACCCAGTACAACGTAGGAATAACAAGACCAGTATCCACAGGGACTTTAGAGTTCAGCGTTACTGGTCAAGCGGCACCAGGAGTCTCCCCGTCTCTGCGTTGTTTACTTTTGTGACGCATTATAAACTTTGTGAAGGCCAGATAGTGTTGTGTTAATGTTTGGTCTGCGTCACGTTGTGTTGAGTTTCCGTTGGTCTATTGTTCATCTGGCCTATTAGTCGTAGCCCCTTGGAAAACCAAGAGCCCATCTTCCACTACTACCACAAGGAGTTCGGCCAGGTAAGGTCGCTGGCAGGGGCAAACCCTGACGTCGCCTGAGCTTGCCAGAAAGGGCCCCTAAAAATTAATAAAATAAATAATCTGAAGTTTTTGTTGGAAAGGAGCATTGCTGTGAGTTCTTTTTAGAAGATAGGTGAAGAAGGTGCTCTGATGAATCCCATTTCTAACTCTGTCATGCTGTTGGGCGTGTTTTGGTTTTGATTTTATTGGCGCATTAGCTACTAAGGCTATAATGCGCCAAGACCAGGTAATATATAAAACTTTAACATCTCAGTGACCTAATTAATTAGGCCACCATGTCCAGATCTAAAAACAAAAAAACATAAATAAATAACAATAACATATAAATTTTAAATACGATTAAAAACCTTTATTGCTTTCAAAAAGCTAAAAATAGCAGACACATTGTCATTGTCGGATAAAATCTGACTGAGTGTATAAGGCTCAGTCAGATAATTAAAGGCGGTAAAACGGATATTGCTAAAATCTGGACATTCAACTAAAAGGTGTCTAATAGATAAAATTGTGCCACAGGACTCACACATAGGAGGGTCATCAGCCCTCAGCAGAAAGGAATGTGTCAAATGACTATGTCCTATGCGGGTCCGGGCAAGAACAACTTCCTCCTTACGATTCCCGCGCAGCCTAGACTGCCACGGTTCAATAACAGGCTTTATACGATATAATTTATTCGCAGTCTGTCTATTCCACGAGTCCTGCCATTGGGAGTGTATGTTTTGATGTATTATTTGCCTGTAGTCTGTATAGGGGACTGACAGGCAGCGGTTATTATTGGGAACTGCTGATTTGGCTACGGCGTCAGCCAAATCATTTCCCTTAATCTCAACGTGGCTAGGAATCCAGCAGAAGCGGATATCATATTCACGTCCACGGAGGAAGTGAATCTTCTTCTGAACGCTAGACAGAACTGGATGAGGATTATATCTCACAGATATTAAAGCCTGTAACACGCTGAGAGAATCGGAATATAAAATGAACCGTTGGTATTGGCATTCACTAATGTGATCCAAGGCTAATTCTATAGCGTGCAGCTCTGCAGTAAATATACTGCATTCAGAGGGAATCTGCTCCGATGTAGTGTTGTCTGTAAAGACAGCAGCAGATCCCACATATGATTCCGACTTCCAACCATCTGTGTAAACTGGCGCGAAGTCAGAATGTTCAGCTCGGTGTGCTGAATAAAGCTGCAGGTAGACCGAAGATGGAGTGTCCGACTTTCCCCAATTTCTAAGGGACAAGTCACAACTCATGCCGGGACATGAACATGCCAGGGTGGAAGGGGTTGCTTTGGTGTTTGAGCAACCTTATCTACCTTGATATTAAGTTCTTTGAGTAGTCCTTGGAAACGAATACCAAAAGGACGATTGGCAGTCTTACGAGTATTGTACAAATTTTCCCATCGTGGCTCAAAAACGAATGGCCACGTTGGATGGTCTGGCAGGGATTTCAGTTTTAAAGCGTACTTTAAAGACAACTGCTTACGTCGAAACGATAACGGTGGTTCGTTTGCTTCGACGTATAAACTCTGGACAGGAGATGTTCGAAATGCTCCAGTAGCGATACGTAGAGCCTGATGATGGACAGGATCCAGCCATCGAAGGGCGCTGTCTCTGGCTGAAGAATATACCTGGGACCTATAATCTAATTTCGATCGCACAAGTGCACGGTAAAGCCGTAGAAGGGTACATCGGCCTGCACCCCATGATGTAGAGGAGAGCGAGCGGAGAATATTAAGGCCTCTTGTGCACTTTGTGCGGAGCTGATGGATATGATCCAGAAAGGTCAGCTTTTTGTCAAATCTGAGTCCCAAGAATTTTGTGTCAGCTGCTACTGGAATAGCATTTTGTCCGAGCCTTAATTCAGGTTCAAGACGAAGATTACGCTTACGACAAAAGTGTACGCAAACGGTCTTCTCCGGCGAGAACCTGAAGCCATTAGCAAATGCCCAGAAGTTGAGGCAATCAATGGATTTTTGCAGTTGTCTTTCAATAACCCTCATGTTGCATGACTGACAAAATATGCTAAAGTCATAAACATAGAGGGCACTGTTTACGGTAGGAGGAAGTTGTTCTGTGATGGAATTTACTTTGATGGCAAAAAGCGTGACACTTAATACTGATCCTTGTGGTACTCCCTCCTCTTGGCTAAAGGAACGAGAGAGAGTGAGGATCCCACACGAACTTGGAAAGATCGATTGGCTAAAAAGTTTTTAATAAAAATGGGGAGTTTCCCCCTAAGACCAAGGCTATGCAGATCTTTTAAGATGCCAAATCCCCAAGTTGTGCCATACACTTTCTCCATGTCAAAGAACACTGACACCAAGTGTTCGCGTTTTAGGAAAGCATCCCGGATGGATGCTTCCATTCTAATAAGATGGTCCAAAGTGGACCGGTTCCTTCGGAAGCCGCACTGGATGTTGGAGAGAAGGTCATTTGATTCTAAGTACCACATTAAACGAGAATTAACCATTCTCTCTAGGATTTTGCACAGACAGCTAGTCAGAGCAATAGGACGATAATTAGTAGTAAATTTTGGATCCTTTCCTGGCTTAGCAAAGGCAAGAACGATTGCCTTACGCCAGGAATCCGGAAACTGCCCTTCAATAAAGATTCTGTTATATAGAAAGAGCAGATAATCCATAGATTTTGGTGAAAGATGTTTAATCATTTCATAATGGATGCCGTCTGGTCCAACAGCACTTGCTCTGGAAATAGCGAGGGCTCTTTTCAGTTCCTGCATAGTGAATGCCCCGTTGTAGGGATAGATGTTCTTAGACTTAAAATTAAGTGCTTGTTTTTTCAGTTTATGTTTCAGGTTCAGGAACTCTGGGGAATACGATGATGTTGCAGAGATGTTAGAGAATGTTTCCCCAAGAGAATTGGCTATTGCAGCTGGATCTGCAATAGTGCATCCATTATAATCTAGGATTGAAGAAGGGTGGGATGTATATTTTCCCATTATTTTCCGGATTTTATCCCAGACTACCTTAGAGTTGGTAGACTGGTTAATAGATGATGTAAAACGGATCCACGATTCCTTTTGACTCTGACGGCGGATATAGCGTGCTTTGGCTCGTGCACGTTTAAAGGCTATAAGGTTGGACGTGGTAGGATATCGGCGGAATATCCCCCACGCTTTGTTTTGAGCCTTTTTTGCTGATGTGCATTGGGAATTCCACCAAGGTTTGGGAAATGGTGGAAACCGGGTAGATGTTTTTGGAACAGTATTCGCAGCTGCTTGGACGATAATTTCTGTGATGTACGTTACTGCATCATTGATCGGCTCCTGACTGACCGTACTGAGGTCAAAATTTGCCTGATGTTGGAAGGCAGTCCAGTCAGCCTGATCAATCTTCCACCGTGGTAACCTGAAGGGAAGACATGGGCTCCCACTGTGTAATAAGGTTATCACAGGGAAGTGATCACGTCCGTATGGATTCTCCTCCACTTCCCAAGTGAGTGAAGGGAGTAGAGAAGGGGAGCAGATAGAAAGATCAATGGCAGAAAAGGTACGGGTAGGCATGTGGAAGAAGGTATTTGTTCCAATATTTAGAAGGGAAAGGTCATTGTCATTGAGCATACGCTCTATGACTCGTCCCCTTCCATTAATGTTAGCACTACCCCACAGGGTGTTATGTTATGTCCATTAAAATCCCCGAGAAGTAAGAAAGGGGGAGGCAACTGCGTTACAAGATCATCAAGGTCTTCCTGGGAGATGTCAGTCCCAGGTGGCAAATAAATAGAGCACACAGTTAATAAAAATCCCACTGTAAGGCGAATTGCAACAGCCTCTATGCTGGTTGTAATTAGCAAGGGTTGAACTGGGGTCTGATTGCCCACAAGGATAGCCACTCCTCCATGAGCAGGACCATCCGCAATTCTATCCTTTCGAAAAACTGTGATGTTGTGCATGGTGGGATCATCATTTGCCTTTAGAAAAGTCTCCTGCAAGCAAAAGCAAACTGGCTCGTGGTTTTGCAGGAGAGCCTTGATGTCATCAGTATTTCGCCGGAATCCACGACAATTCCATTGTAGGAATTTAGCCATTACTTTGGCATGGTGGGTCCATCAGGCTGCTTCCGAGGTGCTGAGGGCTTACTTTTATCAGTCTTGGGTTTATCTTTTTTGGGGAAGAATGGACGCTGTCCCGTGTCCATTTCTTCCTCCGCAAAGAGTTCCAAGACTGATTCATCCTGTACCTCCTTCTCCTGGACATCCATTGTTTCTGTTATTACTGTTGGCTCTTTACCACTTGGTTTTGGTAGTGGTGGAGCATTAGGAGGTACGGATATAGGAGTGGCAGCTGCTGCGTTTTTTTGGTGGGCTTTTGTGAACTCAATAAATAGCGGGCAATCGGTGTGAATGACTCTCTTGGTGGTATAGTCATCTCAGTTTGTGTACCGATAGTGCACTTTGCAGAAACCTTCTGGGCATATGAAGGCTTCCCGCTATTTATTGGTTGAATGCGTTTTCTAGCCTCTGGGTAGGAGATATTCAGCTCCGTTTTCAATTTTTGGATCTCTTTTTCATCCTTCCACCGCTAGCATGCTCTGGAGTAGGCAGGATGATCTTGTTGGCAATTTACACAGATCGGTTTAGAAGCTGAACATTCCTTGCTCTCGTGGTCTTTCGCACCACATCGAGCACAGGCAGGGTTACCACGACAAGCCGTTTGTGAGTGGCCGTATTTTTGGCATTTAAAACACCTCAGTGGGTTTGGAATATAGATCCTCACTGGGCAGTTTAAATACCCTGCCTTGATGGAACTTGGAGGCCGTGGGGTGTTAAATGTTAGGATGAGAACTCGGGTAGGGACGAGATTCCCTTCCTTCCGCATTGATATTCTCTTGACAGCTGTCACTCCTTGGTCTTTTAGTTCAGAGCAGATCTCTTCTTCTTCTTCAGAGACATGAAGAAGATCCCACTCTGAAATGACACCGCGTGAAGAGTTCAAAGTTTTGTGGGGTGTTACATTGATCGGTATTCCCCCTATCATCATCAACAGTCGATGGTTCGACTGTTGATGATCCTGCTCAGATAGCAAACAAACTGAATGAGTATTTTGCATCTACATTCACACGTGAGGAATCATTACAGTTTGAAAATGGAAGAAGGTTATCAAATTGTAGCAGTGTGCTTAATGATTTTGTAATAACTGAGAGCAAAGTGAAGGAGAAATTGTTGAAGTTAAACATAAGAAAGGCACCTGGGGCGGATGGGATCTATCCAGTTATATTAAAGGAGGCGGCAAAGCAACTAAGCAAACCCTTAGCCATAATTATGAGAGCATCCTTGGACTCAGGGGAGGTTCCCACGGACTGGAGATGTGCAAATGTATCCCCAATTCACAAAGGAGGTTCGAAGGGTGACACGAATAATTACAGACCAGTTAGTTTAACTTCTGTTCCGGGTAAAATAATGGAGTCACTGGTTAAAGATGCATTGCAGGATCATCTAGACAAGACTGCAGCAATAATTCAGACACAGCATGGGTTTGTTAAGGGAAAGTCTTGTCTGACAAATTTGATTGGTTATTATGATGTGGTCACAAAGGAACTGGATGCAAAAAATAATTTTGATATCATATACTTGGATTTCAGGAAAGCTTTTGACACTGTTGCGCATGGAAGACTACTGTACAAATTGGAGCAGAATGGTATTAAGGGTAAGTTGCTACAATGGATAAAAGGATGGTTAAGTGGGAGAAGACAGAGGGTGGTAATCAATGGGTGCTGCTCTTCGTGGACTAATGTTATTAGTGGAGTCCCACAGGGTTCGGTGTTGGGTACACTGTTGTTTTGTATATTTATCAATGATATTGATGAAGGTATATCAGGCTTAATGTCAAAGTTTGCAGATGACACGAAGGTTGGCAGGGTTGTTAATGACAGTAATGGCAGTGTGCTACTGCAACAGGATCTAGATAATTTGGGCAGATGGGCTAAGAAGTGGCAACTGAAGTTTAACCTTGACAAATGCAAAGTACTGCATATGGGTAGAAGTAAGCCCAGAGAAACGTACCAACTGTGTGGTACTACACTTAAGGTGGTAGAAAATGAAAAAGACCTGGGAGTAATTGTGCAGTCAGATATGAAGTTTTCTGAGCAATGTAGACAGGCTGCTAGGGCAGGTCATGGGGTTTTGTTAATGATATATAGGAATTTTGCTAGCAGGGAAAAGGAGGTGATTGTCCCTCTGTATAAGGCAATGGTCAGGCCACGCCTTGAGTACTGTATACAGGTCTGGAGGCCTCATTTTAGGAAGGATGTAGATTTGCTTGAGCGTGTACAGAGAAGAGCAACACGATTGGTGAGGGGAATGAAGGGATCCTCTTACCAAGAGAGGCTTAAGTTCTGCAAATTGCAGTGGCTGGAGACTAGGCACCTGCGCGGTGATCTGATTGAGGTCTATAAGGCCTTGAATGGGTAGAGCACGCTGAATTCTGATGGGATCCTCCCACTTGTTCAGAATACGAACCTACGGGGACATAAGTTCAAATTAAGAAAGGACAGATGTAGAATAGATGTGCGGAAATTTGCCTTTAGCCAGCGGGTGGTTAATTGCTGGAACAAACTTCCATCTGTCGTTGTGGAAGTTGATAGGTTAAATAAATTTAAGGAGGAACTGGACAGGCAATTGGAGGGTATGGTGTGATTTTTTTTTTTTTTTTTTTTTGGCTGATGCTGCATAAGCTCCTACACTTGCTTTCTTGCATCAAGTGCCACTACTACTACTACTACTATGGAAGTCGGGTTTAACATTCTTTCTGCTTGCTCTGTATTTAAAGCTTCGATTAAAAGATCGCCGGAACGCAGCCGTTTTACGGATTTTGGTGATCCTGCCAACCCTTCTAATCCTTTCTGGATAAAGAAGGGTGACATCTTCCCAATTGACTGCTCTCCGGTAGAATGAAGAATGAGGAAAAGCGGTGTTCTAGATGGTGTTTTTTCCTCAGTTCTGGCTCTTTTTGCAGAAATGCTCTCACTCTCATCTGATCGATTAGGAAGGGGCCTTGCTGGGGCCCCAGAAGAAATTGGATTTAAATTACTCATATGAGTAAAGAGAAAGTGTCTGATGCCTAAGTACCTCACCCACCACGGAGCCCTACGAGGGGACGCCCACTCGTGAACTAGCAGGTACTGCGTACAAGAATGGGACGCCGAGTTCGCTTAGGAACACCATACCCACGTTACTAATAAGTCTTTATCCCGTCCCAGGACCATAGGGAGGGAGGGAGGGGGACTTATTGGAACGCAGTTGACCCTAGCAGTAAAATATCACCCGCCGATTGATCCCAGTCGGGTCGGTCCGGGACCTCCCGTCTTGTCGAAGCAGGGGCCAAAGTGGTGTATTAAGGCTGGGCCCCTCAACCACCAGGATCGCCCTTTCCGAAATCCACGGGTCGCGGCGCACGGCTGCACACGCCGGATTCCAAAGATGTAACCCTGGAACCAAGGTATGGGCGTTAGATCCCAGTGATGCTAGTCTGGAAGTCCAGCAGCGTCACTGGGAGGTCCCCTCACCACGTACAGGTGCCCACGCCGAGGGGGCTGTTGGGCGTATCAGCATTTGGATAATGCAATATCAAGCAATGGCACTTGCATGCACTGTTGATGTTCTGCAGGCCGGATATGTTTGATGACTGTTATCGTAGCATGCTCTGTCTTCTGATCACCGTTAATCAATGGCTCGATGGAAATGTCTACCATTCTATCATCCCTTCATGATGACAGTGTACCCAGACAACTCCGGTGTTTATCAACAACACAACACAACACGCCATGCCACAAAGCAGGGCAAGTTGCCAACAGATTTCAGGAACACGACAACGAATTCTCCGTTCTTCCACGGCTGCACAACTCCGTTGATCTCAACTCAATTGAGATTGGTTGGGATCTACTGGAAAAGGGCATTCCATGCTACGAGCATCATCCACCTGGCATTGTATAGGCATTACTGGACGGATTCCTTCCACTGGAATTAATGCGAAGACGTGTATGGGCTGTATTACGGGCAATAGGTGGCCCCGCGTGGTAGTAGGTAGGTTTTGCTAATGGAAATCCAACTCAGTGCACATAAAATACACTTTACACCACGTTTGTTTATATAAATTATTATTATTTAGTTTATTGACAGTAAATATGTTGGGTACACATTTATCGACTCAACGTGCGTAAGATCCCGCTCTAACAAACTATGCACGAAGCAAGGTTTCTAAATCCCGCGTGGAATCCTGTAATCAGATAAAAAAAAAGGAAGTCTAATTAAGTTCTGAATAACTGCATCTTACGAAATAAAAGGGAGGAAAACTTCCAGTTAAAGCTTTATTCTATTGTATGCCAAACGGCAGTGGAGCATCCTCTAATTAGTACCTTGGATCAAACCGCGAAGCCGTGGATGCAATGACGTGGTCTATTTTTAACCAGTTGCATAAGTAAAGAGAAACACGCACCGCGAAGAACGAACGACATATGCACGTGCCACGGAACAATGCGCGCCGAATCGCATTTGAGGCACCCAGAACACGAAGAAACAAAGGTCAAAAGAACAAAGTCGATTGAGAGACGAGATAAGATAGCTACAAGTTAATAAAGTGTACCTGCCTGGAGATCATCTACAGCCAGGCCCGTCACCTAACAAACACTGCCCCTGCGAAACAAACGAACAGAACATACCGCATTATTGTTATCTTCATGCGTGATACGTGCAAAAACAAAAGTAGCCAAATAAGACTGTTATTTACTTGCGGTGACTACAAGTAAACAGCGAAAGAGCAGGAAAACAAACGTCTCTTTTCAGTCCATCTTGTCCATCACTCTTTAATTAGCATAGTGGGTGTGTACACTACCCACTTTAGGGAACCATCCCATTGCTGCGCTTCTAAAACAAAAAATACAAACAAACGCACGAAGCGCAGGGTTTACACCACAATTTTAATGCGAGTTTCCTACACCTCGCACGTGGCTCGTAATTAGTGGCCAGAAGGACGGCGAAGAATCGATATCGTCGCTAAAGGTTAATAAAAATTAGACGAGAGGAGAGAGAGGCGGCTGGTTTTTCTTCAAACCGGCTTTTATGAGGGGGTACGGGTAGGGGGGATATGTAGTGCGAACGTGCAGTTCTCACTAGTTCAAGAGGCGGCGAGAAGGAGATGATGAGCACGGGGATGTAGTCTCTGAAGTTTCATTACGGTTAGCGGAGAATGAGGCATTAACGTAATAGCAGCGTTATCACCTCAGCCTTCCCTTCGGGAGGATGGAAAGAGCAAAGTGTAGTTAGAAAATGGATGCGAGCCACGACAGAGGACAGAACAATGAAGTATAAGAGACTTAATCCTTTATTGTGTTTAGGGGATCAGCTTTCTTCACAACGACTACAACTCCCGGGGGAGAGATGTGGTTACTGTTCCTCTAGCGGCTTTAAATGAAGATCGAATCCAGAGTCAATCATGCACGTCCGTTATAAGTACACAGACATCTTACTGCACACTGTTAACCATGCCTCCATCACTGTGATGCTGTATAAACAGTGACACGTCATTATGACATCATCCTGAATAAACTCATCATGAATTAAATCTTTATTTAATATTTCCTGTATACATATATGATATTATGTATTTCTTACTTTGTTGAAAATATTTTTAGAACCTCATTAGAGCTTATTACATTTTTCTGTATTAGTTATTACGTACTAAAATCAGTTGCGCAGTACTGTGAACAATTCCGCAGTATATGCGCATACTGTAAAGTTTTGCAACATATGCGCATGCTTGAAAGGAAGTGATGCATATCAGCTTCCTTTTAATATCCGTTATTAAAAAATCCATCTGGGTAAACTTTCAGTGCCATTGTAAGATAGGTTTTTTGTGCGTGTATTTTGCGATAAAAATGTGGTTGAGATTTTTTCAGTTACCTATAATCGGTAGAATATATCCTGGACATTTATCACATCCAAAGACCTAAAATATTTAAAGTAACCAGACTACAAAACTATCACTCAGTAGTCTATGAAGCTCAAGGATAGCAGGTTCATCACATCATAGTTATTTTCCTAATAAAATATTAAGAATTTTAGTATAATTATAATGATAAATACAGCTACGTAGAATATTTGTGTTATTATCCTTGATCTTTATTGTAATTAAGAATGTCTCTGAAACAACATTTCTGTTAAATCGTCTATCAGTTACAATAAGCTAAGAAACAATTTCTAGGATAATTCGATTAATCGCCCTGACAATGGAGGCAGTAATATGAATAGATGGTTTTTAAAAAAAAAAAAAAAAAAAAGCTGTAAATAGAGAGAATCAGAAAATCTTCATTATTAAGTGAAAATTAATGCATTCAGTTTTATTTAGGATTCAAAACCAAATAAAAAAAAACACATTTGTAATTGTAATCTTTTGATTAGATATATTTTTAATTGAATGTTTCTCTGGGAGGTAAAAATTAAGAGGAACGATGGAATCGGAATTACACCTAAAACTTCCCCAAGAAGTACTATGCGTTCAAAATTTTGTACATCTCCGACTTTTCCTAAAAATGCTGAAACTTCGGAAGCATATATAGATTTATATACGGGAAGAGGTTAGAAACTGAGGAAATAAGTAAATTAGGAATTGTTCCTACATGTCATGTTCTAATAGGACATACGCTGAAAATTTCATCATGATCAAACTTTTCCTTATTGAGTAATGCCTAAATATCTGAAACATACTTCCATTTATGTACAAAAGATAACTCATATTTTATGGGGGAAAAAAACTGCCGAAACTATAATTGGATGATTTTACAAATTTCTAAAAGATTCGAATCTAATATTTCATTAAAATTAGTCCAGTCAAGTTATAAGATAGTAGTAGCAGCAGAGGCATGTGATGTAAGAAAGCAAGCTTATGTAGCATCGGTCAAAAAAAAAAAAAACATTTCACACATCACATCCATTTACTCTAAACGTTTGTCCAGTTCCTCCTTGAATTTATTTAAGCTATTAACTTCCACAGCGACAGATGGAAGTCTGTTCCAGCAATTAACCACCCGCTGGCTAAAAGGCAAATTTCCGCACATCTATTCTACAACTGTCTTTCTTCAATTTGAATTTATGCCCCCTCAGGTGAGTAATCTGAGCAAGAGGAAGAATTCCATCAGTATTGAGCGAGCTCAACCCATTGAAGGCCTTATATACCTCAATCAGATCACCTTTCAGGTGCATAGTCTCCAGACGCTGCAATTTGCAGAACTTAAGCCTTTCTTGGTAAGAGGACCCTTTCGTTCCCCTCGCCAATCTTGTTGCTCTTCTCCGTACTCGCTTAAGCAACTCTACACCATTCCTAAAATGAGGCCTCCAGACTTGTACGCAGTACTCAAGGAGTGGCCTGACCATTGCCTTATACAAAAGGATAATCACCTCCTTTTCCCTACTAGCAAAATTCCTGTATATCATTTATAATAACCCATGACCTGCTCTGGCAGCCTGTCTGCACTGCTCTGCAAATTTCGTATCTGACTGCACAATTACTCCCACGTCCTTTTCATTTTCTACCGCCCTGAGCGGTAGAATTGTCTACAAACGAGCTGTCAGATGGATAGACAGACCTACATGATGAAAACAACAGGCTCTTCTGCATATACACACACATGCCTAAAAGAGAGGGAGAAAAGAAGTGTTGAAAAAAGCAGAATAAGGAGCGACACGGATTTGGACCCAACCCAATCTTAATAAACAAACCAATCTTAATAAACAAACTTCTTTGTTTTGAAAAGAGCCATTAACTTGGTTAGGGCTTCACCGTAGCGTGTTATTACTGGAAATAAATAAAAAAAAAGCGTTAGACATGGTATCATGCGAAATAAATGAAAGCCTAAATACAGTAAACTTTTTTTTAAAAACATCCTGCATTTCGGAGATTCAGAGCTGCCGGGTTTTGAAATTTTTCGAATTTCAGAGAGGACCTAGTGGTTGATGAGCTTGGAGAAGTACATTCGAAAATATATCAAGCTCTAACAACTGAATTTATTACATCTGTGAACGTATATAATGATTATCTTCTCTTTCATCTGTTCATTGCGGCCGGCAGGATTTAAACTGTACAGATAATGCAGTTCAAATCCTCCTTTTCCTATTCACAAACATTAAAATGGTTTTCTCGTAGCAGAACAAACTTTTCTTTGTAGCCAGTTGCGCTACTTTCAACAGACAGATTTAGCTATATTTAAAATTTTGAATATCACGTAGCATCACACGTCGAACAACTTCTTTACAACTACTTTGTCTGCGTATTATCACTAGACTACCTACTCGTATTTAATGAGGGGCCAGCTAATCCTTAGATACGCTGTCGTAGTAGTCGAAACAAATGGAGGATTAACTTTATGGAGAGGACATATTTCAGAAAGAAGTACAATACTAGGGCAACTCTCTCTTTTGCTGTGAGAATTAAAGATCCTCTTGCTGGCCGCATAAACAGATTAAAGGACAAGGTAATCCTGCAAGCAACTTAAAGAAAGGAATATCACTCATTTTTGTATGGATTCTTAAAGACCAATGCGATTAAGTGCCGGATTGCTTTCTTAATATTTCCGGATTTTAAAATGTTAATTTATTTATAACGTGCTCGATTTTAGAGTTCATTATACATTGAATTGCGATGTAGAATAAGTCACTGCGAATTTAATAACCTCAACTACGTTCTGCTTAAAAATAATATTTATTAATAAATTATTAAAATTAAGATAATTAAAAAAAAGTGTAAAATTTTAAAATTTAGTAAATAAAAGAAGAAAAAGAAAATAACCAATTTCTGATATAGATACAAGCAATTGACTAATTAAATGGTAATAGTGTGCTGATTTTGCTGTTCACACTCTGTGCTTCCCAACCAGGTTTTTGAAAATCAGAATACGAAAAATATAAAAGTACACCTGCCGAAGGCAACAAATTTAATTAAGTTTACACACGTGATAATACTGTGCAGAGTACTTTTTAGTTCTCGTTCACTTTTTTGAAAATATTTAAAATATATCGTAATAAGAGTACGTTCTCTGTTTTAGAACAAAGTTTAACAGATCGCAGTCAGTAAATGAGTTCTGTCAGCATTATTGAAACAAAATGATTTTCAAAACAATCATTCTCTTGGTCTCTTTATGCTGTCAGTGTAATCTTTGCAAAATCAATATCTCATCACCAATTCATGCCACCCTTACTAAGCTCCACATTATTTGCCTTTCACCGTTAGAATTTTTAATATCTGTTGCGATAGCCGAGCTTGAGATTTTCAACTCTTCTTACAATGACGAAGACACAGCATACGTGATTTCGGTTTTATTTTTACGCTTTAGAAGAATTTTTCATCCCTTATCATCGAAGTATTCACTTGGAAGTTTTAGTATTACCATCGAACTTTAATCTATGCCACCACACGTGGAGCGCAGATTTTACATGACACTTTTAGCTACAGCTCTGGAATAGACAAGATAATCCCTGGACTAAATTCAAAAGGGTATAAAAGCATTTTATGAGCTTTCTACCTTTATATTAACTTAGCCTTCTCTTTCTGTCCTCTTCGCTTACTGGACAGGTCTAATTGAATTTGCGAGTCAATATATTTTTAAATAAAATACTCCGTTCGCAACTTATGCATAGACTTATTCTAAAATAAAGGTTTTGAGCTCACTGGTCAGGAGATTGGTTGGAAAAGACTTTTATTATACATTATGGTAAAAATCAATAATTGTCCATTTATTACATACAGTAAACGTAGTCGTGTTAAATAAGGAGCTAAGATTCACTGCACTTGTTTTACGTCTTCTCTCTCTTGTATACTTGTAGACACGACTACGCTTCTCATTTTGGGATATAAAGTTGTGAACACTTGATGAAGTTTCGTTTATTTATTCCAGCAGACATTGAAATTCATTCCGATTTCATGGTAGGTATGGAAAGTGCGAAACTTCAAAGTCTGATAAAGTAAACGAGCAATTTTTGGGGAGGATGCTTGTAATTGGATGCTCTGTCTGGACTTCTACTAGGAATTTATTCAGTAAGTATCCCTGAGTTCAGCGCAGCTGCACCACAGGATAATATGCCACTGGATAAAAATTGAGACGCTAAAAGATCGCTGTGGAATCACTGGTTGGCATTTTAACCTCTTATAGACTGCTGGCATATTCTGATCACTCCTTGTTTCAGTCAGTTAGCTTTAAGTGTTGGCGTTTAAAGTTTTGGCATTTCGAACGCTTTAGTATTTTGATTGATTCTAACCTGTCGATATTTTGACCTATTCGGTGTTGTTGTTATTATTACGTAATCAATGTGAGTCATTCTGTGGGTGGGAAACTGTGGATTGCAGTTTCTTTGATCAAATTGCAGAACAGTATGAGGAATCCACAGATTATAAACAAAACTGCTGGGTATCACATTGCCGATTAGTCGGAAAGGAACCTCATCGGTCCATAAGATGTTGCCATGTTATATCGCATCCATCTCCATCGTAGACAATCTACAAGATTGAATAGAATGGAGGTGGATAAGATCTAAGAGAGATTTCATTCCCTTCGTTTCTAGACATACTAATCTTGGGGTGGCTTTTTGCCCCATATTGAGGTCCAGTACCTCGTAGGTTCTTAGTGAAAGTTCTTGTATACTCCAACAGAGAATAATCTGCACAGATTACTGTGAAGATGGAATTTCTCCATGGAATCTACAAGAGATTCGATGGAAACCAAGGTTCTCCAACAGCAGTGACGAAGTAAGAGATTCTTTGGCTAAACTGAAATTCGATGTTCAAACTGTGATCACTGGAATCGTGCAGTGTTGTCCAATCATTGGACAGATGACAACGAATCTTTCAAGCCAATAGGCAACCTTTTAGGTAATCGTAACCAGTTATTGGAGATCGCGTTCATTATTGAAAATCAGGCCTAAGTGAACATCGTCGATCGAAGATATTCCTCCTTTCTATGGCCGCATCGAACAAATGACTCCCGCCGCTGATGGTACAGGTGACATTATCGCACTGTTGCATCTTTCTAGATAGCTTTAGTCCCGAGTGAAAGCGATTACTCATCTTCGGTTTTTTTGCTCTCTCGAATTTTCTTTCCGTCATCTTTCTTTCGTTTTAGAAGCGCGTACGAGTTTACGATACTCCGAGCCCGGGATGATGAACCGAAGAGAATGAGGAAGGTTATCACTCATCTCTGTAGCTGCGGTGCACACGAATAAAGACAGCGGCGGGCGACGTGCTTCTCCTCCTTTCTATTTGCAAACAAGTCAGAAACTTCCTGAAATGCCTTGCCTGGATGACTTCGTACAATTCCGCCGAACTTCGAGGATTTCGTTTCCACAAGCACACTTCGCTTTCTCACTTTTACTTTTCTCTCGTTTCCAATTATTTTTATATTTGCCCTCCCTTTTTTTTAGTTAACTATTCCGCTTGTGACTCTTCCTCTTTCTGTTTATATACCAGCATGATTACATAAAGTAAGATGAGTTCACTATATAGAGAGAATACAAGAACAGCACCGTATTTAGCAGTCGCATGAGTTCGAACTACGATCAACTCAAATGCGTCTGTATTGCTGTACCCTCGCGTTTGACTACTTGGCTGCAGCGACTTTCTGTTCGTCCTTCACTTTCGTAATTTATTTTTCTGTTCGTTGATCTTACCTTCTTTCTCTTCACTTTTATTCTCTTCGTTATTCTCCTTCTTTAAACCATTTCATCTTAATGATATTTCTCCCATAATTTCTTTCTTTCTGTATTTCGTTTTATTTCTCTAATTATCTCGTTCGCTTATACAGCTGCAACCGTGCTTCGCTCTAACTTTCTTTCCTCATCTCCCTCTTTCTCCTTCGTTTCTTTTCTCTCTTCCTTCGTTTCTTTTCTCTCTTCCTTCATTCTTTCTCACGTTCTATCTTTTTTTTCTTCCCTTTTATGCCAGGGCTCTTTGTGTCGTTTCTTCTTTATTTCATCATTCCTCTCTCCATGTTTCTTTTCTCTCTTTCTTTCTCTTCTCTCTGTTTCCTCCCTCTTTCTTTTCTCACTTCCCTCATTTACATTTTATATTTCGTTCTTTTCTCTTCCCTCCCTCTATGTATCGTAGCCAATGTATGCGTAAAAGCACATGACAGTAAATTGGTCTGAGGTATCTCAGAATAAAGCGCCAAAGCAACTAAGGCCATGAGGCATCAGTAATTGCGTCTATAATAACGTGTAACCAAGTTTCCGGAAGACGAAACAGTCTCTCTTTTCCCAGACAGAGGAACAATTTTTTACCTTCTCTTTTTTTCTCTCTTTCCTTTCTGGCTCTCTCCTTTTTTCTCTTTCTCTCTTTCCCTCCTTTTCCTTTCTCTCCATTTTTATCTTTCTCTCTCCCAGTACTAAACAAAATCTAAATATGTGCGACTGACCTTAGAGTAATGATCCAACGAATGCTACAAAATAAACCGTTTAGGCCGTTCAAAGGTACCAATGTGGTTCCATCAACTGTCAGATTGTTCTTGAAAGCCCTAAGGATACCGTTAGAGTAAAATAAAAGAAATGTAGTGGCGCTAGACATTTCCAAGGTGGCCCAATCCGGTCTAAAGTAGCAGCTGTCTGTTGTTTCCGTTAAATGTAACGCGGATTGATGTCAAGGTAACTATTTTCGGCCACTGTTTCACGTTATTTGCATTAATCACAGCAATGGAACGATTCTTATCAAGTCCTTTCATAAATATTTCGGCCCGTTGTCATTTCCTTTTATAGCAACAGCGAAATATGTTGCCCCTTATTAAACAGATAAGAAAGTTGGCTTAACGAACCACATACACCAACAGTATGTTCTCATCGGTGTGGTTCAAGGATGGTGTGTGCTTCATTGACTGGATTTATTGTGGAACTGTCGTAGTTCGTTACACTTCATAACAAGAAAGAATGCCAATTATGTATGTGAGTTATTCAAATTTGTTTCTGTTCTGGATTTCAATGGCAGATTGACAGTGAAGGCCACATTGTGGCCGAGTCCGGTTTTAAAACAGTAAAAAACAGGACAAGAATTAAGCAATTAAAATCAACTTATTATATCCAACAGGAGATAATAAAACGGTAAAAACTTTAAGATAATAAAGCTAAAAGCAGTTAGATAAACTGGTACAGATTCCCCATTCTTAAAAAAGTAAAAACATCAGACACATTACTGTCAGCAGCTTTGGAAGATGTTTAAAGGCGGTGAACAAATGGATGGTTCGAGGTCTGAACATCCCACCGAACATTAAGACTTAGAACCAAATGTATGGAATGGTAAGAGGTCCGAAAACTGGATTCAATGTTCGGCATGTAGACAATGGCAAGGGCCACAAAATAATTTTTACGCTACGCTCTTAATAGACAGCTAAGTCTATAAAAATTCACAGCTTTTCCCTTTGTAGCCAAGGAACAAACCAAAGGGTCCCATATGATGAAGCAAGAGTTTAAATAGTATCAGGTAATGAAATAATTTATGATGATGATAAAGCAGATTCAGCAGTGGTCGATGAAACCACAGTTGTTGTTGAAATGTCCACAGGAACAGAAGTTGTATTATTTAAGTTGGAATTAAGAGATAGTCTTCGAGCAAAGCCATCATGGACAGTTGGAGTGCGTGAAAAGAATTAACATTTTGTACTAAAATTTCTCTTCTTGATCAGAAGAGAAATTTTCAACCAACTGAGATAAGCCATCTGTTATATCATTGTACAGTTGATCGAAACATATCCTCTCATACAGGGCGTGTTTTCAATTTTCAATTCTACCACAAGAACAGAGATCAGATACAGAAGCCTCTGCATATTAGGTTTAGGTTCAAGGGCAACGTGTCAGCAATAACTTGTAAGGTCGGTGTAGACACAGTTCGCATACTAAGAAGCATAATTCTTTGTAAACTAGCTAATTTAGTTTGAAATTTAACTCTTCTTGTCCTATGAAACCATGCTCCAGCGACATAAGTTGCAATAAGGGGGGGGAGACATTATTCTAGTAAATCTGCATGGTCCGACGCAAGAAACCCCATTCAGTTCTGGAGATCTTCACAGTGGCACCAGTCAAGTTTCTAATTTCAGCAGTATCATGATTAAGATGTGAGAAGAAATTTAATCTACAGTCCACAATCACACCCATAGTTTTCTTTCTGTGGCAATTGAGAGTCGAACATTGTTAATTTTAACTTGAAGTGGGCGTTGAATGTTTAATTTGGAACAAAAAAACATCACCTTAGTCTTCGAAACACCGATACTCATGAAAATCCACTCATGTTTCAAATTAGGGCCCTAAGATGACCCCTGGGGACACTCTTGACACACATGCCTGGACATCTGACAGAATTTTGGCTTCAGAAGAGCATGCCGGTTGTTAAAGTAACTTCCGAAGAGAAGATAATGTTGTTGAGGACAGTGGGTGGTTCGCAGACGTTCGAAGTTTCTTTCCCACCAAATGAAATCAAAAGCGTCCTCGAAGTCAACAAAACTAGCAAGTATATCTAGATAACGAATTTTCTACATGAGAAACAAAGTCAACCAAAGCATTCACAGGACTTGACTGCCGAAAAACCATTGATTGAAAGACAATAAATTCTGTGACTGTAAGATATTCATAAGACGCAAAGCCAAGACTCGTTCTAGCAGTTTCCCTGGATTTTCCAGAAGGGCAATGGGTCTGTAGGACTTTGATTTCTAAGCTAGTTTGTCAGGTTTTTATTTTTTTAAATCGGGTTTAGTAGAATGAACCGGTATTGATTTCAATTTAAATGCAGATTGCTGCTAAAGCAGCTGACGTCTGTGTGCGTGTGGTCTGGATCTAGCCGTCGAAGAGCGGGTCCACGTCAGTTTGTTGCAAGACAGTTCCTTGTACTACAGTTAGACGCGTGACAATTTGGTGTTCGAGATAATTTGGCGTGATCCCATATGGAACAAGTAATGAGCATCCCGATCACGATGCCAACCATCAGAATGATGGTGCCAAAAAGCATTCATAGGAACCTAGCAGCAAAAGGCTTCCCGAAGAAGACTTACATGGAACTCCAGAAAGCCGCAACCCTCAACGCTTGTGGAATAGTCAAAGAGCCTCGACCAACAGCAGTAATAACAATATAGGAACCGAAGACAGCCAACCACTATGCACTTGGTACCAGTGTCCATCACGAGGTGAAAAAATCCCTCAAGGATAAAAAATCATGATAATAGTAATAATAATAATAATACAGTGACCTGTATAGGAGTTTGTTACTGTAAATATAATTAGATTTTTGTGCTCTCGTGTCCATACACAGAAAGCTATCTTTTGAAAGTAGTGCAATATTACGGCAACTTGTTACAAAGGCAAGGCTGTCGGACAATTGCGTTATCCATGTAGTTTGAATCCTGTTTCCAGTAAAAGCAGATAAAAGACTAGTCATCAGAAACGTTTACAGATGTAAATAAGTTAAAATTCAGTTGTTTGTGTTTAATATTCATTGAAATGTCATATTTTTTGCGAGTAACTAATCTCGATTATCCTTCTAGTTTCACACTACAAGAACAACCGACACCATTATTGTGCTCTGTTATAAACAGTGCCTCCCGACGGTTCTCTTTCTAAACGAAATTTACTGACAAGGTGGGAAAGGCAGGCCTTTTGTCTGACGAAATTTCTATCACCTGCACAGTGAAACACCTCGCAGTAGAAAAGAAAAATTATCTCGTTATCTTTACCAGTGTCCGAACTGGTTCCGATAGGGAAGAGAGGTCAGCAGACAAAAAAAAAGTACACCCGAAGGTGTCTGAAGGTGTGGGATTGCGAATGACGTCATCGCAGGTGCAGGGAAAGTGGAACACCGAAGGGCGGTTACTAAGAAGACTACCCACGTCTGACTTCTTAATAAGGTTTGGAATACAGAATACGGCGGTGTTCGTGCGCCGGCGGTGTTTAGAAGGCATACGAACCACCTGAGCATTGACTAAGTGCATCTGCAAGTCTGGATATCAGCCCGCGTGCGTCAGTGCCACCGTAAAGAAAACAAGCGAGGAAAAAGAACAGTTGAAGTATTAACAGCTCTCTCGCTTAATGTTTCAAATGCGTATTACAGCGAGAAGAAATTCTTCCAACGGTTCAGTTGTTATTTTAATAGCCTCTACACTCTCGCTACAATTCTCCTCTAGCCACCCCCTCTGATCATAATTCATTTTACCCGTTGCTTCATGGTTGTAATGTATGTTGGTTTAAGAACAAAGCATCTCGAATTATATGAGTGACAGATATAAAGAATGAGACAAGATGGGCGCAAGAGAACAGCAACAAAACAGCTTTGAGGGTCGTGTAGCTGCTGGTGAGATCTTGAACCACTCACAGAAAAGCAATGTCTTACATAGCCAAATGCCACAAACCACCAAGCCAAAACCACAGAAAAAGAACTCCTTTTGTAATGTTAATATTATATAATTTGTATGGTGTACCGTACAAAATTAAAATCTATTTAAAAATAAAGAAAAAAGTTTTTTCCTCGAATTTTCTTATTAAATAAACAAATGCTTTGATATTACTTAAAGTAATTTTTTTAATTTACTTTTCTACGTTATTTTCGGTATTTTATTAATTGGCTATTTTTATGTCTATTGTAATTAATTTATATATTTTGGCGCCCCCTATTTCCTCTTTAATGGATTCGTAAATCTGAACAATAAAACTAAGAACTTCAACTCGCCTAGAATGTAGCTTTTCTTTAACTTCTAAAAGTACTATAGATTATTCTCAGATGGTATTTCTTTCAAGTATTTATCCCTTCTTAAATTTACACAGTCATCCAAACTCCACAGGAGTTATGCGTCAGTTTATTTTAATAGTCAATCGCAGTCTGATAACTTTGCAAAAGCTTCTTTATCATCAATGACATTTTAATATTCCTCATTTGACCAGTACAAGTGTCGCTCTAAATGAGGACGTTTTCCTTATTAGAGGCGTAAAGTACAAGTATTTTTATACGCTTAATGAGACAGGATGGAATTTGTTTGTTTCGCAGTTGACCAAAGATGAACTCTCTAAAACTGTACCAATACATATTCCTTTTGTGGTAAGCAGGTGGCACTGTTAAAGCACTAAAGGATAATGCATTCCGTAAATTCACAGTACTAGTGATGAAAATGTACACTAAGCAGCTGCTTTATTAGATAAACCTATCCTTTTTATGAAATGGATCATTCCTTCGGTAACATAATCATGTTTATTAATCAAAAATTATATTTTATTCAATTAATTAATGGGTGGGGATGTAATCGTGTTGGAGTGTTTTCGTGGTACACATTGCGCCCCTTGATATAGGTGGAGTAACACTTGTATGCCACAGATTATACGCAAAATGTTTCCGAGGATCACGCCCTCATGGTTACAATGCGTCTCTCTGCGACTGGGTTCTTCCAACACGAAGTGTAACGTCACAAGGCTGAAATTATACAGAACTGGATCCAGAACCATACGAGCGAATTCTGTTTACTGCGGTGGCCTGCACACTCAACAGACAATCCAAATAACACCTGTGGGATGTAGTGGAGCGAATTCTTCGGTGTACAGATCCACAACCATCTAAATGTCAACTTGTGTGGTAAGCACTTAACTCGAGACCACAGTCCAGTGGCACGCTTTCGGCACCTTGTGGTGTCCATACCACAACGAATCTCGGCTGTTAGGTTGGTGTATTAGATACACCAGCTAGTCAGTGTACGTTTGTGGATGCCGAATGGTCAGACATGAGGGTACAAAAGTGCATGAGCTTGGAGTAACCGTAGATCAAGCTCTCGTGACTACTAAATACGGAATACAAGTTATGTTATTTATTTTTCATGCATTTTTCGGCTACTTTCGCTTTAAGGAAATCAGGGATTCAATTCGCGCGGCCCCATTCCTTCATATTGCTCAGTTGCAGGTGGTAGATGACTTTCATCAACCGGTGAAATACCACCACTTTGCTTATTGGAGGCTTGAAGTGGTCAAACCCATGTTTAGTCTTTAGAGCAAAGTTTCCAGCATCCCCCTCTCCCCATACTTCTCCTTCAACCCATGCACGGTACTAAGTACTATAGGTTTTGATACCTTTCGTGTTTGGGGTTTTCATAAAAAAGTTCATGACCCAATATGCACACCGAGATACTCCGGCATGGCGACGACACTTCTCGACAAAATTAACAGACCAAAATGTTTTTCATGAATCTACCATCTTAAATTATGCAAATTATTCATGCTTACAAAAACACAGGTTGCGACCACACTTCATTCCCGTTTTTTGGGTTGCTCAGTGGGAGAGCCACATCTCCAGTACTCTTCGTTTAGACGATTCCTTGAGATTGCGGGCCGTTGCGCGACTTGAAGCCGAGCAGTCACAAGTAGCACATTGGCTTAATGTGTCATGTAATGTCGTCTCGGCACTATGGAAGCAGTTTCATGAGACAGGAACTTATATTACAAGAAGAGCTAGCCAAGGTCGCCAGCTCCTCCCGCTCAATGTTTCACAGGGCCACGTCAACTAGAACAGACTCTAACAGCAAGACGGAATCTTACGATATCCTGTCATCACCTGTCTCTTGAGGTTGCTGTAGTCATAGTTGAAAACATTTTCAACCGGACTGTGTTGAGAAGGCTCAATTCAAGTGGACTCTATGCACGCAAGGAAGCCAGTGGTTTGCATCCTATTAACTCCAAACCACCGTACAGCTCGTCGAAACTGGTGCCACGAACATGTTACTTGGAAACCCTAACAAATGGGGCACAATTCTGTTCTATTATAAGTCCTATTTTAGCCTACAAACATATTCATATTTTATACGTTATTTCACCCGGAGACAACAAGGAACGCGGTACCATCCCTCCAACGTCACAGAAAGGGACTATGGTGGAGGCGGTGTTCTCGTGTGGGGTGGAATAATGATCAACAGCCTTCATGTTTTTGATAGGGGACTGCAACTGCGCAGAAGCCGAGAACAGTATCCTCTAATCCTATGTGTTACTTTTTTAGGAACGCAGTTGGCCAAGATTTTCTTTTCGTGCACGATAACGCCGTTGCGCATCGAGCTCAAGTGTTGGAGGTATATATTGAAACTGAAGATATCCAACCACTGGCATGGCCAGCACGATCTCTAGACTTAAACTCTATTGAACATGTGTGGGACGCACTCGGGCATCGCAATGCACTCCGACAGCCAACTTCTCAGTTACTTGGTGAGGTAAGGTCTGCACTAGTGGAAGAATGGGATTTGTTGCCACAAAATCTTATAGATATCCTTATATCGAGCATGCATCACCGGTTTCAGGCCTGTTTATCCGTTGGAGGGGATCATACGCCGTACTGATGTCATATGACCATATTTTCGAGCATC
This sequence comes from Mastigoproctus giganteus, assembly GCF_048544385.1. Lineage (NCBI taxonomy): Eukaryota > Metazoa > Arthropoda > Arachnida > Uropygi > Thelyphonidae > Mastigoproctus > Mastigoproctus giganteus. The sequence continues at coordinate 41,731,528 of NC_143588.1, forward strand.
TGTATCAACCACTGCAATGTAATCTTTTTGGTAATTTTTATACAACCCCTATAAATGTCCCTTATACCTCTGCGAAGTTTCTCACTGTATCCTCATTTCATCTTTATTCTATGGTACACCACCACCATACCAAATTTTTCCCCGCTTCATCGCAAGCTGCTCGAGTTACACGTTTTCTACGTGTTCTGTTAATTTTGTCGAGCAGTGTACTTCAGAACAGTTAATCCTTAATATGCCCACTCACACTTATCTTGGAGTCGGTTTGAACCCCAAGTTGACTTTTCGTTATCACCTAGATGCTCTTCACCCGAAATGGCTAAACTTAAAGGGCAAGCGAAGCAACGTCTCCTCTCTGTCAAGGGCATTAGCATCGTGAGGGTGTATATCACAACGGTTGTCGACTCAGCAGTCCCGTATGGGGAAAAAATATGGGCTTTGGCTGCTCCGACAACACTGAAACCAGTGTACGCTTCTGAATATTGGCTGCTCAGGTGGGCAGCTTCTATCAGCAGCACTGGTGTAATCCCTAAAAATACCTAGGCTTCACAGCTTAATCTTTTAGAGAAGCCTCACTGCCACTGTAAATGTGCTAATAGGTATTTCAGCTCTTGATTTGTAGGACTGTTCACTGGAAGATCCCACTCTGTACTCTTCCGGCGACTCCTTCCTTAACCACCAGCTGGGAAACTACTGAAATTTGCAAAGTCACTAGATGCAGACTTTGTAAATTCGCTACCAACAGGAAGTATCGCCGAAAAATCTTAGACCAAAGACCTGTTCTTTTGCGTTAATTGAACCAGCTCTATAAATTTAGTCATATTGAAAACAACGTAATTGAATGATCTCTTGTCACTTGCTATATAATACAGCATTCCCTGTTTAGAGTGCACTGAAGAGAATATCGTTTCAAGTTTCCTAACCAGCTAACTCTGTACTGACTTACTATTTACTAACCCTATTAAATCTGATGGGGAGGAGCCTGGATATCTTGATGTCAGCTTCCACCTTGCCAGTTTATGCAAATCCCCTGACCATCTTTCTGGACGTGAAGGGACTTTACCTTTGTATATATACTTTTTTATTTGTATGTATATACTTGGCAGTAAAGATTTATTTAACAATTGACCATTTCGAATGAGTACAATCACTGACCGTATTTACCAGTCACACAGGGTTGAGCTACAGTCCAGTATAAGCCTACGAAGTTGAAAATTCTGAAAACATTCGGTTTCAAAAATACTAGATTATATTACTTCCTTACGACGCTTTTTTTGTATTTTCCCTTGTATTATGAAATAATATTATTGGTTTTTCGTTATAACTGTTGGATTTTTGTATTTAATTAATAAATATTAAAATGTTGAACAGCAAATATAAATGTTGATATTAAAAATTAAATTCTGTTTAGAAATATTCCTAATTAATAGTAATAAATTGTTTTTACGGATCCCGTGTTAATTAATACGGCCTGAGGCGTTGAGCTGTTTCTGTAGGTCCGAATTAAACAAAGCTTTCTGTGTCTGAAATATTCTATTTCCATAGTTGTTTTTTCACTTTCTGTTAAACTAGGATTATTAATCTTTATTTTGCAGTTATCACATTTTTTGGCATGCGTAAGTTTGGGAATGGAAAAAAGTTAGTTGTACCTTGAACTGGAAATATCTCTCTAAAATTGTTCTTTTACACGGGTTTTACTTTCGGTCTCACACGTATTTCGGGTTTTCGTACACGTACTTTCGGTCTCACAAGTATTTAGGGTTTTTTGTTGTCTTCTTGTATAGTGCCTAAGAGAGGAAGGATTCGAAATGCCTGTAAACATTAAAAGTGTCATAATCAAAAAATTGTTTTGAGCGACAACATTCCGAACATCTCAATTCTTTGCCTGATTTACCGGGGATATTCCTTCATAAAGCTCTGGACATTCTCATTGCACGGCTTCTTTACTCAGTTTAAGAACATACAGTATTTATTTGAGATATTTCTTAAAACTCAGCCCTCTTCCTGTGGTCACCTTTACTTAATTTCTTTTCTTTGAATCGAATAAATTTTTCTTTATTTTTTTATTGCACGTTTTTACAGTTACTGAAAGAGTCCTTTTTTTTTTTTTTTTTTGCTGCAACCTGACATAAACCTTCACATTGACATCTTGCCTAAGTTGTGCAGTGTCTGCGGAGATTTTTTTTTAAGACACCTCGGCCTTTTCCTCAATTATATCCAGTTCTGTAACAGCAGGTTTAGTCTCTACAGTTCGATTATTATTTGCAATGATTTCTGCTGCATTATTAAAGACACTTCAGAAACGGTTTCTTGTAAATTTTTCTTAATTACCACTGCTTATAAAGAAATCGGGATCTAAATTTAGATTAACAGCTTCCGATTTAGTATCACTATTTATGTGTTTTTTTTTTTTTTTTTTTCATTTAAGAATATCTACTTCTGCGTTGATTATCCTGAAAACCTTTTCTTCAGTTTAATACTCGAATTCAATTTAATACCAACCTCGATATTATCAAAAAATAAAAAATCCCTATCAGTATTTTAAACACAGTACAGTACATTGGTTTACTAAGCTGTAAAAATTCAAAATTTCCCATGGCAAATAATTACAGTATTGCATAAATGTGGTTTCATCAATCAGAATTACTGTTCTCACGATGTAAACGCAACCTGACAGACACCATTTTCAACAGCTTTTTGTTGTGTTATATTATGTGCTGCCTCCCTGCGGACACTAGTGGAACTTAACACTTCACTCGCTCACAAAATAATCACGAAAAAAAAAAAAAAAATCAAAAGTATCATGCACGCGACGGTCTCTTTGTTTTTTTAACTGATGACTTGCATGCACCAATCTGAATCTGAACATGAATTTATGAAACTTTATAGTTCAGAATCGTGCATGAACCACAATTATTGGTGAATGAAAGCGTACGCTTTCATCCACCATGTGTAAAATCCAACAATTGTACAGTTGACTGTAATATTTCTAATACCAACTGGAGTCAAAAGGCTCTACAGTCTGAAATAAAAAGTGTAAACGTATAAAGAATATTGAATTCTCTGGCTAAAGTAACTTACTGTTAAAATTACTTTTAAAACGACTGCTATTAATTAATAATTTTCATTTTCTCTCTGTATAACCCTCCCACACCACTGGAACTGATGAAAAGTTACTTAATGTAAACTTACATCTAAGTTTAACTCGAATTTTAATTTCATTTTGAATTTGTGTCACCAACGATCAGTAGAAGCAGTCAAATTGACTTAGAGTGGAAAAAAAAAAAAAAAAAAAAAAACTAGTCAAACACTGAAAATACGCATAGTAAATGATAGGTCAAATATGTACTTTTAAAAATGTGTAAAATGAGATCGTTACCTATAAAATATATGGAATACACAGCAAATGGAATTTAAAATAATAAAGTCCTTAAATCAATCGTGACATCTTTATATTACTCATACCATTGGAAAGACATTAATTTCCAAGCTCTCACATAATGAGTTTCTTAACGATCGCAATGAAATAATTTTATTTTGTAAGTCAAAACTATTCTAATTGCGTCTCTCCTTGAAGGAATTATCCGAAACTTAAGTTTACTAGTGATATCATGGGCAGTGGTAGAACACATCAGAGCTAGATTAATTCACTTAATTGCTAAACACGGATCGTAAATCCCTTACAGTAAACAAACGAGATCTTTATTTGTTGCCACATAATTAAAGAGCGATTGGACAAAGTTTAGAGAAACAGTTTACCAAATTTCCCTGATGTGTGTCCAAAGTTTTCGCAAAGAAGACTCGACTTAATGAAAGCACTTCATCTACTGAAGCACAAAAGAGTAACTATTTGAATCGCGTAGTCTTTACTGCAGCTGTTTTCTTTGTTTTTGATTTCTTACCGGTTTTTAAGAATTTTAAAAATTTCGGTTAGTGCATTCATTTGAAGAGTGTTGGAAGAGAGCCAAAGTGGCTTATGTGTTTTCAGGAGGATGGAGAGCACTGGGATAAGTCACATCTGTAACGGTATCTGTCCTCCTTACACTTACGTTTGGTTTGATGGGACTCAAGCAGTGCAAGAATATCTAATCGTCACGGATAATTAGCGCTTCTCTCGGATTTAAATGGAAACCGCCGTTGCACGTTCTCTCACTCTTTGTAACGTCCTCCCCTTCCCAGCATCTCTTCTCTGCACTCTCTCTACACTCTGTGTGATTGATCACTTCCTTGTTCGCCGGTTTATCATTCCGCTGGCTCATGACACTTTGTTATTCCGTTTGGCTCATTGCGAGAAATGTATCCTTAATCGGACGAAAGCTATTAGCAGTCCAGGGAACAGAGAGAAGCACGCGCGGAAGATGCTGTTATGTCGTCACGAACGGCATTTTAAAGGGAAAAAATTACTTCTGCAACCACACAAATATTTGATTTCCTAAGAGAAGTTATCTTTCTTGATAGAATTAGTTCAATCCTTTGACATCCTAATAATTGGTTATGATACATTTCATGGCTATGAGCTTATTGGGGTAATTAAGAAATCACGTTTAGCCAGAAGTTGTTCCAAAGCCCTTAATTTCCCAGGTTTCACTAGAATCATAATTACAAGTATTGCGTAAATTGCAAAAGTTACGGTTTAGGTTGTTTAATATTAGCACTGAGGTAACTAAGGTTGTAAATTGTCATGGATCGACTTGGATGTTGTTTTCCATGATGAAAACTAGCTGTCGATCTTAAATATTTGTTTACTTCAGTGTCTATCACATTCTCTGTTCCTCTCTACTCCCTATGATTTAGGGAAAGACTATAAAAAAGAAATAAAAATTCTGCAACGATAATAAAAAAGTTCTTATTAAAAATAATTTTGCAAATGAACAGATTACCTCTTTTAAATTACAAATTTACAAATCAAATTACTTCTTATTTTTAAGTATTACAGAATTATTTTTCATATAAATTAACAAATTAGATGGCTTGCTGAATTTCAAATCGAAGACGAACATGCCATCAAAATTGGAAATGTTGTGTACACTGATAATTATCAGTTACTAAATTATAATTTAGTAGCTTGCAATATTTTAGATTTAAAATAGCTACGGTTAACGGAAAAAACTAAAGAACTTTTCCCGTAGTCAGTTATTTCTTGGTATCCATATTCAGAAATATAAAAATAATTAAAACAGAATGCTGATTCACATTTATAAATGGATGACATGAGACCATTATCCATTCAAAAATTTGAACATCACGTTATTTTGAACACTAACTTAAATAAAATTATCGTTCTTGCAAATCCAGTATGCACTCTAAAAAGGTGTGAATGCAATTCTTACAATAGTGAATTTATTTTTTAACATAATGAATTTTTTTAAATTTTATATAAATTGTTTCATTTATCTTTATAAAAAGTTTTTTCTTTAACTAAAGAATAAAATACAGATAAGAAAAATATGACTTTAAGTAGATTAATAAGGAGGTATACTAGATGAGAGAGCGATAGCTCAGAATTTAATCTTCAGATGAAAAAACGAATGCGTTTTTTAAATTCAGGACATTCTGCTTACACTTTTCTTTGTGTTGGGGGAACTAATAAATTATACCTTCACTTTTTCCTCTTTTATTATTAAAACAAACTTGGCGTAAAACATTACAATAATCTATCTCACTATCACATTTATCATTGCGAAGAATTCTTTTCTATATTTTTTGTTCGCATCGTTGAAAAGACGCCTACGTTGACAGTTGGCTAACCCTTTAAGAAGAGCAGATTACTTTAAAACAAATCCTTAAATTTATCAAAAACTGCGTTATAGTGACAGAAATGTGATGCATCAGCAGTGTTACATTTAAATAATTTTTTTTCCAAAGCATAATAATACTACAATGTTATCAACACTAACAATGGATAGAAATTTAAAAATGGCGTCCTATTATCAATTATTCTGAAAGCCTGAGTTCTCTGTCTTAGCACATAGCATTTTGGTAATTTCGCTGTCTTATTTATTGTTTTTTTACCTCAAATGGTATCTATTTACTTACTTTTAGTGTTTTTATTGTACGGTAGAAGGAATCCAAGCTTTATCAGCAATCCACTCGATGATTCTTCCTCCTTAAGTTGAATTAATGTCGCCTAGTTCTGTCGTTATTTAATACCATCAAAATTTCACTTTAATTCATTTTACTGTCTCCTATAACACCTCGATATACACTCACTGACCAAAAAAATTAGGAAACCTTTTGCAATAGGCGTCAATAGATAATTAAACGTAAAGACTGGACTGGGGAACAGTGGGAAAAGATCATGTGGTCTGACGTCTCGACTTTTTTTTTGCACTAGTGGTAGAGGAGTTATATGGTGTGAACGTCACGAAGAGAGACATCTAGGCCTCTCTTCTGACATCTCTTCAATATCCCTGAAGACAATCCAACTTATCCTGAAGGAATGCCCACGACTCAAGCAGCTGGAAGTAGTATCATGGTATGGGGTATGTTTTGTTGGCACGGACTGTTTCTATTCATACTATTAGAAGGTCCTGTTACCTCCAATGAATATCTTTCTGTCGTATCGGATCAACTTCACTCTTCAGTGCTTCATTTTTATTCGGATTGCGACAGCTTCTTTCAAAACGAAAATGCAACTATCCACCGTGCAAAAATTTTATCTGAATGGTTCGAGGAACATTCCCATGATTTCCAACATCTACCTGGTCGCCGAATTCCACAGATCTGAATCCAATTGAGAATGTATGGGATATGTTGGAAGGTGTTTTCTACCGACCACAATACAGCAGCTGACACTTAACCTGATGGAAGAATGGTCAAATCTGGAGTGGACTGCCTCAGACACCCAGTGGAATCATGCCACGACGTGTACGGGCTGTAATTTGAGCAACGGTGGTCATACTGGATACTGAATAAAGGTTTCTAATGATTTGACCGGTGAGTGTGGATAGGCATCAGTAAGATCGGTCAGTTAGCTGAATGAAAAACCCAAGTTTCTGAAGAAAGCACCTTGCATCTTCGCCTGAGACCCACTAACTCTGCTGTGAAAAAAAAAAAAAAAACCTGCAAAATTCCTCACTTCACTGACGGGATCCGAACCTGGAGATTTTCCATCTAGTGCGAAGAGGATGGTGATTATATCGACTGTGCTACACGCGAGATATTCATAGTGTGGTCTCGTAATAACCTAGTATAGTGTGTCTCTCTCTCTAGTAAGACTTTACTTCCAAGCAATTATTCGATAAATCATCGACAGGGACAACATGGACACTCCTTTCTGCCTTTTTATAATGCACGGAGAACTTCATATCCATTCTAAATTGCAGTCCTGAAATCCTTTCTTCCTTAGCTCAATCCTTGGCCAAGGATTGAGTGTTAATACAGTTTCCAGTTATCTGACTATCCCTGAAGACAATCCAACTTATCCTGAAGGAATGCTGGACATTAACCACTTCCCCAATCTTCACATCATCTACAAATTGACATCAAACCCAATATAATTAAAGATCTTACTCCAAACCTCGTAATCCTAATAAATTCCAGCTCATACAGCAATCTCTCGTGTGGAATTCAGTAATATGTTTCGCTAAATCCGCACTGAAGTTAGGCTGTTCAATCTACAGCTGTCCACTTTATTTTGAGAACCACCTTAATGGACTGCCAATACAGTGACGCTTGTCCAATCTAAGGGAATAATCGTAAGTCTAATAAAGCCCTCACTGCTTTTGCTGTTGTGTTTTAGATGGTTTGCTAACCTAATATATCATTTAAAGATTTTTTAAAAGATGTGAGCGTGTCATCAATAAAACGCCTTCTAGTGCTTTTTAATTAAATTTCAATGTGTTCTCGAGAAAAATGCAACTGCCAAGGGATCTGTCTTTGTGTGTGGGTACAATAATAAGGAGAAAACCATACCTATAGAAATATTAAAGCCTTGATCTTGATCTTAAAAACCGTATATGTTTTTACCCTGCGTACCCATGAAGTATTTGAAAATAGGACTTCCAAGGCTCATCTCATTTGATATCTAGAGATGTGAATGTAGTACCTAAGTCAAGGAGGTTGCGGTCGATACGTCGGCATGGTCTTGATGTTGCTTTGAATTACATTGATTTACTGGTCTTTCTATGATGGAAACCGCGAAGTCTCTTCTTAGAAATAAAACGAATGAAACGGTATCCGACACAATAAGCCAACGAGGTACATTTTCAAGAAGAAAACAGTTCGGAGTAAACAAACATATCTAGTAATGTAAGATCTAATGGAACTCCCACCTCAGGTAAATGCAACACATCCCTAGTGACATTTCTACTAAAAGCCGAACACCGCAAGAGTTCAAACGTAGTAAACACATTAAGAGGTTTCTATGTACCACAAAAGCTGTCCACAGCCCGATTTTTGCTGCTTAGAGCGCACAAGCAAAAAGATAAGCATAAAGTCAGGACAAGTGTTATCTTCTTAACTGTTAATGCGTACTTACTGCGTTAGAGATGGCGCGAGGTCAGAGGTCGATAATTACTCACACTTGCACTGCAGAAGCAGTCGTTCAGAGAAAAAGTTCTGTTATTAAAGAGAATAAATATCTTTGGTGTTAGGAGCATAAGCGACTAAGATCATTTTGCTCCATCTAGGGTAAATTGGTGTGTTCTAAGGTCGTTCTGTTTTGTTAGATGAAAATCGAGTTTCCAGGAGGAAAAACCGTGCTACCCTCGCCTGAGACCCACCAACTCAGACACGTTGTGAAAAAAACCCATACAAATTCCTTCCATCATCGACGGGATTCGAACTCAGGTCTTTTCCACCCGGTGTGGAGAGGACGGAGATTCTACCAACTGTTCTACCCACGAGGGCCAGTATTTAAGAATACAAATTGAATAGCAGTGACTCGTCCCTCCTCAGATTGATGAAACCAGTCAAAAATCCATGTATGGCTAATTGCTTCGTTACTTATAACCTGTTGCTAATTCTCTAGGAGGCATCCAGATAAGCTGGTGTACAATCTCGCTGCATCTACTCTGCCAGATAGTGATTGTGGGGAAGATGTCCGAGTAGTATGTATGCGGGGGGCATTGTCAAGGCCACGTTATGTCAAGTATATCCTCTATACTTTTACTTTACTACTGAATACATCATGAATAGGGAAACTAATAGAAGAAACTTATCTGCGAAAAGATCAAAACCTCCCAAAAACTTCCTAATAAATTCCGCAAATATATGTGGCCCGTTTCAAAGTCAATGCTGCCCATTCCCCGCTACAGTCCCCCATCTATGATTCCTTTTGCTTCAAAGGCAGTACCTGTTAGAGACTTCTTCACTTGGAATCTTCTCTGGCTTTAAATCTTTCTATCCCATTTGTCAAATGTATTTGTTCCCTCTATCATTCTCCCAGTTCTGCAAATCGCTCAAAACTTTTTGACTTCCTTTATTTGAAACTCGACTTTCTGCAATCTAAATGCCCTCACAGCGAGGTAATTTTTCTTGGTAATTTCACTGTTCACAACTCCAGCTGGTTTCAATTTTTCGAATACATGAGCCCAGCTGGTCTAGACACTTTTTGCGATTATAAATGACTTTATGCTACTTGTTCATTTACCAACCAGCACACCACAAAATCCCACACTATTGATCTTTTTCTCAAAAACAACCCTTCAAAGTATACGGTCAATGTTATTGGTCCTTTATATATCTCAGATTGCAAGTTGGAGATGGTCTCTTCTCTAGTGAAGCCTCTTTCTCAGCCTCGTGTTATAGGGTATTATAAGAATGCAAAATGGGATTATAAGTAATTTTTTTTTCGGTTGGATTATTTTTTTAAATTTTCCAATCCAAGCATTTTCTTTTCCAGATCGTGTCAATGAAATTATTCTTTTAAGGATAAAATCCTTTATTCCACATTTCATCTTAAAACCTCGTCTAAACCCAAACCTTCGTTTTCCAATAAATTTGCTAGAGACTGTTCAAGATAAGAATGTAGCACATCGTAATTGGCTTGTATTCAATCTGCTTCATTTCAATTTCTTAATAATTATTAATCAGTCCAGACTCACGAACATTTTAGAATAGAAAACTTGCTTATGTCCAAATATTAGTCGAGCCTTCTGGCCTCTGGCCGGAATTGTCCATTGGCACAACTGTCCATCTTTACTTCCACCTCTGTTACTATCTCCAGTGACCTTCTGACAAAAGCATATTAGAAAGATTCTGAACAATTTTGAAATAAAGAGAGCTCCAGGTCCACGTCAGGAGATGAGCATTACTCCACTTCTTCTCATAACCTTTTCTCCTACGATTGTTCGTTTGTCATACTTTATTAGCTCTGCTTGGAAATTCGCTCATATCCGACCAATTCCTAAAAAGGGGGTGTATATCCCACCCTTGCAATTATCATTCCATTTCGCTTATCTGTAATCTTTCCAAAGTAATAGAGAAATTCATCAACCGCCAACTCTTAGATATGGCCTCCGTCAGAACTGATCGAATGGCGACATAATAGCATATATTATTCACCTTTGGACAAATCCTATGGAAAAGTTCGGAGGAAAAGCCAGAGAAATGTTAAGATCAATTACTTGAGTAGATGCCCTTGAATTTCCAAGACCTTTTGATTGTATTTGATATAAAGGGATGGTCTAAACAGGCTTCCATCTCATGGACTGCTGAGTGGTTTTTTTTTCAATTGGGTATCCAGTTTTTTCTCAGACTGCTACTGCAGATGATTATAGATATATCTCTCTCTCTCTCTTGTATATTAATGACTTTCTTCCACTGACTGAGGGGAAGTCTTATCCACAATTTTGCTGATAACAGCACACTATAATCCGACTTTCAGTTTGATAACCCTTGCAATGCACAAACAGCTCCAACTTCTCAAATATCCATCTTCCCCCCAATTCCTTAAATGCCGATCTCCAAGAAGTTCTCCAGGGGCGAAGAAACCTTATTTAACTTCAATTCTTCTAAAACCCAATCTTGTGTTACTTCTCGCAAAAAGGAGTGTATCGCTCCCATGCTCACTCACGACTACAATCAGATTTCCAGACAATATCACATTAGGGATTACCCTGGCTTCTTATCTCCCTGTCTTGGTATAAGCCCGTCATAAATATTGATTTCTCTGTACGACAAAAAAAAAAAAAAAAGACGGCTTTCTTCTCGCTCTCGGCGATACTTTTCTTCTAAATAACAATTCATTCTGTAAAAATCTCAAATCCACCCTATCATGGAATATTGTTGCAGCATCTGGGACGGTACCCCATAACCTCTCTCAAGCTTCTAGACTCCATTCAAAAGAGGGCATCTATTAATTAATAACCCTTTTCTAACCAAGTCTCTCCACTCTGTCTCATAGAAGTTAAGTTTCTAAGACGTTCAGTGCCTTTTCTATGATCTGTCATTTCCCCACTCTCTTCCAAAGCAGTCCGAACATATTCCTCAAACAGTCAACATCCATTCACTATGATGCAAGGAAGCAGACTTTTTCTGCATCTGACAAAAGAGCAAAATAAAAAAAGAGGGTCTGTCGCTCATACTTTCCCTTCGCCAAAAGGTGGCTGTCCAATTTCCCTTTGAACTTTGCCAACCTCTCTGCCTGTGGAAATTGTAGCAGGCAATTCATTCCAATGACCTACAACATGCTGCCCTAAAGCAAATTTCATGAGACAGAGCTTACTGTTACTCCCCAAAATTTTGTATTTGTGTCACTTGGTTGTTCTCTTTATACCAGTGAAAATCTACCTCCTTTGAATTTACAGATTTGCTCTGGGGCCTTACATACTTCCATAAGATCCCCCTCAAATAAGATGTCTGGTTGCTAAGCTTCGTAGTCCGCAAGTTCTAAGCCATTCTTCATATGGGCATCGATTAGATTAGCACCCCTCACCAACCCTTTCTATAAGTTGTATGGATTTATTCAAGCGTGGCCTCCAGACCCGAACACAATGTGGTCTCACTGTCATCTTATGAAGGGATAATGCAAAGGTCATATAGATCATTGATAAGACACTATGTTCCTTACTAGCTGCCTGTTTACATTGCGCAGAAAATCTGACTGAATAGTAACCCCAAAGTCTTTTTCGTCCCGGACCACTTTCAACTTCCCTCTCCCTGGATTATAACTTCTGGATTTCTAAACTGTATTCTGGGCGCAAAACCTTGCATTTAGGAGCATGAAACTTCATTTGTCTTTTGTGAAATCGATCTAAGTCGTTTAGAAGCAAAATGGCTTGGTTCTGGTTTAACCACCTTTCCTACTTTTAAATCATCCACAAGCCTTAACAACTCCTGAACGCTTCATCGACATCATTAAATAAAATAAGAATAGACGTTGAATAAGAATAAAATTGAATAGCCAACACTGATCGCTGAAGATTTCCACTTGCTACACCCCTAAGGAATATCCATATACACTGGTGTGCAAAACTTAAGGATCAACACTATTTCTAAAGATTACAACCACAAAATCAAACGAAACAGCCTGTGGCGATTTGCATAACTGCGGCCGTTCAGTAGAAAGCTGGCGCAAGTTTGAATCGTGATTAGAGGGCTCACATAAACAGATAAAAGCAGCAGTTCAGCAGTTATGTGCAAATTACCGAATGGTGAGCACGATTGTTACAGACGTTCGATTGGTTTCATACAGCGCTATAGACGACGAAATGGCCAGTAGACAACATCTGGATGATCTTACCCGGGGTCGAATAATTGGGAAGCTTGAGGAAGGTTGAAGTGTGAGGAGTGTGGCTGCAGAATTCGGTATCGCCCATAGCATCGTCTCACGTGGTGGTCGGCCTTCAGAACGACAGATACAGCTGTTCGAAGGACCAGTGGTAATCGGCCACGAAAAACAACGCCCAATGATGACCGCTATATACTCCTACAGACCACGAGGGACCGACACCAGACAGCGGGATCCATTGCAAACCAGTTGCACAGGAGCACAGGACACAGAATATCGCGGTTTACTGTGGCCAGGAGACTCCACAAAGGTGGACTGTTTGCCCGACGGCCAGTATGCTGTGTCCCTTTAACACCTGCCCATCGGAGACACCGTTTACAGTGGTGCATCGAACACAAGGACTGGACAGCAGCGCAATGGGGTAAGGTACTCTTTACTGATGAGAGTAGATTCGGTCTCAGCAGCGATTCTGGACGTCAGCTAATCTGCTGAGAGGTTGGCACACGGTATCACCCCGCAAACATCACTGAAAGGGATCGATATGGCGGTCGAGGGTTCTTGTCTGGGGAGGCGTTATCTTGGATGGACGTACACAACTCCAGATAATGGAAGGCGGTACTGTAACTGGTGCACGCTATTGTACTGAAGTAATCCTTCCCCATGTGCGTCTGTTCCGAGATGCCATTGGACCCGAGTTCTTGTTTATGGATGATAACGCCACATCCCATCACACTGCAGCTGCTGATATGCTTTTGGAAAGTGAGGACATTGTTCGTATGGATTGGCCTGCTCGTTCCATCGATCTAAATCCTGTCGAGCACATATGGGAAGCTCTGGGGAGACGCCTAGCGGTACGTCCACACCCACCAGAAAATGTTCACCAGATGAAAATGGCACTGACAGAGGAACAGACGATGTTACCGCAAGAACTTATCAACAACATTGTTCTAAGTATCGACAGGTGATGCAAAGCCGACATCGACATTAGGGGTGGCCATATCTCCTACTGAGGACCACCTCTTCCCTTTGTTCCATCTTTGGCAGTGATGCATCTGTATCATGGCAGCCAATGCTACGTTGCCATTTTTGAATAAAGTCCCTCTTTACAGTTTTGTTTCTGTTGTGTCGGTGTTGTTACCTTCATCATTTCTGTACCTCACAAGGTTCCTGCGGTATGCTTTTCCCATATCCAGGCCACTCCTATGAGAAGCTACAGGTGAAAACCTGACTGATCCTTAAGTTTTGCACACCAGTGTACGATTACTTTCCCATCCTTAACTAGCCCTTGATCCAATGAAGGATCAAGGGCTAGTTAAGGATGGGAATCAATAATCTCAGTAATCAATAATCAATAATCTCAGTTTTCTCCAGGTTATATAATAGCCTTTTATGGGAAACTGCATAAAAAACTTTATTGGAGTTAAAGTAAAATTGTTTCTTGCTTTCAACTGTTTCTTTTTTTTTTTTTTTTTTGTCTCATAACTAGCAAAAAGGCTATAACTCACATGTTATGCGCTTAAACGTCATCCTGTGACATGTTATGCGCATCTTTTCCAGTTGAAACCAAAATTACATTTAAATAATAAAAGTATCAAGAGAAGCCCTGATAAACTGTCTTTAAAATTAAACTAAAATTATAATAAATATCACAATATGGTCGTATTTGTATCATATTCATTATATGCATATAGCCATATCATATTTTTACCTACTCCTTTTTTTTTTTAAATAAAACTAAAAATTAAACAAACAATGAATTTTCCATGGGGTTTGTACTTTCTACATTCCTAACTTGTTGCGGTTTAGAACCACTGTTGAACTGTTTATCATTCTTCGAGTTCCCAAAACTCTTTTCCTTCAGGTCACTATTTCAACGAAGATAACTAAGAAGTTACCCCACTTCAGTACCCTTCACCAAAATAGATCCAGGGATCAACCGTCTATGCTGGGGTTACGCTATTGGTAGCTGAAAATGCGGAGGCAAAGATAGCTTTCGATCGAGAACGTGTTTAGAATTTCAGCCAATTTTGGATCGATAAAGCACATTTTGTACACAATGCCCTGCATTTCAGGGGCCAAGTCACCGCACCATTGGTCCCTAACCTACTTGAGTGCTGTTTGCAAATATGCACAGAGACGAGGAATATGCCTGACGAGTACAAGCACAATTCCTTTGATTACGTCACCAACAAGAACGTTGCTGTCCTGTTATTCGGCAAGTAAACCTTACATGAAATGAGAACAGGTGTATAAGTATATTATTATTTTCTTAAGTTACTTTTATTTCAGTTAAAAACTTTAAAAGTATTTAGTGATTTATTTACGCTATAATATTATTATATACAGAGTATTCGATTTTTTTACTTAACGATATTCCATTTATGGTAGAAAAAAATCCGTTCACAATTTAAAGATAAATAGCCTATTTTAGAGAGATACATTTGCTTCAATTTATTTTTAAAAATACGCGAGTTTTGTTACCTGAAGTCCATATAGGTTAAATAGAAATAGTTTATTTGTCAATTATAAATTTTATTACTGAAAACAATAATTTTACTGCATTTATTTTCATATAAACTACCCTTACAAAAGTATTCAGACACCTTTCTCGATGTAAGGAACACTATGAACGGGATGTATTCAAAGAAGGAGGAACAAGGTTTAGAGTGGGCAGATAATAGCAAAGGTATCATAAACAAGCAGAATGAGTCGTGGTAAGGTACTTACGATTTTCAAAGAGTGTTAATCGTTGGACACTATACCTGATTTCACTCTAAATATAATGAAAAGATGGAAGAACAGGGATGATGTAAATGTGGTGAGAAGGGGTTAGGAGAGAGAAAAACAAAAAACCTTATAGGACTCGCTGAACCAGTGCTATGCAGTCAGTTTGGTATGCCTCCGATTTTTGTCTTCTGACATATCGCTTCCCATCCGGGCCATTCGATTCTTCAGAAAAGATGACGGTGTCCCATTGCTCTTTTTGTCTATGAAACATGCGTTTTAGCTCAAGCAAGTCGCTTCTTCCTCATTTGTTCGGTCAACAAAGGCTTCTTCTTGGGCATGCAGACTACCTTCCTTTATTGGATATTGATATTTATTAGTTAAAGCGGTCCCAGCCAACCAATGGCAACCCCGCTGTCAGTTACACATAATTTAGCAGTACTCTAATATACTTCCTCTCCTGTTTGCTCAAGTACAAAGAGGGAAAAAACCTGCCATGACCAAAAAAGATTGATATGAACAAACTGAAAATAATCAAATTACATAAAAAATAAATATACAAATAATTAAATTTCAGACAAAGTCCAAACTTCATTGGAAAGAACTACATCTGTTCACAGTCTGGTGGAAAGCCAGCAGCGCCAGGAGCTGCCGAGAACAGAAATGCCAGCACAAGAAGCTGGAGTTGCAGTGGATATAGCAGACTCAAGTCTCCACGATTTCACAGAACTTTAGGTAATCCGGCACTACACCATAACTAATAAATACCATACCGCATTACAAATCCAAGGCTTCCAGATGCAGAAGAGTCTTCCACCTAAGAAATATTGCATTTGCAAAGGCTTGGAAAGCCGAGAAGTTCTCCTGTTTATCAACTAGGATTGTCTCGCAGCCTTCTGCCATAAGATTTAGATTACTAACCCGAGATACGAATTCAATTCGTAGATCGCAGTGCTCCTCACAGTTGTACATAATATGTTCCCATGATTCTCTTTCGCCACAATGGCAACTAGTTCTTTTATTAATTCCTAAATCATGCAACTTTGCATTAATCGAACCATGACCAGTTAATAAGAACATAGCTTGTAAGTTTGGGGCAAACCATTTGAATTCTATCGAGGCTGCATTTCTTAAATCTGGGAAAAATTGTGTAATCTGCCCTTTATCACAAACACTCCAACGCTCTTGCCAGACCAAAACATCCCAGATTCTTGCCCTTTCCTTCCTGGGATCTGTCAAGATGTCCAACTGTATATTCAGAAAAGAACAGGGGAATGCCACGACAGATGAAGTAAGCCAATGCATAATACACCGAATGCAGATCAATAGGCAATTTTCCAGCCACAACCTGCAAAGCTGGGGTCGACACAGTTCTGCATGCCATGCACATCTTAAGGAGCATTACTCTTTGAATGGAACTGAGCTTTCTAGTAAATATTTTTCCACTTACACGTTCAAACCAAATTGGTGCACCATACGTTACCATGGGGATAAATACACATTCATAAAAAACAAGTTCAGCGCCTTACCTTTTATTCCCTAGCCAACTCTTGTGATTCGAGTAATCATCCCCATAAATTTCCTCACCCTTTCTGATAGATAAGTAACATGTGAGTTGAAAGTCAAAGATCCATCAAACATAATGCCTAGATATTTTAATTTCCTTGCCGATTTTAGGCTCGACCCATTTATTCTCACAACTGGGGGTCTTCTACTCGAAAAATAACTCTCAAACCATTATCTTTGTTTTGGTTCCTGAAACAGTCAGTTTATGTAACCTACACCAGTTATTAAGTTCAAGCAAAACTGCTATGACGTGGTTTTTAGTTTCATCCGTGAATTTCCTTCAATAAACAGCACAAGATCATCGGCATATGCCGCCATCTCTGTATGCTCGAAGTCCCTACGCAACCTGTCCTCCAAAACTAGGTTCCACATTAACGGTCCAAAAACCGATCCTTGTGGGCATCCCCTGGTCACCTCTCGTACAATAGAATCAACCGACGAATTACCAGTCACTTTGCAATATGGCCTTAGTTGCTAATGCTCCTAAAAAACAAATAACTAACAGTCACTTTACGATGCGTGAAGTAGTCCTTTACCACCCTAAAGATCTTAGTTGAACAGCCTGCAAGTCTCAACATCATAAGAACGCTGCTCCATTGAATGGAGTCAAAAGCTCCCTCAAAGTCAATAAAGATTCCAAGGACATACTTACTATTCGAGTCTAATATATAGTTTTGCAATGCCCGGAGCGCATCTTCTGTTCCACGACCTAGAGTAAAACCATATTGTCTGCCAGACCAGCCTAAGTTTCTTTCAGTATAGTCAGTAATCCATCTCGCTAGCATTCTTTCAAACACCTTTCCTAATCCTGGGAGGAGGGCAATAGGTCGATAAGATCGTGGATCATTCTTTGGCCTAGATGGTCCCTTCAGTATCAGCTTTAATAAGGCATCCTTCCATGGTGATGGAAAGATCCCGTCACGCAGGATTAAGCCTTTTCATCAATGTCTGTTCCTCATCGTCTTGCTCAGAGATAGTATCTCCAATCAGATGATCAAAAATCGCAGACATACTTTCTCTCCAACTCGTACTTTCGTGGTCAACACCTCCAATGGAGTATGCTGTATCTCCATTATATATTTTAGTCTTGCCAGTACATAGCTTATATACAATTCCCCATGGGTTCTCATTGCCCACTGTTCTAACCAACGTTCTGCAGCCAGTTAATTTTGATTTAGATATCATACGCACTCCGTATCCTCTGATACTCTACTTTAAGTACATTAACTTCCTCCTCCCCATTGTTATGCAGACTTTTTTTTGGTACCTTTTCCGCGCTTTATGAACCTGCTTCCGAAGTTAGCTTAACTCACCAGACCACCATTTAACTGGAATCCTATTGCAGAAATACAACATGTCCGTCTTTGGATAGTTCGTGCACTTTTTTTCAACACCAGAGGCCATCTCAAAGTCCAGTTTTAGATCAGGAGCACCAGCATGGCGATTACGAAGGGTTAGTCATTTCAAATATTGATCTTGGGAAGGCATAGTCATTATCTTACGGCCTGATCCAGGTCTTCTCTTCACATCAAGGGGTTTCACACTTGAATTTCAGCACCCGGGATACTGTTGACTGGTGGCAGCTTATTTTATCAGCGATAGCACACGTAGAAAGCCCTTCCTGGGACAGAGCAACAGCTACACTTTTTTTCTTGGTGTCAACTGAACATATAAGAGCCATGCTTCCGCCTTCGCAAAACAGGATATTAAATGAGCGTGTACAATGCCTTGCAATTACTGTCTGATGCAATATAAGCGTTATATGACGCAATACCTTTGTTTGCGACAAACAAAATGACTGTAATCAAACAATATCTTATACGTTTCACTACAAATGTTACTTTTTTTTTTTTTAAGGTGATGTAGTTTTTTTTGTCCACCACTGTATCTTGTCGGGCTGCTTCTGGTTGTTCAGACTCGGACCTTTGGTTATAGTGTCAAAATCCATCAATGCCATCTGCACTAATATGCTGGGCGGTTCTCTGGAAATCGATCCTCTATATCGGCACGATAATGCGCTATCTTATACAAGGAACGGTGCAAGGAGTCCACACCTGAACCCGATGGACCATCTTTGGGTTGAGCCGGAACTCCGGATTAAGGTGCATCAAGTACACCCTTTTACTGCTGATGTGAAGATTGCGCTGAGGAATTAATGGATAAGGAATTGATGGTAGTATTGGGCCAAAGGCAGGGGGAGCAATTTGAGAACTTGTGATATGTTTTTGTTTGTTTTGCTAACACTTAATTCACATGTATTTTATCTTCGAACAATGAAGAGGTGCAGATTCATGGCGTAGGTGAATGCGTTTCTATCAAAAATCATATATACATATCAATAATACTATAATAAAAAAGGTGTCTTAATAAATTTTATTTTAAAAATATTAAAATTTAAAATTAATTTCAAAATAAATTAAATTTAACCTTTTTTTTATAAATGTTTTTATAAAAATATTCTTATAATAATGCAAACAGCGACGCCACTTAATGTTACCCTACCAATGCAAGATTGTATTCGACAGCGCTCATACAATGACTTTTTTTTTTATTAAATTCAAAATTCGAATTTAATACTTAGTTCTAAAACAAATTTAGCTGGTAAAGTCGATATTCTGTCTGAATAAACTTAATGATTTCTCGACTCGCACTGTGAGAATTATAAAAGGGAAAAAAAATCGAAAACTTCCATCTTCGATGCGTATAATACGTCACTGCTGGTCCAGTAAAGTCAGCAATCAATCTGTCGTCCTCCTCGTGTGATTTATGGCGCTATTAAAACTTTAGCCGCCATCGCGTACTGCGACTAGCCATTTTTATACTTCGTGCGGTGACTACTATTGCTATATAATATAAAATATTTGCGCTTCATTGCTTTCGCTCGCAGTTTTTCCTTAATCGGGCCACTTGTTTTCTCTCACTGCAGCGAATTTTTGTTTCTCCAGGATCGCGCTAAGAGAGAAAGATGGGAAAAATGCGGCTTTAATCTATTACATTGGCCGATGCTTGTTTGCATCGCGAAGCTATTACTAACTGGCGAGGTTATCTTTTTTTTTTGTTCGTCCTTTGGCCCGCACTTGAATTCAAAGAGTTGGTAAACTGGAGGGCACTTCTGCTTCTTTGCTTCCGAGTGGGTTGTTTACGAGTCCGTGGAGAGGGAGCTGACGGCAACTGATAACGACACAGGGATAACTGTTATTTGTTTTTGAATGCACCACCAGAGATAATTTTCTTGTAACTGCTTGGGGCTGTAATTTTAGGCTTGACCGGAGTTTAATGTTCTTGCAACTTGAATCAGTCGATTACCGAGAAAAATAACGTACACTCTGTTATTAAACGTGAAAAAGTGGCATTTTCTTGTGTCCACTCGGTGAGTTTAGTCACATTTAAAACAGAATTAGAATGAAGGGCGCTCGCTATTGATTTAGTTTTAATTAAAAACTCTTCCGGATATGACATCCTGAATTTCTCCATTTTGTGTATACGAGGAAAACGTTCTAGAGCCCTCGTTGTTTTTGAATCAGGACGTGACAGTTTATATTATTATCAACCGGATAATGCACACACTGGCCAAAAACACACCTTTATTCGGTATCGGGCAGCCTTTGTTTCAAATAACAGCAAGTGTACAGCGCGGCATGGATTCTATAGGGTGTTTTAGGGCATTTTGGTCTAATTGTAACCATTATTTCAGCAAAATATCGCGTAGCCAGCTGCAACAAAGTTGAAGGAAAAGGACTTCGGTGTCAAATAGTTTTCTTCAGCACAGGAGCGTATTCAGGAGGAGGCAGAGGAGATGTATGCTCCTCTAACCTAGGCGTATATTCCTAGGTCTATCTAAAATGGCGCCTCTTCACAGATGCCACGACAAAACCTTGGTCGTCACCCCCCCCCCTTACGATGATACCTGGACACGATAGTGCTCCAGCATATCCCACACATTCTCAATAGGACAGAGATCAGGTGAATGTGAGAGCCAGGAAAGATGGTGGCTATCTCTGTAATGTTCTCGGAACCATTCTTGTACGATTCTGACATGATGCGCTGTTGAATTTCCATCTATACAGTGGCCATCGCCCTCGGGATGAAACTGTAACATTGAAAGGTGCGTAGATTTGATGCAAAATTCAGGTACTCCCTCGATAACATTCGATCTTCCACCTGTATCAACGGACCCAAGTTCGTGCCAACAAAACATTCCCCATACCATGCCTCATACGATTCCAGATGCTTGGGTTATCTTAAAAACCTTTGATATTTCTCCATTTTATGTATACAAGGAACAAGGAATGCTGGAGGAGTTAAATCAGAATTCAAACAAGAATGATTTCCATAATCGAATTATCAGTTATCGAGATACTTTAATAATCAAAATAATCTAACGATTAGTAGTTATTAACTACTAATCATTTGAATGATATAATTCGATCATTTCATTCGAATGATTTTGCATAAATGAATGAATCATTCCAATGATTTGTTATAATCGAAATAATCGATCATGACCTCTCGATTATGTCTATCACTAGAAAATTAAATGCAAATAAATGAGCGAAAATGATTTCACAAATAAGAAAAAAGCAAAATAAACATTTTGCATAACAGGAACCGATCTACAAAAACTTCACTCCCTCATCGACTTGGGATTTTAACGGGTTGATGCGCTTACCATTACTTCACGCTTTGAATATATCTGGAAGAAAATGTAGTCAGCACTATGGACCACCAGCCAAGAACTTACCGACAACAGAAACCCAAAAGTGATTAGTGCTTCTATGCATTCAGAAATGTGTAATTCCTATTCTTCTTTATGCACTCCAAATTTGGTCCTCGGCTCCAATTTAAAATCTTTCTTTGACCTGAAATACTGGCTCTTGAGATGGCTAAACGGAATCTCCAGCAAACCTTTTACAATCTCAAGAACTATCTTACACGCCGATTTTAGAAATCACGCCTTGGGGACAAGTGGTGATCACATAAGACCCAAAAGGCTTGCAGGATTTCTGAGGAGCAAGCTGACACAACTGAGCAGTTTGCAGAGATCCTTCTCTCCGAACACGCTGAAACTTTTCAGTGGGTTAAATATTAATCATGGACCTGTGCGTGTTCAATATTTACATGATAAATGTACCGGAAGCAGGTATGCGCGGACTCTTACCGACAAACTGCAGATCTAGAGCTGACTTTGACAATTTTAACTGTCTTTAACCGACCAGAAGAATTTTGATTATTGTTATTGTTGGTCGAGGAACTCCATTACTGTCCCAAATGTTCAGGACCGCAGCTTTCTGCAGTTCCATGTAAGTGTTCTCTGGGATGACTACTGGTACTAGGTTCTTATGGCAGCTGTTTGGTACAATGCCGGTGGTTGACACTGTGATCAGGATGGTCATTACGTGTTCTGTATGTTGCATATCTTTCACTTCCTGTCTTACGCCTTAGTACTTCCTGATCTTTTCCTCGTACGTTTTCTGGAGGATACTGGTGTTGGGCACCACTTGTAATAGGGTAAACTTTCTTTGATCAGCTGGTATTTTTGCGATAGCTTCTGATACGTTATCCTGTCCACGTCTGTGAATGTAATCCGTCTGGGTGATCACCCTGCATCTTGTGGTGATGTGCTGGATTGTTTCTAGGGCCACGTGGCATCGACAACATCTGTCACTCCAGGGTCCTTAGCGATTATTTCCTATAGTTCCTGGTCCACTTTGCGTGCGTTTTAACATGTAAAAGGAATTAACATTATCGCCTATGAGAGTATTCACTCTGTATCTTACTACTCTCTGATTGGAGGGTGTACTGTTTATAATACTCGTAAATACCTATTTATGGAAGAGATTAACCACAGATTTAATCAAACATACATTTTTCTAGCTGTACCCACACTGGATATTTTCAATCTCTCTTTCAGCTCACTTGTCCTACAGTGACACCAAGCTGGTCGCTAGCTCGCGCCAGCCACATAGCTGTAATTTGCAAGAGAAGTTCGCACTAACTTACGAACATTTATATTGATATACCAAAAGAGAGAGAAATTCAAAGTTATAATAGCTCAAGTTCAGAGAAGTAAAATATTCATCGGACTACCTTTTTCTTTCATCCCATCCTGCGGCTGCCAGTATTTAAACTGTGCTCATAATACAATGGTCATAATTCTAAAATCAGAGCAAACATGACTTTTTTTAACCAGTTGCTCTAGTATTTCACTACTTGGAAACAGATGGCCTCGCAAATGATTACTTGGTGTTCGCTTGAAATATGAGAATGCCATGACAGCCTGTTTCAGGACTAACCGATTGCTAGTGACAACATTCAGACAAAACGATAGCTTTAGCAATATCAGCTTGAAGACCGATTTCGTATACTTCATGGCAGCTCATATCGAACAATTTTTTGAAACTGTTTTGTCTGTGTGTTGGTACTAATGACCACCTCTTATCTTTTAAATAATTGGCTAATTAAACTTTGGGCGAGGACATCTGTTTGAAAGTAGTACAATACCAAGGCAAGTTTGTTCTATTATGAGAATTTAAACCATTGTGTTATCTATGTAGTTTAAGCCTTTCTAGCCGCAAAAACAGATTAAAGAATCTGTCTTTGCAAGCATCTTATAAAGAGAGTTAATGTCTCCATATTTCACAATTGTTGTTTTTGCTTCTGAAATTGTCATACAACCGAGACAAAAGTGTTCCTTAGGGACAGTATAAAACAATATGGTCAGTAGAACGAATGAAACTCTTCTGTTCACTTTACATGTTACTCTGAGCTTGATGACAATTTTCTTTTGGGATATTTGGAATAAAGAAAAGGGAGATTTCAGCCGTTTGAAGAACTTTTCTGAAATCAGTCCTGCAAAGCTGAATGCGGGGATTTTTGTTGAACCAAAAATACTTTTGGGATGAGGAAACTTTAAAAGTTAATAGCTGCTGAATTAGTTGTCCATTCAAAACGGCTACGAAAGGATTTTATGAAAGTGCGTATGACTGCTTCAACAGTAATGGTCCATAATCTCAGCAAAGAACAGAAATACGAGATCGTGGCGAGGCTCGAATGACTACCAACAATATTGGCTGCTGGATATCTATCATGGGACACTTTTTTTGCGCTTTCATTTAGGTTTTTTCTCTAGAAAATTTGGACGCTGTCTCCAGTGAACAAGGGGCAAGATTCCATTAAGATATTTCTGTAATGGAACAACCTTATCAGGACAGAGAGTGCTAGGGGACAATGGAAGACTAAAGCCGCTCTTTCCCAAGAAAAAAAAATTCAAATCACATATAAAGGAAGCCAAAGAACATAATTTTTAATGAAAATAACACACTCCTTTTACATGAAGTATACCACTTTACCGTGTAATATATATACAGTAAAACTTGTCAACATGATCACCTCTATATAGTAATTAATGACTAATGTCACCAGTTTTTTCTCGGACCCTGTCAATCGCTTAATTAAATAATTCAACCTGTGAGATTAAATAAATTAATGTGTGTTATTTAATTTGTGTGTTATTTAATTTCTCTAGTGCACTCTTTTACTCGAAGTTATTCACAAAGCGCTCATTTAATTTTTACAAATCAGAAAATACTACGAGTCAGAAGTACTCACACACTGCTATTACACCTGACCAGGAAAAAAATTTTGAAAGCTGTCTACACTAGAAATTGAATGGTTTCTGGCATACTATTTATTTCATTCATCATTTTAAAATACAGTAGACATGATAATATTAAATTACAAACATTTATTTGGTAATCCCAGTTTTAGATAATATCTTAATAATTTTTTTTGAAAGGACTGTTTCAGAAGGAAATCTCTAATGATGTGATTGAGATATTATATAAAGTCACCAAAGATGAAGCTAAGTCTGGGCTACCTGTGATGCTGCTCATAACTTGATTTTGAAAGACTGTTAGATTCGGTTACAATTCATAGTTAAGACACTAAAGATATCTCAATGAGTCCAGCGTGTTGTCCACAACGAACTTAATGTTACTTTAAAAAAAGGGTAAAATTGTGTGTATACACCCTTGCAAAATTTGTCTAGGATTCAAACAAGTGTGTCAACCAAATGGTGGCCCTGAGTGAAATTTGAGCTTTTTACAATGATCTTCCAGAGGCCAAGAAACTGCCCAACTAGAAGCAACATGATGAGTCTCCTGGCCACAAGAAATTTCGAGCTGCGTCATAAACTATCGAAGTATATTATTCCTTTTTTCGTCCCATCATTTTTGAGACGAGTTAAATATCAGTCTTTGGTTAGTACAAGTGCATCATTTTAACATAGCTGTCCTACCAAAGTAGTTAAATTGGCATCGTTTTGGTTGTATCTCATATTGTGAATGCCTTCACGAGTTGCAATGGTATTGTACTACTTTTCTGAGCAATGCAGACAGGCTGCCATGACAGGTCATGGGGTTTTGTCAATGATATATAGGAATTTTGCTAGCAGAGAAAAGGAGGTGATTGTTCCTCTGTATAAGGCAATGGTCAGGCCACGCCTTGAGTACTGCATACAAGTCTGGAGGCCTCATTTTAGGAAGGATGTAGATTTACTTGAGCGTGTACAGAGAAGGGCAACAAGATTGGTGAGGGGAATGAAGGGATCCTCTTACCAAGAGAGGCTTAAGTTCTACAGATTGCAGTGGCTGGAGACTAGGCACCTGCGCGGTGATCTGATTGAGGTGTATAAGGCCTTGAATGGTTTGAGCACGCTGAATTCTGATGGGATCCTTCCACTTGTTCAGATTACGAACCTAAGGGGGCATAAATTCAAACTAAGAAAAGACAGATGTAGATTAGATGTGCGGAAATTTGCCTTTAGCCAGCGGGTGGTTAATTGATGGAACAAACTTCCATCTGTCGTTGTGGAAGTTGATAGGTTGAATAAATTTAAGGAGGAACTGGACAGGCATTTGGAGGGAATGGTGTGATTTTTTTTTTTGTTTGGCTGATGCTGCATAAGCTCATACACTTGCTTTCTTGCATCACATGCCACTACTACTACTACTTCGAATAAATAACACTTCACCTTTCCTCTACGTTTTATTATTTATTTATTCGAAGTAGTACAATACCATGGCAACTCGTTGTGAAGGCATTCACAATATGAGATATAACCAAAACGATGTCAAGTTAATTAATTAATTTAACTACTTTGGTAGGATAGCTATGTTAAAATGATGCACTTTCCTAAACTACATGTTAGTCATTCTACCTCGTTGCATGAGGCCTTTGTCCTTAAATACTTTACAGTCTATATCAGTCTTTGTTAATGAAACTACAGTATCAAAGAAGAATGTACCTATAACACAGATAATCAATAATGCAGGTTATGAATCGTTGTAACGCCCAACTTATTCACCGATATAGTCCCCTCGGATTACCTGCATTCAAAATACATTTCAAAGGGTTATACTTTGGGACAAATACTGATCTTATTCACGTCGTCAAGGAATTGAATTTTGCTTAAGGGATACAGAAACAAGTATGAAAAACTCCGAGATTGTATTTTCTGTACAATAAGAGAACTAAAAATAAGAATTATACACTATCCTACCAAAAGTCATTGCAGTCATGTAGTTATGAACAAAATGTATGTCTATTAAATGTAAATTATGTATTTCTTTAAAGAAATTAGGTAGGAGCTAGTCATAATCTGACTGTGGCATGTTTAATTCCCGAGAAATAGCACGCACTGATATTTATCTCCGAGGACATCCAACTATAATTTCTCTCTGACACTATTTTGCAATTTCCACCATATGGGCCTACACGTTGAAATAAATTCAGGTTGATCATCTTCGTCCGTCAAAATATTTGCATATTTTGTAGTCACAATTTCCAGAAATTAACAGGATATCTATATTTTTTGGCAGGGAAGTATATTTACAGTAGATAGACTGTTGTTAATGTGGTGTCCATAAAAAATCAATAATTATTTAAGTTTTAACAACGTAAAATCGCTTTCTAATCCTAAAAGCTATATAGAATTCCTAGAAGATCCCTAATCTGCAACAACCCCCCCCTCTTAAAAAAATAAAGTTTTTTTAAAAAATAAAATCTCTCATGTGTAAGCAATTAACTTCATTTTATAAAGTCATTAAAATCATCTGATGATTTGTTGCATCTTTGGGTCATTAGTGTACGTACAATTAACTATTTGGCAGGGATTTTGAATACATTGTGACTCATAAAGGGAAAAATAAATAAATAAAAGCAAAAAGACGACGTAAGCCAAGAATTACATCAGAAGAGTGATTGATGATATTTTATACATAAAAACGTTGATGCTTAGACAACTTGGATCGAGTATTAGAGAGCTAGGAAATGTTACATACTGAACAGATGAAAAAGTAAAACTGGGTAAACATACGTAAAGAAAGGCGTCGTAGGAAGATTTCATGCATTTTGAAGTTGATATTTTACACGTAATGAATATAAAACAAAAACGTGTTTCACAGTAACAAGATCTGGATAACAAATGATCTAATTTTAGCATGACAGCTACATGAAAACATTGGGTGTGTAGAACTTAAAGATCTTTTCAAGCAAGGCAAAGGTAGAAGTGCAGTTTTGGCCCTCTGCAGATAGATCAAAGCATCGATTCCTGCTCTTTTGTTGGAAAATAATGACAACAGATTTAGAGAAAAATTTCTATTCTTTTTAGAGAAAATCTATTTTTATTTATTTTTCGTAGTTTTATCAATTGAAGGCCGTTTAATTTGGTATCCGCAAGAGAAGTAGACAGTTTTATGTTGAAATATACTGAACTAAAGCTGGAGGTTTATTCATACAAGTTTATGTTCTCTGTCTTATTTTCAGCGCAATATTTTATGCATATATATACATACGGTACATAACACTATAAAACCCAGTTATAGCCCATGTCATTCACATAATCTAATAAAAGATAATTAACTCTGTATACATTAATAATCTCACCTCAAGTGATATTACTCTTTAAAATAATTCTAAATAACTTCCTCTGTGGATGAGGCAATAAATATTAAGCTTTTAAGATAATTGAGAATCGAATATAAATTGATAGCCACGTAGTTTAAAAATTTTCCTGATAATCCTTCTAATCTTAAAAGAAATATGCCATTTTTCTATTTATTTTTTTGTTTTATTTTATTTGTTTTCTCTTTTTGTAAAATAATATGCAAATATATTCAGTAAAATTTTATACTTATTTCTTTTATTCCTTTCCTCTACATCTTATTGACACTTTATTCAGAAAGAAGTATTTCAGAAGCTCCATCTATGCAAAGAACACAAATATTTCCCAACATACCAAAAATAACCACAGCTTTTGTTATTATCTCGAATTATTTGCCAAAATTATCATAAACCATACACAAACAAAATTTCACATACCTGAGAATTCATTTAAACTACAACATAATCTGCAAAATGCCAAATTCTGAAAGTGTTCCTCTGTTGGTCCATATCTGTGAGGTTCATTAGGAACAGGAGACAACTACGTAAGCAGTTGCAGAATATGATGAAGAAAATCTGGAACTATGTTTTCGATTTCTTGGTAATGCTTTAAAAAATAAAAATTTTAAAAATAAATATGCAATTCTCTGTTACATAAAAATAATATTAAAAATTTTTAAATTTAGTTCAATTTAAAAAAAAAAAATTATTTTCAATTTTATTAATACACCTTTAAGAGATATGTATATTTATCTTCATAAGTTGTTTATCCGTTGGATGCTTATTGCTATCTGAGTTAAGGGGCCATATCCTTCTTAATATATTGACATTTTACTTGAAATGTTTTTTAGGGCTTAGAGGGGAACAAGCATTCTGTGTGTTATCAGACACTCAGTCTTAAACACTGATGGATCCAATATCTTTCTATTTCAGAAGATTTAGAAGTCCGGTTGGCCTGCCTCCCTAAAATCCACTCATGCACATCTTCTCGATGGTACGACCTGTTACGTCACTTAGGTGGCAACGAACGTGTAGAGTGGTTCTCTTCAAGACGCCTGATCAGCGTGAAGAGGAAAAGACCAAACCCTCCAGCGCATGACGAAACAAATGGCCCTCAGTCCCCAGCGGCTTTCATTCCTCGTATTACGGCAGCGAGAGGATCAGAGTGGAAGCAGAGGGTGCTAAGAATCTCTGGGTGCGACCAGGCTGCCATTCACGGAACTGAACTTGGCCTGTTACAACGTAAGATCACTCATCGGTGAAGACAGAATATTAGAGCTGGAAAAGGAATTAGAAAATGTGAATTGGAATATCATTGGTTTGGCTGAAACAAGAAGAAGAAATGAATCCCTTATAAGTTTATCAAGTGGAAATCTGCTGTACACCAATGGAAACAGTGAAAGGAGTGAAGGTGGAGTTGGGTTTCTGGTCCATAAAGATTTAAAAAACAACATTTTGGAATTCAAAAGTACGTCACCAAGGGTGTCAAGACTAATACTCAAAATTTCTAAGAGGTACAAGCTAAAGGTTATAATGATTTATGCACCAACATCGAGCCATGATGAAGAGGTTGAAGAAATGTACACCGAAATTGTGAGTCTTCTAGATGAACAGAAAACTCACTACACTATCATTTATGGGGGACTTCGATGCTAAGGTTGGAAAGAGACAAAAAGGCGCAGAAAGAGAAACTGTAGGAAATTTTGGAATTGGTGAAAGACTTGTGGAATTTACAGAATCTCGAGGAATGTCATTAATGAACACTTTTTTTCAAGAAAAGGGTGAACAGAAAGTGGACATGGAAGAGCCCAAATGGATTAACAACTAATGAAATCGACTTCATCCTCACTAACAGAAGATATATCGTGAATGATGTTACTGTCCTGAATAAGGTAAATGTTGGAAGTGATCACAGAATGGTAAGATGCACACTTGACATAGATGTGAGAAAAGAAAGGGAAAAAAACTGACTCGAGTAAATAACACGAAGGTCTTTGAGATAATAGAGGAGGAGAAAAAGCAGTATGTACTGGAACTTAAGAACAAGTTTGAGCTTTTCCAGACTGCTCAGGACCAAGATATCGACGAGGAATATTACAACTTTTTGAAAGTGATAAAGCCCAAGAAACCTATAGGGAAAAAGAAATCCAAAGAAGAAAAAATTAGTCAAGAAACACTTGTCATGATGAACCGAAGACGACAAATGAAGAGAAAGAAAAACACCGACAAGGAGAAAATTGAGTATACTGAGTTATGCAAAGCCATTAGAAAGAGACTCAGAGAGGACATAAGAAGATTTAACACAAGAAAAGTAGAACAAGCATTAAGGGAAAACGAAGGCCTTAAATCAGCAGCCATGAGCAGTAATACAGAAAGACAAATGATACTGAAGCTGAAGAATAGCAATGGCTCAGTTATAAATAGCAGAGAAGACAAAATTCAGATAGCAGAAGACTACTATAGAGAATTATACAAGGAGCGAGGGAATGATGCCAGCAGTGAGGAAGATGAAGTGGGGAAATTAGTAACACATACGACATACCCGATATTCTTCCTAATGAGGTAAAACATGCATTGAAGAAAATGAAGAATCAGAAAGCCCTGGGGGAAGATGAAGTTACTGTAGAGTTGTTAAAATTGGGAGGAAGAGACATAACACAAAAACTGGCAAGGCTCTTCACAAACTGCATTAGAAAAGGCATTACACCTAAGGAGTGGAATAATGCAATCATAGTTTTGCTGCATAAGAAAAGAGATAAATCAGAAATTGGAAATTATAGACCAATTTGTTTGTTATCCCACATCTACAAGTTGTTCACAAGGGTCATTACTAACAGATTAGAAAGAATACTTGATGAGAATCAACCGAAAGAGCAAGCTGGCTTTAGGACAGGATTCTCAACTATGGATCACCTTCACGTAATATCACAACTAATGGAGAAAGCAAATGAATATAAAACACCATTATGCCTGGCATTTGTGGATTATGAAAAGGCATTTGACTCTATTCAGCACAAGGCAATGTTTCGGGCACTGGAAAGACAAGGCATAGATACCCCATATATTATTAGTAATGGCCGCATGGTGCAAGCCATGCGGCCATTACCAATTTTGGCTGGTAAAAGCCTATGGCTTATACCAGCCAAAAAAAAAAAAAAAAAAACCCCGAATAAAACAATGATAAAAAAAAAATTTAAATAATTAATAAAATAAAAGGAAATTAAACCTATCATCCTATGCGTTTCCCTCACCCGAAGGTACTATCCAGATGACCTTTGAATTTCCCCAAACTGTCGGCCTCTACCACCCATGAAGGCAACTTATTCCAGTAATTTATAACTCGCTGGCTAAAATAAAACTTCCTGCAGTCCAATCTAAACATTTCCCCCCGTAACTTGAATTTATGTCCCCTAGTTCTAGCATAATTTATAATCTTGAAAATTTCGTCCTCATTCATTTACTGATGCCTCTCAGAGCCTTAAACACCTAAATCAAATCTCCTCTAAGGTGTCTAGTTTCCAAACTCTGCAACACACATATTCGAAGTCTTTCTTCATAAGGACGCCCTTTACCCAATCTCACCAGGCGAGTTACCCGTCTTTGCACCCTTTCAAGAAGCTCGATGTCTTTCTTTAGGTGCGGTCTCCATAGTTGAACACAGTATTCCAAGTGTGGTCTAACAAAAGCCTTATATAATGGGATTATCACGTCCCTATCTCTACTTGCAAAAGTTCGATAGATCATCGATAGGACACTATGGGACACTTCCTTGCAACCTGTTTACAATGCTCAGAGAATTTCATGTCTGACCGTATCGTAACACCAAAGTCCCTTTCCTCCAGTACTGGGTTTAGTTGAACTCCACCAAGTGAATAAGTTTTTTTGGGATTACTGTTTCCCAGGTGTAATGCCTTACACTTTGTTGGATTAAAGCACAGCTGCCATTTTTCTGACCATTCCTGAAGTCTATCTAGGTCTCTCTGAAGAAGCTCACCTTAAAAGTGATCACTAACTACTCTACCAATTTTAACATCATCTGCAAATTTAGACATCACGCCCTCTATCCCTTCATCGATGTCGTTTATGAAAATTAAAAACAACAGTGGTCCTAATACTGATCCTTGGGGAACCCCACTTCTTACATCAACCCAATCTTATGATTTTGAAGAAAATATATGAGAACGCTACCTCCTTTATTAGACTAGACAAAGACAGTAGGAGATTTAAAATCGGGAAAGGAGTTCGACAAGGAGACACAATATCTCCGAAGTTGTTTGCTGCTGCCCTTGAGGAAGCTTTCAGAAGATTAGACTGGTCGCAGAAAGGAGTCAATATGAACGGAGAGTACCTAAACCATTTACGATTTGCAGATGACATTGGTCATTAAGCCACGATCCCAAAGAATTAGAGGAAAATCTTAATCAGTTATGCAGAGTTAGTAAGGATTTTGGACTAAAGATGAATATGGCTAAAACAAAAGTAACGATGAACAAGTATGCCACAGAAAGGGAAATAATGATTGAAGGAGCAATAATTGAAAAGGTGGAGTCATATACTTATCTGGGACAAATCATTAGCTGTAATAATGATAAATGGATGGAAGTCAAGAGAAGAATAAATTTTGGATGGATAGCATTCAGGAAATATAGTCACATACTGAGGAACAATATCCCAATTTGTCGGAAACGTAAAATAATGAACCAATGTATACTCCCCACCATGACTTATGGAAGTGAAACTTGGGCACTCACCAAAAGAATGGAAGAGAAGCTGAGAACTACACAGCGAAGAATGGAACGAATTATATTGGGAATCAGACTGTTAGATAAGAAGAGAAACACATGGATTAGGCAGCAAACTCAAGTAAAGGACATTCTTATCAAAACTAAAGAACTAAAATGGTCTTGGGCAGGACACATAGCGCGATGACAGATGGACTAAGAAAATAACAGAGGTCCCCAAGAGGAGCTAGAAGAAAACTTGGAAGACAACAACAGAGATGGACAGATGAAATTCATGGGTTTGTGGGTAGTAAATGAATGGCCATTGCACAAAACAGAAGGAGCTTGAAAGTTGCAGGAGAGGCCTTCATCCTGCAGTGGATTGAAAATGGCTGATGATGACTTCTTTGAACTAAACTTATAAAATATCACACTTCTTAAAAAAAAAAAAAAAAAAAGAAAGCAAATATAGCCTATATTTGTTTGTTTTATGTCAAATAATAATAAAAACGCATATTTCATTTAACAATAAAAACAACAGAAATTAAATACTGAAATATAATTAAATATATTTTTCCGCGGAATATATTTTTCTTAATAATCCTTCGTTATCTGCTATTTCTTCGTTAAATTCTTCACAAGAATTAGCAAAATTGCACTGAACGTCCACAACTTATTTACTACTGAAAAAACTCATTGCCCCACTAGTTCCCGGCAAACATAATACAAATCCAATTTTCAAATGCCTGCATGGTATGTCCCTTGTTTCAAAATGTTTAGATATTTCGACCCACCTCATATCTGTTGGAATTCTCTTTTCAAATGCCTTTTTTCAAATGCCTGCATGCTATGTCCCTTGTTTCAAAATGTTTAGATATTTCGACCCACCTCATATCTGTTGGAATTCTTTCGTCATTCCGTTCTTTTATTTTTGAATCATCAGCATATTGTTTTAAATATGATATCCGGTGAAAAAAGCCCACTTTCTTCTTCATCCGCATAAATTAACTTCATTTTATCGCACGTTAAAATGAAATCAAAAAATTTTTTCCACACGTTGTCAATTCACACAATTTTTAAGACTGATCCATCTAAAACAATTAGTATTTTGAAAGTTGTTAAGCGGATTTCTAAAAATTGGATACAGTTCCGATAAAAACTGTACACATTGGAAATGAAGTAATTTTTGTTTTTGAGCTAGTTTTTTTCTAAATTTGTTAACCGATTGCGTACAATGAGTGGTAGATACTGCATATCTATTCTTTCTTTTAATTTGAATTTTAAATCGTTTATCTCTTCAAAAATTTCCATACTTTTACTTTTATCGCCTTCAATATTTTTCATTTCACTATGGAATGTTGCTGCCTGACTGTGCATGAAATACAACCATGCTTCTGAGACATCATCTTCAAAAACTTAGGAGAATCCTTGGACAGTTCTCGCTGGATAAGAAATACAATTTTAGAGGTGAATACAATTTTAAAAAACTCTTTCAGTCGCAGGCATCAAAGCCAGCCATCTGAACTTACTGTATCCCAGAAAGAGTATGCATTCCACCTTTGCATTTTCGCAGATTTCTTTTAATAACTTTACCCTTACTGTAAATAAATAAAAATTACTATAAATTTTGACTATAATTCCCTCAAATTCAATAGGAAGTTGATCTGCTGCTGACTGAAAGTATACTTAAAGAACAAAATTCATGAGATACCTGGTTCCTGGGCAACGCGACGCTACCACCCCTCTTCGCTAGTGGACGAACCCACCGCTTGGCAGGTATATAGGTACACTGCATTCACGTAGACGGTAATTCCATGTCAGTATGGATAAACGTCGTGAGTTAACCGACTTTGAAAGAGGGATGATAGTGGGTGCCACACGCATATGTCACTCTATCCCTGAGGTGGTACAGAAATTGCACTACACCAGTTCAACAGTATCGGGAATACGCCATTTCCGGAATAACATCTGATGGTGGACAGTGCTGTGGGCGAAGAAAGGTGGTGGATGAACGTGGCCGTCGACGTCTCTCTCGCATTGTGTCAGCCAACCGGAGAGAGAGCGACAGTGCCACAAATCACCGCCGACTTCAACGAGGGAGGTGCCAGAAACTTCTCCACCAAGACCATCAGGCGATCATTAGCCGCAATAGGGAGCCGCCAACCCACCAGAGTCCCACTGCTAACACCACGACTCAGGACTATGTCTCAAATGGGCGAAAGAACGTCGGCACTGGACCTTGGATGACTGGAGACGGGTCTCCTGGTCCGATGAGTCCAGTTATTTCGAACGGACGGGAGGGTGCGTATCTGGCGGAAACCGCACGAAGCTATGCACCCATCATATCAACAAGGAACTGTTCAGGCAGGTGGACGGTCGGTATGATGTGGTTCGTGTTCAACTGGCACACGCTGGGTGGGACCTCTGGTACGTCTAGACGCATCTCTGAACGGTCCAGGTTACGTGTCCATCGTTGCAGACCATCTGCATTCCTTCATGGTCATCTTGCACCAACAGGGTAATGGACTCTTCCAGCAGGACAGTGCACCTCCCCAGAGAGCCGTGGTGGCTAAATAAATTTTAAATAAATTTTCTGTTTATACTCCGGCACGACAACCAAGTCAGTAGAGTTTACAATAAATCGTCAATACAAATATTTATCGTATTTAGTAGTCACGGACTTGAACCCCGGTCCACTCAAGGAACGCGTGCTATGCAGTCTCGCTCCTGACCACTGGGCTACGTCAGGCCTAGAACATGGTCGTAAGAGCATGCCACAGATTTTACTACCATGAAATGGCCTCCCCGTTCACCGGACATGAACCCTGTAGAGAATCATTGGAATGCTGTGGAAAGGTCCGTTCGGGCTTTGAATCCTCCACCCAGGAATGCGACGGAATTATGGACAGCTGTGCAGCAAGCATGGATGGATGGAAAATACCTGTGGAACGCTTTCGTGAACTAGTGAACTCAATGCCTCGTCGTGTGACTGCCTTTATCCGGGCGAAAGATGGATCTACCCGTTACTAGGTAGGTATTCAACGATTTCTGTCCACTCAGTGTATTGTGCACTATATGTGCAGTAGTAATGACCGAATAGTATTGTGCACTATATGTCCTACTATGAAATTTGGACATCAGAAGCAGTACTGCACATCATGCGCATGCCATCATTTCACACTGTCCAGTCAAAACATTATGACCACCCCTGTGTTTTAGCAGTGGGCCTTTCTTCCCCGCCTGGGTGTCGCGATGAAAAGGCTAAATGTGTTACTACAGTCCATACAAAGTACTTGATCGACATGGGCAAGGGACATGATCTGGCTTACTTCGAAAATGGGAATGATTCTGGAGTGCCGGTTGGACAATCAATGGAACATTTCAATCTTTAATACTTCAACGTTGATAATTGACAAGTCTTCTCTCTTTCTCTCTCTTTAGTGGATTTCGGAAGTACATTTTTAAATCATTATTATTAATCGATATTCCTCAGAACGCAACAGGCATTATTTTAATATTAAAATTATTGCAGACAGTACAGAAAGTGGACCAATCCTAGTGAAAAGGATTCATTATCACTTTCCACGAGGCGCATGCGTATTATGCAGCAACGTTAGAAGCAAAATTCCGCCGAATATAAAAAGACAGCATTTTGTTACATTTTAATCACGCGATGCAAATTATTAATAATCACATATTAATAATCACATTTCTTTCTTTGAAAAGAAATTATATCGTAATTACTCATTCTGCTTCTAAGTTAGGATTTTCTTAATGAAGCTTTCTAAACCTAAGCCTACATTTGACAACACTAGAGCCTCAATTAAACTAAAATTTAACAATTTCTTGTAACGAGACGTTTTTCCAAAGATATTTAATTAACAGACGTTCCACTTCAGGTATAAAACTTATCTAATCCTTCACTAAATCAACGCAGCTCTCCGCGAAGTATTTCTATATTTCCAGTAATGTTTTTTTCGCTTTACAACGGAAAGTACTTAGAATTAATTTTGCCTCGGGGATAAGCGCTAATTAGCAAATTAGTTGCGTTAATGAAATTCGCCTCTAACTGGATCCTCTCGTGATGTTCTGGTTTTGTTGCGGAAATATCCTGTCTGATAGCAAAATAATAAATGGCATCTCGAATATAACGGAACGTAAGACGATTAGCAATAGAAGGTTAGCAAGAAACACAATTAAAAGGCTTATTAGATATACAACCTGGAAACTCATTGCAACAGGGATGTTGAAGAGGAGAATTAAACGCTGAGAAATGTTATACGAGAGTTAATCTGCATGGACTCACAAATCGATTTTTGAAGTCTTCATAATACTACATTTCCTTTAGGTTTTTGACAATACAAAGCGGTCAATTAAAAGAAAAAGTTAAAACTGTTCTTACATTATTTTAATTGGAATGGAACGGGTAAAAATGAAAAAAAAAAAACTGTATAAAACAAATAATTACTGATCATAATATCGAACTCCTACTGTATTAAAATAAGGGGTAGAAAGAGGAGCAAAGGAAAACTGTTTTCTTTGGCTTCCTTTAAAAAGAGACACCAATTCGCTGTCAGGATAAATTCCGTATAGAAAATAAATACATAAATGAAAAGAATAACATGAGCAAAAGAAAATTGTTCTTGTTCTCTTATGTTCTCTTTTATCTACTTTAGCAACAAGAATACTTTAGCAACAAGAACAAAACGTATTGCAGGAAAATGGAATATTTTCCCAATGTAATTAATTTATAATTTATTCCTGTAATTTATTACATATAATATAATTTATTACAGGAATAAATTATATTTATTAATAAATTACAGTGGAATAAAGATGGGGGGATAACTTATCAATTAAAATAATCAAATTAATTATTTGATACCTTTAATAAAAGAAAAAACGGGGAGGCACAAATAACAAACATAAGGAACTCCTCCGGCCCATCTCACTGAACACTAACCCGGTAGAACAAAACTGTTTTCTCAGTCTCCTTTATGTATTGATCTGCTAACTTTGATGACAACTTTCTGGTCACGTTTTAGGCAACAATTCACTGACAACGATGTGAGTTTTTCCCCCCCCCCCCTCCTATGGTAAATCTAATTTTTTGTGAGTGGATATAAATGATCAGTTCGGGTCTACCAGCCATAGGGATTAATATAATTGAAACCTTGTTCGCCATGCGCGAGATGTTTTACTCCGAAGATCAAACATTCATGTTTCTTAAATCGTCAGACACGCCTGGCCGACACCAGTTTTTGATATCATTCCAAATGATGGTTGTAAACGGCCAGTTCTATTCTGCTACCAAATGATGAATTGCTAGCGTTTCGTGGACATATTCTTCAATTACCGTGAATCTTAGAATACAATAAACCAATATTTCAGAAGACATTCTAAATCCCATACTTGATAAATATACTGTTATTGTGAATGTTGTGTTCACAATAAAAAAAAATCTTTTTATCACTCAAAGAAATGCTCTAATTCCTCTCGGGATAACTGTCGGAGAATTATCTGGCGAACTTCCAGATATTAGGTTAAACGAAAAGGGGTTTGCAAGAAAAAGTGCAAATGCTGAACCTGCACAAAACTAGTGTTAGGTCAGAATTTATTACACACAGCCTGAGAAAGAGAGACAAAACTTAAGGGTTTTTTTTTCTGTTACTAACAAGAATAATTTCGTTTTTGTAAATTTAACTTCTCAGAAGTTGCGGATCTATTCAATATATTAAAAAAGAAAGAAAGAAAAGATACATAAATAAATTTGCGTTTATAAACTAAAATTTTTAAGAAAATAAATTAGCTTAAATAAATATTCTTTATATAATTATTCCTAAATGAAGTTAATATGACAACAAGAAATTATGCAGTTTATAGGTCGGATAATTTATTTTTTATACCTTTATATATTCGCTCATCATTCTTAAGTACTGATAAATAACAAAATTACAATTTTATGCACTATAAAATTTTCAATTTTTCATTTTACAAAAACTGCTCTGAAATATGTTTGAAAAACACTGTTAAGAGGAAATTTAGTTTACTGATATCCTAGTGGATTCATAGCAATGTAGCTGCTCCAACCTAAGAATATTAGAATTCAGGGGGACAGAAATATAAAATGAACTCATAAATACGGAAACAGAATTTGAGTTGAATTACAGAGCAATCAGAATATAATTTGTTCCCTAAAGGAACAGAAAATAAATGAAAATCTTGATTAAATGTATGTAACCTACAGTCCTCCTACAAATATCAGTTACGAAGTATTTATCTATGACTAGATAGCAAAAATGCAGCTCAAACATCTTTTTATATCAGATAAATTATCACAGCCTATAACACTGAAAAATTTATTGTCATAATTTTATATTTACTTGATTTATAAATAATTATATAAAAAAGATTCTGTATTCTTTAAGTTAATTGTTAAAAAATACATTTAGATTTTTTTATATTAGTAATATTTTTAGTTTAGAAATGTAAATTTATTTATGCATGCATCTTTTCTTTTTTTTTTCTTTTTTCAAAGCTGGAAGGCTTAGAAGAATAACAAGCATCCTTAAGAATTCCAAAACAAAAAAAAAAAAAAAAAGCAGCTTTGAAATTTTTATTCTTTTTTTATTTTATTTTTTGTTTTATATAATGTATTTTAAAAAATTGTGACTAAATAAATTTGTATTTAGTAACTAATAAAATTAGAAAAATTATTATACCGTTAACTTTAAAATTTCTTTATAAGAAATAAAAGGTTTATTGGGGCAACACGTCGATACATTTTTATTAAAAACTAGCTTTCCCTTAACGACAAAAGACAGTGCTACCATTTTGAACTTGGTCTTTACAGACTTCTGTCTAACGTCCATTTTTTTTTTTTTTTTTTTAAATCAACATTGCCATCAAATAGCACAATAACGGAATAGTTTAGTACGGTACAGTATTACAGACCATTGCCATTTGCAGAAACCTCTAAAATACTAATCGCCGGATTACTTTGTTGTCATAACAACCATGGTAACCATATTTGGCGAACCCAGTCCATGACTGTCCGCAAAGGAATTGGTCGAAAAGTTTAATGGACGATTTTGGTAACTCAGCGGCCCAAAGACATTAACAAGAATATTGTCCTAGAAGATCCCTTGCAGGAAGCCCATCCATCGAGTTGTAAAGAAACGTTTCTAATGTCTGACGTAGCCAACTAATTAATGCACGAGTATAGCAGCACACGTTTTTATTTTCCCGTGTTTATGTCTATCGTCTAAATCTGTGCGTGGTGTGATCTGATCGATGTGGCTGTCTCGGACAGTAAACAGAAAAATTTCCATCAGTTACAAAATGGAAATGTTTCAAGAACTACACTGTGTTTATACAGATCGTCAACCGGAGTTCTTGTCAAACAACATCAGGATACCTCCAAACTTACATTCCCTGGAAGGTAGAATGCCAAACTTACATGCCCTGGAAGGTAGAATGCCAGAGGACTCGTTTCAGAGTTACAGTAATCTGCAAACTGTTAAATGCAGCGCAATAATTGATTTAAACATAAACGAAAGTTAGAAAACATTGTAATTTAAACTGTGTCAAATTTCTCACAATGTAAGCTTTTATGAAAATATAGAGCATATGAAAATGTATATAGAGCACACCACATTATTATTTATATAGTGTACGAACATTTACGGCCATCATGTGCCCAATATTTGTGTTGTGATGAGAAACACGTTAAAAGTGTTTTCATTGATTTTTACAACTAGAGTGAAGTCACGTTACTCAAGCTGGTTTCCTATTGTTGTTGCACGGACATGCGCTGTTTTACTCCAGTGTTTGTCGAGGTGCAAAATGGTTGTCTCCAGGATGGGGTTCTCATTCTCATCAGAATGGTGCATTCTCATCCTTTGCAGCGGTTTATGGCCTTCGTCGCGTTATTCAAGGGACAGCTTGAATAACGTGACTTCACTCTCAGCTCACTGCACGCATATCAGTTGTATTCAAATTTCAATCTTTAGTTGATAAAGAGACTCGTCAGCCTCGAAAGCTTCTACTGTATCTTATTATATTTATTTTTTATTAAATACATTCACTGGATTATACTGTATTTTTTCTTAACCATGGACCAGGCCCTTTCGTGATAGTAATTTTTATTTTTAGCTTGGTGATCTGTACAAACCGTCTTACAGAAGTCTATTCAAATGGATGCAACTGGGTCCACGATACACATGCTAAGCAATTTAATGACTTTCAGGAATGTGTACAATTGTGGAGTACAATTCACATTGTACTCCACAATTGTACACATTGTACTCCACACATTGTAATTATTATAAATAATGTAATTTTATAAATATTTCTCTTTGACAATGTGATGTTAGGTTGAGTGTTGCTGTTGTTATTTAGTTAATGATCTACAATCGATCGCCGAAGATACACATGCTTGGAAAATCAAAAATTTTTAAAAATCTGATATGCTACTATTCAGATGTGGTTTAATGTTGTGAAAGTGAAGGCATTGAAAAAAAAAAAAATTTAAACCCGTTATGTGCAAAGAAACCTCTTTTTATAATTGTCGACTACGTCAGAAGTTTTCATTTTACATTGTCCTTAAAATATTCTTAATTTGTCATGCTATAAGAATGGGAGGTTTCTCTAGGAACAGTGATGTATGGATTATTCTTATTACTGAAATGTCTCTGGATGTATTTGTTACTTATGCGTTTCGATCAAGATGTAACCTTCTTCAGGCAAACGATAGGAGGCATAACTAGTTCAAGAATATAGGAAACAAAGTTTTATTGTGTGGAAGAAACATTCTATTTAATACTTAGGCTCCAAACAAGTCATTACCTTTTTGACTCGCGATATCCGATGGCTTTCAATCTCTCTCTCTTTTATTTATTTTTTGTTTTGTTTTCTTTTTTGCATGTGCAGTCCATTTAGTATACCATAAAACAGATCTCCTTGTAAAGTTCGCTTGTGACAGGAGCTGAAATTCGCAACGAATGACACATTTATTCCAAGATTTATAATTTTACAGCCTTAGAATCCCATAGACAGATGCGAGGGATATGCAGCTACAATACAATTCGTTTTTATTTCAGTAGATCCAATCATTTAGAATTCTGCTCACGTACATCCAACGCCTTCCTCCTGTAGGTCTGCCAACGCAAGAAGCAAAACTAGGCTTTGCTTTGTGACCTTGGTATCCTTCCAGAAATCCAGCCTAGAGAGCGGTTCGGAACTTATTTGTAATAAAAGACGACTCCCTTAAAATCAGAAAGCATGAAAGATCTGTTTATTGAACTATGAAGTGAATTTAAAAAAAGAAAAAATCCATAAGTTCGTTTTGAATGTATAAAATACAGTAAACTCTTTAAAATTATGCACTCTCGAAGATTAAGAGATACTGAATTTAAAAATTTTCCGATTTTCAGAGAGGTATAAGTAGTAGTTAGGCAGTTTAGAGGAATATATTTAAATAAATATTAAGCAAAGGCAACCAACTCTTTTACACCTATAAACAATGCAATAATCATAATTCTCATAACACAACAAACTTGCCTTTGTAACGAGTTGCCTTGATACTGCATTATTTTCAATAAGTAGCTCTTTATAGCGGTTTTGTTTGCGAGCTGAAACTAGAAACCATCCGTTTTTAATGAGGAGATAGTCAGTCATGGAACTGGTTGTCATAACAGTCTCATCTTTAAAATAAACGCCCAACTGATCTTCGGAGAGGGCGTCTGGTGAAAGTAGTGCAATACCAGGGCAACTCATTACAAAGTCGAGTTTGTCCTGCTGTGAAAATTAATACCATTCTGTACAGTTGTCTTGCTGGCCACAAAAACTGATTAAAGGACAATATCGTCCTCTAAGCATCTCACAAAGAAATAGATGTCTCTCATTTTGACATATAGTTGCGAAACATCATTTTTAAATTGTATTTAAAAATGTGATTTGAAAATTTCAGATAATTTTCAAATTATAAGAGATATTTAAAATGATAACAATTTCATCTTATGAAACAGTACTGTTCTATAACTAAACAACAAAGCTACTAAATATCATAATTGATTACTATTCTCTGTTAATCACTTATAATTGTAGAAAACAACTAAGGCTGATAGACGCTTAAAATAAATTCTATCCAGGTTAATCGCCCTCGCTCCCAGAAGAGTGGATACGACAGCTGTTCTCAACTTTTCTTTTTTTATCAAACCACAGTTGAGGGTTTGTCTCGGAGAGTGTTACACGGTTTTCTATCAGAAACGTTAGTTTTTTATTCTACAAATATACAAAAAGACCATAGAATACCCAGTTTATAGACACTTGAATGATCATCGCAGCTTTAGCCACCTCAGTGTTTACGTCGAATTATAAATATTTAAGAACCCAACTTAACAAGGATGGTTTCTTAAATATTCTTAAATTTTAAATTCTTAATTTTCCTAAGTTTAAGTTTTTTTATCCCGTGTCAGTGTCTTGATGGTTATATAGAAATATAGCAAAATAAGAAGTTAAGGAAGCAGAACCCTAACCTAGTGGGGTCAGGAATTGCACTCTTGCAACTGCAATTCCTGGCATTAAGTCGTTTTAAGCGTCTAGTAAAATAAATTTGAACGCATCGTAAATCCGAATTACGGCTGACACAAATTACGTGTGAAAGGTTTTCTTCCAAATAAGAAATCTTGTACTGTTTGTAATAACTTTCAGGGATCATTTCGGTATTTGCTAGGTTCATGCATGAAATATGGTTAGGGAAAGGATTTCAGTTCAACACAAATACAGAGGGGATTGTGTTAGACGTTGCTCCAGAAGCCGACAATAAATAAACGTCCAACACCGCCAGAAATCACTCTGTGGATGAAAAGCTTTAGGAATCTCCATCGCATATCTAAAGAGCAATAGAAAAGGGGGAGCAGAGCAAGATAAACAGAAGAAGTTTGTCGTCATGGTTACAATGCACCATTCTGGTAATTGATTAGAGGCAGAGAGATCAGAAGAGTATTACGGTACGCACTTGTAGGATTGTCTGTATCTTTGATTTCCGCATCTTAAAGGTTATCCAAATAAGAAATCCAGTAGAAGTTAAACTGTTATTCTTACTGAGAAAACACTCGAGTTGTTTCTTATGCACTCGAAGTAGGAATATTTAGATTGGTCATATGCGTGATTGCTCATTCACACTCCTAAAATAGCTATCACCTCCAAATTACAAAAAATATTTGAACTACAAAAACTTTCTGCAATATGAAATTATTTATTATATCTATTATTGAGAAATCTT
Source organism: Mastigoproctus giganteus (assembly GCF_048544385.1). Classification (NCBI taxonomy): domain Eukaryota; kingdom Metazoa; phylum Arthropoda; class Arachnida; order Uropygi; family Thelyphonidae; genus Mastigoproctus; species Mastigoproctus giganteus. The sequence goes on from NC_143588.1 coordinate 41,775,437, forward strand.
GCACAGTTCGTGGCACCAATGACATAAAATTGTGAATACGCTCTTCTTTTGATTATTTGGTTTTTATTTTTTCTTTGTTTGAACACGGGAAAAGAATGTAAACTCATAACTTTGTTTAGCTTGAGAACTGCATTTTCTTCTTTTTTTTTTTCAATTAATGGAAAAATTTGAACATCGTGCGAATATAAGATATCTGTAAAAGAAGGGTTTAAGTCCAAAACAAATCCGTCTTGATATGGTACATACTTTGGATACCCGTGCTATATTATGCCATAGATAAAAAAAATGGGCAGCAAATTTTAAGGAAGAGAAAGGCACGGAAAGGGACCCTTGCACCGGGCGACCAACAACAAAAGGAGTACCGATAAAAGGTGATATTTTTCACCACGACAATGCTACCGCTCATGCATTAGCAGTCGCAATGACTGAAATGAATCAAATGTGGATACGAATCTTGTTGTGGCACTCACCTTATCCTCCATAATCAAGTCCCATCAGACTTCTTTTTGTTTCCGAAACTCAGATTTCAATTGGCAGGCCGGAAATTCAAAACAAATGAAAAGGCTGCATCGGCTGTAGAAGATTTCTCTTTAGGCTTTGACGAATCATTGTACAAGTGTGAGATAGCTGGAACAAGTGTGTACAGCTCTGAGAAGACTATATTGAAAAATAATGCATAGCCATTGATGTGAGCCCGCTGATTCATACTGAGGCTACGAACTTTTCAGCACCCTATCCTAAATACAGACTTATCGTCCCTGAGGCTAGTTACAAAACACTAATTCATCAAATGCTTCGTTCGAAATTTCTGTGATTAATATTTAAACCCAATTTCTAGGATAATTGGTTATGGGAACACTAACGGTTGGGCAATCAACTTGTTTGAATAACACAATTGTGAAAATTCTAAAATAGTTCTGAAAAAATTGTCACTTTGCTGCGCAAAGTCCTCCCTTTTAAAACTGCAGGTGTATTTTATGGGCTGCCCTATAAATATTTATAATTTAATACACCATTTGAATTTAAAATTTAACTGCTATCTACACTTTCGGGAATCCAGACTCAAACTCCCCATATTAACAAACTACTATTTTATCAACTTATTCGGTTACATTATCAAATATCCTTCATTTAAAGTAAATAAATGATTAAATTTCTGAGAATCTTCAATGAATACAAAAGCCATTAATGGAAGAGGGAAAATGTTTACCTGCCTATACACAGAATAATACAGTATTAGCGGAGTCTAAGACCTGGTCTATTTGTCTTAGAGGGCTTATATTTCAGCAGGCTTTCTGCAAACATTCTAAAAGCAAGGGATATAAGAGAATCTCTTAAATGCCATTCAATGAAATCAAATCTAAGCCACTTATTATAGCACAATAAGTACTCCGTTGTACTAGTCCTCCAGGAAACCATTAATGGAACCTAACAAGAAAGAAATTGGAATGGTGTATATTAACATAGAATCTCCGCGTATTACCAACAAAGCCTGGGGGGAATTTGGTGTAGTTTTTTTTATATATATTATACAGTGTTATCAAGAGAACTTGGAAGACTCCGATAGCTAATAGTACTGTAATAAATCTTCTTATAGTATTTGAACTACTAAATAATATAGTTAACAACAGTTTCAAGTTGCTTTATTAACCGGCATTGGTGGCGCCTTTAATCGTTACAAAAATGGTGGCGCTATACCTGATAGGTGTAAACTATCTTTTTAATTTCTGGAAAATGTTTATGAGCTTTTTAAATTCTGCTTGGAGTTTACCAATATTTCATCTTTTCTTAATAGATTACAATACTTAGTGTATGATTTTTTTTTTCTTGTTGTTGTTTTTATTAAAAAATTAAACATTAGAAGAAATGTGCTTTTTTATACCTTTTATTTAAAAAAAATAATTCTGCTGAAAATTAAAGAAAAAACGCATTACAGATATAAAATATAAAGATGAAACTGTTAGTTACTTCCATTTTTCTAGTTTTTAAAAACTATTAATAGCCTAAAACTTTAAACGTGAACGTGTGCATATCCTTCACATTATTATTTGTAAAATAGATTTTAATCATTTTTAAAATAGTGTTAAAACATTCAAAAGCTTTAATAACATTTTAAAAAGTATTATTTACTTCCATTTTACAATATTTTTAAAACTTATTTCAAATTTGGCACATTGAGAATCACGCTAAAATTTGAAAATCTCGTTAACTATTAACTCAAGTGGATATCACATTGTGTTTAAGTCATAATTATTGAAAACTAATAAAAAAAAATAATAAATAATCTTTCAAAAACACCTCGCACAAAAATACTGATATTTATGGAATACCTGGAGAGTTCTTTACCACAGACAGTTTATTGTACTATTCTTTATGCTTTTTGCACAACGAGTCGCACTGGTATTGAACTACTTCTAAACGAATGGCTTGGCTAAAAGGTTCATCTCTTGTTTATTAATTTCTGGAAAACAACCATAATTTACATAGAGTCTGCTTTACTTTGTAAAGGAGTCTATACCTAATTTATGATTATTACTTGGATAACTAGATTCCTTTTAGGATATAAAGCTCTAAGAACTCACACACTGTGACTGAGTGATCATCCAAAAGTAATACTTATTTATTTTTTTTCCAAATAAAATAATAATAACAATCAAAAAGAAGAAAAGAAAACACAGGCTCTAACTTACATTAAAAAACATCTGGTGATCTGAACTAAAACACCGAAGCAAACGTGAAACCGAAAAAAACAAGATAAAACATCCAACGCCCTGCGAAATAGGAAGTTGTTATCGCAAAAAAAAAAAAAAAAAAAAAAAAAACGCCTCGAGAGTAAATCACTTGATGAGAAATTACTATCTCACATAAACGTCATTATATCAGTTCGACAGTTCTTAGGATAGACAGAAAATAAAGCAAACCAGCAACAAACAAGAGAAATATTTCCAGGCAGAACTTACGATTTATGTTATGCCAGTGAAAAGCTGTAACAAGAACAGTGGCACTGTACCTGCAGGGTGGAAAAAAAAAAAAAAAAAAAAATCTATAACTCTGAGAAAACGATAAAATAAAAATTCAAAATACAATCCCACTAAAAATTTGTATATATTTAGGAAACTACAGAAAATCAGGTTTTTATCGCCAACCAATAATTAACGCGGGTTCGTAATATTCGGATGGATCTCACAGCACCTAAACTACCAGGTTATGCATCATTAGTGACGTAAAACAGATTTTTCATCCTACATGACGTCACACAGTAAACGATTTTTCCTAAATATGTTGTTTGTTTGTTTTTTTTTTCAGTGTTTCATGTTTAATTATTAGGGTTTTAATAAATAAATAATAAATGATTAAAATTTCCCTTGAAACTAATTTTAAAAAGCGAACTTCACTGTTTTCCTTTTCAAAAAATTATACATTCGTATTAATTTTCATGTAAAATATTTTCACACTTCTCTCCTGTATTTTATAAAATGAATTTATATGCTTGTTGCATTCACGAGTTGGTGTTTCAATGTATGGCTCAACAGAGAATACATAGTTAAGAGTAACGTAACGTAACTTAAACATAAAATAGTGGGGGGAAGGACACGTGCCCATAGCTGAATCCGTCCTTGCCTGAAAGCAGCTGTCCTAGGTTGAGACCACATGGTCTCAATCTGAGAAAGATAAAAATTAATTTTTAGGTACGGGTAGTGTGGCATAGTTTCATTCTTGTCAAGTTACCTCTGTTCTCATGAAAATAAAAAATGCACTTTTTCTGCCAATAAAAGAGAAGAAATTCGTATGAGTGATAGAGAAGAAGAGGCGATGGTTTAGTCGAAATCTAATGTCTTTTGTCTGAAGTGACAAGGTATCAGGTTCGGGGTAGAAATGGAGTAGAAAGACGATTGATGACAATTTCTCACTGTGCATCCAGCCATCCTGATCTTATTGACCTAAAAATAGCAACGTAACGCGTAATTCTGCATATTGTAAGACCTGAGAATCTTACAAAAATAAAATAATTTTTTTAAACTTTGCAAGTCAGTTTTTCCTTTGATTCTTGCCGTTAATAGGATAAATGGGTAATATATGCAGTTTCAGAAATAAGAATTATTCTGGTAAGAGGTATAAAAATTAAAAGGGTAGTAGGATCGAAAACAGTGCCATTAGCTTTACATCCGTTAAAACTGGGAACTGACGGAGAATACTATGACAAACCCAGCAGGGGGTCCGGCACTACAAAAACAACTTAAGGTTTTTTAAGGGTCACACACCGGAAATGTATTCGGAAAAACACACACTAGTCTCTAAAAATAGACGCGATGGTCTCCAGTGTCACAATTTGTGGTTTTTCTGAAGTGCTATAGAGACAAGCTGTCATGAGACTGGTAGAATTGTTTTGGAATATTCGGCCGACATCAAAGGACACAAAGGATGTCAACAAGTAGGAAATAAAAAAAGAGAGGGATATTGGGAATCACGTGCTACGGGGCAGGCTGATCTAGGCCTTCCAACTAATGAAAGGAGAAAAATGAATATAGGAAGGAGGAGATTGGTAGAAAGACTGTGGAGAGGCGTGGAAAACTCCGAAGCAAATTGTGGATGGAGAAGAAAAAAAGAATATAGAGGAGAGTGAAAGGGCAGGAGGACGAGGAGAGACCTGTGTTGAGCTATGTGGGAGTGGGTTTTTTTTTTGTGGTGGTTTTAAGAAATGTAAGTAGTCAGCAGACACAGCTGTGAAGATTTTCGTCAGTATAAATAAAAGAAGTGAGTAACAGTTAATAGTTGAGGGTTTCGCCGTCGTAAAAATTATGTGTAAGCAATATCTGAGTTTTCGGAGCGTTAGGAAGAGTACGGAGATTAAGCCGGTCCGGCATTAGAAGGCAAGAGCAGTGGCCGTCTTTGCGAGTCAATCCGTCATGGATAGTGACCGTGTGTTACGAGCACTGTCAAATAATTCTTAGTTTAATAAGAAGCTTGTGAAAGGTGGAGTAAAGAAGAGTAGCTCCGGTGAGCTCTCTCCCTGGTGAAAAGATAGCCGTATAGGGTGGAAAAAGGACTCAGGAAGGAAAGATAGCAGTCCCCGTAGCCACAGAGTAAGACCGTGCGACAAAGTGCCAGTCCAGTTCAGGTGTACAGTGAGTCCATCTAAATGCCAGAATTGTGATCCTCACTAGAGAAATTAGCCAGGAGTCCCAGAATAAATGCCCTGAAGTACGAAGATGACATTTCCAACTAAGAATGGAAGGATCCAAAACAGCGAAGCCCGACAAAAAGGAAAATTAAGTAAGTGCCTAACATAGTATTCTCGTTACCTCAAAAGGACTTTAGGACCCTAATAATTGATTAGTGGGGATTTATGATACTTAGAGATATATGTACATGTATAAAATTATATACGTAAGGTGAGAGGGACAGGTTAGAAATATAATAGAAATTTGACTGATATAAATTTTGTAATTAGAGAAAAGAACTAAAGAAAAAGATAAGAGTGTTAATGATATTAGGGGCTTTGATTACTAATCAAACATATGTTATGTTATAATAAAGGAGAGAAAAAGGGAATATTTGTAATAAGTTGTTTCCTGGAAATTGTAGGTATGAATAGCATTTTTAGAAAAGGAGAGTAAGGTCCTAAACCTGTGTATAAGGTAAGAAATATGGAGTATGTAAAGAGAATTATGGATAATGTGCAAGGAATAAACTATAATAGGTTACTGTACTGATATCGTTTGTGTTATAAATTACAGGATAACATTAATTGAGAATATCCAATGTATGAAGTTGAATATATATCTAATACTAAGCCGTCAAAGTTGAATATTAACTGTACATTCCCCAGTTGTTCATTTTGTATGTTGTATATATATGTATGAAAATAAACTGTTATATTATATATTTTTGTGTGTAGTTGTTGTACTGGACACAAGCCTAAACAATGGGAATTAAACATACATAAGAGTTTCTCCCCTATGAACTTAGAATTTTCTGAGAAGTAAAGTCAGATACGTAAGTGGGGTGTAATATTATAAAGGGGATATATAAATAACAAAGGGGACAAAATATAAATAGTATATATATATAAATAACATTATTCCCCCCCCCCCCCACAATATAAGTAGGCAAGAAGTGCATTATTATTTTTTCTTATTTTTAAACATTTGAAATCAGGATTTCACTAGAATTTTCAGGATTTTTTTTACACGCTCATTTCTAAACACTTCTTCAATTATTCAAAAACAACTTCAATTATTTAAAGGAACTTACAAATATAAATTTTAAGATCTTCATAGTTACAAATAAAAATACACGGTGGGAATTTGTTTCGCTATAAAACTCAAAAATATTCGTTCCAACTTCTGCAATAACGCTGCCAACCACTAGCGCTCAAATTTGGTTTATGAAATCTTAAGAAACCCCCAAATTTTAGTATATGCTCATCTGTACTCTCTTTACTTATTTTATATTTCAACTAGCAATTATTTTACGCAATAATAAAAATACATAAAACTATAAGGTATAGAGTCACTGTTTTTATATTAACTTTTTAAATTAAAGTTACAAAGTTCTATTGAAATCATCTAAACTTCACAAGATTGTCTTGTCCTTTCACATATGTATTTGTGGCCACTGCCTAGTTAATGTACCTTCCTAGCAGCCTCTTTACACTGCATGAAAAACGTAATGTCACATTGAATCATAATATCTTACTTTTTATCGTCTTGAACTACGTTTAGCTCATCTCCCCCTACCACTTATACGTGGCTCCAGGATTCCCGTTCCCCAAAATGTAATCTACATTTAGAAGTATTAAACTTTAGATGCCATCTTCTTTCGCACCATATATGCTACCGATCAAAGTCGTTTTGAAGTAAGATGGCGTGGCTCGGATTGTTAACTACTTTTCCGATCGATCATCAGCAAACTTTGACAACTTCCCTTGGATACCCTGATCAATATCATTTATGAAATTTAGAAATAAGAGGGGACCCAGCACCGATCCCTGATTACATTACTTTCTAACAACAGCCATAGCCAAAAGGCTAATCTGTCATTCCTTTCAAATGTGAGACACTGCTATGACAGCTTCTTTCATATATTACTGGTTCCTGATAGCAGGCGCTCTTTTAAATAGATTAACCATTTAGCAACGCTGCTATTTTAAAGTGGTACAATACCGTGACAACTCGGTGTAAAGGAAACATTTTCGAGACTATCACATTACGTAGAAATTTAAATCCTGGTCACTACAAACACACATTAATGGACAAAATAGTCTCACCAGATTTGTTTGTAGGCACAGTGTCAACCAGGAAAAGTGTAAAAGTTTGGCAAGAACTGGGGCACCGATAAACTCTTTCAGTTCATCATTACTATTCTTCAGCGAATCGCTTATCTACATTCATCTCGAATAGAAAGTAGCACACGCTCTTTGAGTGGACCGTGGTTCAAGCCCATGGCTGCTAAATACCATTAACCATTGTATTCACGATTTATTGTAAACTCCTCTGGTCGTGCAGGAGTATAAACAAGAAAAAACTTCCAGCATGCCTTACACAACTTAAACATTGCAGGTTTATTATGTTAGTGAAATCTCTATCATGCCATAAAATTTTGGGGATGAGGGAGTGTATCAGCTGGTACTGTATACAAAATTACCATCAGTGATACAGTCTTCTTCCTTAACGTTCGTTTTACCTAGTATAATACCATATATAAGTAATATCCTTTTTATTATAAAAAGTTTTTAAATTTATAATATAAAAAGATGCTGATTATGCTTGTGTACATAGACAAAAATATATCAAATATAAAATTTGTAGTTTATATAAAATGCTTTATATAAACTACAAAGTATATTTTGTAAAAAGTAAACTGCAATTGCCAAAAAAATATATAAAACACGAAATATTTTATATAAATTATATGATTTTTCTTAATATAAACTATTATAGATTAATTAAAAGTAATATAAAATAACATGATCCATGTTTGGAAAAAATGGGATTTAACTTGAAATTTAAATAATTGAAACTCTTATAATTATTTAAATATCTAAATTAATACAGTAAAATAAAATACTACTAACAATAATAATAAAATAATTAATATAATTCAAGAAATTCAGAGTATTGTTCGTATATATATATAATCAAACTGATTTCTTCAGAAATATTCCATTCGTCCAATTTCCGTTGAACGTCACAAAATGCATTACGAGTACTTTCGCACTCATTACTGTAGATATACAAAGTACTACTTCATCATACTAATATAATTAATATTTTTATCTCTGAATAATAATTAACAAGGTAATTATAATATACTGGGTGCTTCTTGCATTATCTTTTACCACTATTCCATATATAAAATTATAAAGACATTAATATGTCTTAATGTCCAATAGACTTAATTTATACCGCTATACTATCGCATTTATGATTTCCACACCGTTTTACTGTACCAGTTATTGTACTTCATGGTAACTTTATATTTCAATTCTTTACGAGTTTTATAGACCATACATGAAGGAATATTCAAAACTTAACATTCTAAGGTTTTAGCCTAAACTTGTTGAACTGCGCTGGCTACAGAAGTTCAACCTCACGTTGAAAAAACATGGGCACATTCCTGAATAGGGACTGAAACTGAGTTCGACCATTTCAAACTATATAAGGCAGCCATTTCGAGAAAAACGGATCCCCTCATCGCATTATATGGTGGGAAAAGAGACAGTTAAAAAGAGACATGCAAGTCAGTGGTCTCGTCACGTCTTCCTGTGCTCTCTCGACCAGACAACGCTTGGCATTGGCTTGATGAATGGCTTATGCCCTCCAGCTCGCTCTTCTCTTTTTCGACCAACACGGCCATATTCAACATGTTTTATTCATGCAAACATTGTTGGTTTCATATGAGAAATGTTTGGCTCTGAAATCAGAGTTCTATGAATTTGTTTACAAAAGAAGATTTGAGTTTATTTTTTATTTTGACAATGGGTGTCTTTCACAATCTACTTCATGCAAATTGTGAAAGATGCGATTTTCAGCTTCTTCTTTTTTTGGAAATCCGCGAAATTCCTTTATGAACAATAAATTTATTTCAAAATGATATTTAACCTTAAAATTATTACTCATTTTCCAAATAATAATATAATTCTCATTTATAGACATTTAAATTATTTATTTTATTATTTAAAGACAGTACAGCAGCAAAACTGTTTCTTTCACTATTTATCTAAAGCAGTAATACATCTTATATATCTAATATAATATAAGCGGCTGTTCAATGAATAACCGTACTTCTTGTTTTTCTAGCTGAGCTGCTGAATTTAAGACCAAATTTAAAACAGTGATAAGTAGCGACCACACTACAGTACTGTCAAGGAAGGAAAAAGTACTATTAAACTATAGTACGATCAAGGAAGAACCACATATCGATCTGTATCAGAATTGCTGAGTAGTGATATTTTAGAATCTCCTATTTCCAGTTCTGTGGTTAAAACTAATAAAAGTTGATTTTTGCCTTATCCTCACGTAGGACAAATTCAAGATTTTAAAGCTTATATTGGACTATTTATTTCATATAAATAGCTCTGTGATATGTTATGATTGTTTATTTAAAAATAAAGGAATTTACAAATCAAGAACATAAAATTACACCACTTCATAATCAATATGAAATCCAAACAAACTGATGATTATGAGAATCATCATGATTTCTGATTTCCCATAATCATATTTTGGTCTTCTTTATAAGAAGTGATTTTTTTCTGCTTTTAGCTTGTATTATGCAATTATCAAATAAACTAACCTCGTTCAACTCAAAGGTGTGAAGGTACCTCGAGAGGACATTTACCTCTCTATCAAGTAGGTGGTCACAATATATCACTGACTGGTAGACTGTACGTCTGGAGGCGTCAGAATTCAGAGTAGGCGAACTACGAGTTGGGACACTAAACTTGTGACCTTATAGCCTACACATGTCCCTAACCCAAGTAACTGACTGATAACAATCGATGTTGTCTGAAGTTAGGTTTTCCACCCTTAAATGTAAGGTTCGAAATATGCGTTAAACAAACATAATCACAGGATACAAACAATGTAAGATATTCATTTAAAATAATGAAATAAATATACTTGATATTAATATTAATTGGTCGCCTGCAAGGAAGCATCAAGCCACATGATCAGCATCCTGGAGTCTTTGCAATAGTATAGACAGTTAATTATATGTAATAGAGCCCACCAGAAAACTATTTATGCGATGAGGGCTATGTCCCATGGTGGCGTGATGTCGACCACCCTTTTTGCAGTTATCTTAAAACCATTCCTAACAATAAATCGAAATTTTAGCTCCTACGCTGATGATGTAAAACTTTTAATTATTTCAAAATACCCTAGACAGATTCCTGCAATTAATAATGAAATCTCTATACAAATTCAACAGCTAACTGACTGACTACAACTAAACAATACCAAGTCACCCAACAAGACAATTACGAGGAGGAATTTCAGGTATATTAAGAGTGAGGAATTCGGAAAGTTTTATCCCATATAAACTTAGGGCTAATGTGAGACGTAAACCAAAATTTCAAAGACTTTCTCCTAACGACCAAAGGAAAAAAAACCTTATCCTCCAAGAACTCAAAGGCTACTAATATTAAGCTTATTTGTCGGTATCTTGAGAGATATCTCACACCACCCTTTAATGCCTCCGAAATCTGGTTGTCAGTACTCTATTCTCATCGCAATGAATTTCTAATGATAGAATATTGTATTCTCCAGGCTGAACCTTTGGGATTGAACTAACCCGTTCACCTTCCCATCCATTCTTCCAGTCAATTTAGTCATGATCTCCTGGAAGTTCACTGTTTTCAATAAAAAGCTTCTCCACACCTCGCTAAGCTTCCAACTCTTCGGATTGATGCCCATCCGTGGAAAATATCTCATTTTCAAAAACAGGAGACAGAAATGAGCAGAATCCGAACTTCCCACTCGGGATTACATCCACCAACCAGGACTCATTAAGAGTGACATTTCCCAGTGATACTGTCCAACATTTCAACACCTTTTGCATTGATCCAAATAAGTTCGAAGACAATAAGTCATGCATAGGCTATACTATATATTCTGTACCAAATCTGGATCAAATCGCCAGAATTATCAGAATTGCCTTGAGCTTAATTTACATTAGCAAATTATAGTATTTGAATAATATAATGTAAATTATGTTAGTATTAGTAATGGCCATATGGTGCAAGAAAGTCTAAGGCTTATGCTACACCAGTCAAAAAAAAAAAAAAAGGAGTAAAATAATAATTAAATAAAATAAATAATTAATAAATAATAAAAGAAAAGGAATTACACAATCTATGCATTTCCCTCATCCTGTAGGTAACTAAGATTTCCCAAAACTGTCAGTCTCTACCACCCATGTAGGAAACTTATTTCAGCAATTTATAACTCGCTGGCGAAAACAAAACTTCCTGAAATTCAGTCTAAACATCTCCCCCTCGTAACTTGAAATTATGGCCCCTAGTTCAAGAATCATTTATAACCTTGAAAATTTCGTTCTCATTCTGTTTACTTATGCCTCTCAGCCTTAAACACCTCAATCAAGTCACCACTTCTTCAAGAAAATCATCCATAAAAATGGAACTGTCACGATATTTTTCTGGAAATCCATACAAAAACCATTAAAAATAAATAAAGAAAATATTAAAATCAAGAATTAGAAAAGAGTTAATTCTGTACTGAATATAGAAAGCACGGATACATAAAGTACTTTATGTATCCGTGCGAATTATACGGATACAACCATACGAATTATACGAAGCAACAGCAGTAGCGAGACACGCAGTGTTTCCAAGTTCAAGAACAAATCGGTGTTACGTAATCACTTCCACTGTACATGCGTAAACCGCAATAAGGCAAAAAAGGAGTACCATAAACCGAAGCCTGATTTCAATATACGACGTTTTTTCTATGCATTCGTATAAGAATTAATGGTACATATAAAATTGATCACGGATAATGTTATCACTTTTATAAGTTACCCTCGCCTTCCTCACCTAGTTCACTAGTTGCGCGAGGAGGGCGAACCTATGGTGAATAAACATATGGTAGTATAGGTAAGCTTTTGCTTTCCCCCGCGCTAAAAAAAAAAAAAAAAAAAAAAAAAATACTGCGTGTCCCTTTGCCCGTAGATATACAGATCCAGTTATATTGCTCCCTGAAACTAGAGTTTGTTAGTTCATAAAATAGCAAACCAATCGAAGAATAGCAAGGACTCTTCCTGCCCTGGAAACTGGTTTTTCACCCAACAAATTAAGAAACCAACCAGAGAAAACGCACAATTGGACATAATACATATCAGCAGATGAGGCTGTTCTCGAGTTGCCCTAATAATATTTTTTATCAATAATAATAATAATTTATTAGTGTCATGTAATACTGTAATTGTTAAATTTTCGTAATGAATTATTAAATGCGAAAAAATTAAACGCTAATATAAACAAACCTTGGTAAGAACAAAAATTTAATTCTATTTCGGAAGATGCATTAAATAGCGGTAAGGAACTGCCCTTGTGACCCGCTGCCTGCAGAAACCCATGCGGCCAGCGACCCTGCTTTTCCTCACCCCCAAGACAGGTTAGTCTCCCCTACAGTAACTCTTAAATAAAATTCACTTGATAACAATTCATGCGGTTTAATTAATTATTTCTGTTGCAATTAAAGAATCTATTTATACACAATGTTTTAGATTCTTCTCTCAGCATGTTAATTTGAAAAATATATCTTAAAAAATCATAAAAACAAAGAATTACAGGGGAAAGTATCAATGAAAAGGTGTAATAATATCAATTAAATTATATTTATAACATAAAAATTTGAAATTGTGCAATTTACATTTATAATATAAAAATGTTTAAACACTAGACTGCTCGTATTCGATTATTATTTTTTCCCTCTATCTAAAATTAAAAAAAAAAAAGTTGAAAACAGAACAGTAAAAAAAAAAGCATAAAAGATAAAATTGTTTCTAAAATAATTAGTAAAGAGAAACAGACGAACACCGAAGAAAATTTAGCTTTTTAATTTATCTGCAAGGAAGCCAGCCACGTTCTACAATGAGTGCGCAGTTTCATTTGTCATGTCATGTCCAATGCAGCACGAGCCATCAGCCGAATATTGACGTAGACAAAGGTTACCCATTAATTTAGCAATGGGAATATTTCCGGAGGGAGGTAGGGAGGGTGCAAGGCGAGATCATGGTTATATAATTTTTCACCTAGGAAAACTCATTAACGCTAAAAATTTGGGGAGATAACAGACTCCAAAACATTTAATTGAAATTTCTGATTGAATTTTCGAAGTAATTTTAATTTTAATCCATTTGTTCACGATGCACGACTGGAATCGCTATGTCCCAAGGTCTATCATGTAGAAGCACTAAGAAAAGGAAGGAAGGGAAAAAATAAAAAAAAAGACTCCTTTCGTGGCAAATTCATTTTGCACTAATTTTCTCGGCGTGAACGCCTCCTCAAGCTGCTTCCTCCCAATCCTTGAAAACAGCGCATAGTAGCCGATTAGCAGAGTCAATCTATTCAGGCAGTAACAAATGAATATGACACTAAACTTTCCATTCTGAATACTCGCACGCTTCGAGGTAATGAACAAAGGAGTAATATTCATTATGTTCTTGAAGGAGAGCACTCCAGAGAATTTGCTTAACATTTTACTTACTTTTCATCATTATTGTGATTATAAGAGCAACCAGAAGGCAGACTGGAATAGGTAAAATGAATAGCACGTAATAGAATCATAAGGAATTTGGAATTTATTTTATTCTTCATACAATCGCTTACAGTAGCAGATCACTGCACTGTTTTACCAATAGTATTTCTGATAGTTTGCATATGACGCTAATGTACCAATGGCTATCCATCATGGCACTTCTGATATCCAAGAGGAAAATGCTGCACGCAAAGCAAATTTTGTTCAATAACCCAATTAAACAGAAACTTAACAGGATTTATACTAAAGAGTTTTCTTGGAACTAGTAATATCTTTTTTTGGTACTCATTTAAACCTTTGCGGTCACACACATCTGCCCAAAAATGTCGCATTTAAAGTTGTACACCAAATTTATTTATGGAAAACTAAATAGTGGACTGCTATTTTAACTCAGAATTTTAATCTAAAATAGGAGTCCACTAAATAGTGGACGCTGTTGGTCTTATGACATTTTGAACTCCGGATAAGAAGTTTTCCAAAGGACTGAAGAAGGCTTAGAAGAGGAAGTGACCTAAGGGTATGAAATATTAACTACACAAATGAAAAGATACACATACGTAAGTTAAAGATCATTTTTAAGTACTATTTCAGAATTTATGAATATGTTACTTTGCCTATGGGAAACATTTTTAAACTGGGGATTTATAATTGCTTCACATTCTGTTCATTAAACCGATTAGCAAGTTGGAAGAATGAGCTCCTTTCGAGTTTCAACATACATTAAAAGGTCACAATGACAATAAGACAGAGCAAAAATTCACTAATAATTCAGAACTGTTCACAACCATTAGAACTTAACGCGATCTAAGTACCGATTATGAATATCGATGAAAACAATTGCAATATGTCACTTCCATTATATCAAAATGTTTATACTAAAAAGGTTTTAGCGCTTTAGTATCATTTTAGTTCGTAGTAAACCACCGAAGTAGGTGAAATGGCATCGTTTCTGTTATATCTTATATTTTGAATGCCTTCACGACTAGTTGCCCTGATATTGAACTACCTCGAATAAGCAACGCTTTGACAATGGATTCTTGAATACGCAATACAGGAATTTTGCTAGTAGGGAAAAGGAGGTGATTATCCCTTTGTATAAGGCAATGGTCAGGCCACGCCTTGAGTACTGCGTACAGGTCTGGAGGCCTCATTTTAGGAAGGATGTAGAGTTGCTTGAGCGAGTACAGAGAAGGGAAATAAGATTGATGAGGGGAACGAAGGGGCTCTCTTACCAAGAAAAGCTTAAGTTCTGCAAATTGCAGCATCTGGAGACTAGGCACCTGCAAGGTGATCTGATTGAGGTGTATAGGGGCTTGAATGGGCTGAGCAGGCTCAATTCTAATGGAATTCTTCCTCTTGCTCATATTACGAACCTGAGGGGGCATAAATTCAAATTGAGGAAAGACAGTTATAGAATAGATGGAGAAATTTGCCTTCAGGCAGCGAGTAGTTGATTGCTGGAACAAACTTTCATCTGTCGTTGTAGAAGTTCATAGCTTAAATAAATTCAAGGAGGAACTGAACAAACTTTTAGAGGGAATGAATGTGTGAAATGGAGGGTTTTTTTTTTTTTGGCTGATGATAGATATGCTTGCTTGCATCGCATGCCTCCTGTACTATTACTACTTCGCCAATGGATTCTCGGCGGATACGACCTCCTCGCTGCCGCCAAGAACATTAGCCTTCTGCATTGACGAAGAGTTGCTTATTGGAGGTAGTACAATAGCAGGGCAACTCTTTGTGAAGGCATCCACAATATGAGATAAATTAATATCAAAAACGATGTCATTTCACCATTTGGTGGTTTACTATGCTTGTCACTGACTTGTTCGATTACAAAATGTTTATATTGTTTAATATTTTTTAATATTAAAAATAAATAATTTCTATATTTAAAAAAAAAAACGTATAAGTGGGAAAACATCATTATAATAATGCACTGTGTATTCTTTATCACAAACTTTTTATGCAGGCAAACAGTTAAATGGTTATTACATTTAAAAGGTGTTTTTATTTTACTCTGTTTTCTTTCCGTCATGACAGAAATTTCCAAATTACTTCAAATAATCGGCTTTCTGCTGGATTTTTTTTTTTTTTTCACGATGAAAATGCCAGTTTTAAGGGGGTCGAATAAAAAAGGAAATCATCCACGTCTTGCCACAATAAAATTTTCACCTTAGATAGTTTGAATACTCTCTAAACAAGATAATGACAATCTAAATACGTAATTCATGGCTTCTATGATTCTCAGAGCTCATAATAGGGCAATATCGAGTGTTCTAAAACTGTTTTAAAAATATTCTTACTTCAATTTAGAGTGGCGAAGACATTTGATCTCGTTTAAGTTTCTACAGACTAATAAAAAGGGAGCTGTTAATGCCGGTGACATTAGCAGAACGGTTAAAGGAATATGCACTGCTATCCGTTAGCACCTTGGCAAGTAACAGAATAATTTCGGTGGGGAATGGTAACAGAATAATGGGAGAAAACAACTTAGAAAAGAAGCAGAAATGATCCTATTCCAGCAGAGATGCAACTTGGCTAGATTATAGCAACTTTTGTAAGGATCTTCAGACGAGATAATTGGGTTTTTGATAACGGTAATAAAATTCTCGGGTACTGTTTTATTCTTTTGTGCATTTAAGTTGGCAAATATTTACTCTTTGTTAATATAATTATGAGATTTTAAATAGCGTCATGTGTTTAGAATACTAAAATGGCTTTATGGTTTGTTCATTTAATTGTAAGATTGCATCATTCAGGGTACTTGTATTTAGGACCATTAAGACATGAAAATTTGAGAATATTTTCTGTTATGCATCATATTAAAATAAATAAACTACTTTAATCTAAATGAAACACACCAGTTACTATATAAAGATAAATATTACTATTGAATATTAATGATTTAATCCACTACGGTGAATTAAATGATTTCCGGAGGGGAAAAAAGAAGACAAGATAAATCATTGTAGAATTGATGAATCATTATAATGAAATACAAAAACGTTATATAAACAGCCTGTGTACCGTACACTTCAAAATTCTGTGTAAAAGCATCTACATTATACTTGTGATTTTCAATCATATGCTAGACTGACTTTTTATTTCCATACAGATACAGTTATCTCGAACAAGTTGATTTCGCCCCCTTAATGAATAACCTGTTATACGACTCATGTCGCCTCCTCTGCAATATAAGCTAGGCCACCTTTCGAAAACGGTCTTTAGAACCCACGAAATTACTCCCACGAACTTAACTAGAAACCCTTGACCTGAATTTCAGATCGATGCGAAGGACTGAGTGAAATATTTTCATATTTATTATAATTAATTAAAAATAGTCCTCGGAAACTTGTCGAGTTCCACGATAACATAACATTTTCTGTTTTAGAATACACACACACCTGCGAAAAGTCCCCCACCCCACCCAATACAGGGACATTTATCTGACAACCTCCTGGGTACCCCAGTTGGTAGGATCGTCGTCATCCCCACAGTGGGTGGAAAAGACCGAAATTCGAATCCCGTCAAAGACCTGAGGAATTTTGATTGCCTTTTCCACAATGTGGGCTGAGTTGATCGGTCTTAGCACTGTTTTTTCTCCCGGAAACTGGGATTTTTCATCCAGCAAATGGAAAATCGCCCACAGGACCACGTAATTTACAGACAGTATATACGGAGTAATATGGCCTTAGTCGCTGACGCTCCGAACTATTACTACAACAACAGCCATTCATCATCACTATCTTTTATTATTAGTCCCAGTGTTATAATGCAAAAGAGTTACATTCATTCTATTATATAATATCTCTGTTATATTATATTCTATTATATCTGTGTTCTTCATTTCATTTTAAAAATTTTGTTTAACCCTTTATAATTTAATGAACTTTGTTCTTAATTAATTAGTAATTTCTTTAAATTACACACGAACCAACCCTGGAATCAATTAGCAGTTCTAAGGATTTACGTTTTCGGTTATTCTTGGTTTTCCGCATTTTCGCACAATGCACATTTAAACGTGTTGGTTTAATTAAAAGGTTTGCAGAGTTTTCGAAATAAACCGTCTCCTCTGCTGTTCTGAATTGCTTTACACTCAGAAAATTCCTTTTCGCGTAATATTAAATATTCACCTTATCAACTGCCAAATTGGATGTGATGTCAACGAAATCAGTTTTAACTGAATATGAACTGGCATCGTCACTTGTACTTCGTGTATTTGCTTTAAAAAGAAAATAAAAACAGACAGCCTAGCATGCTACTAATATTAATTTAAGATACAATAAACCACTTATTACATTAAATTTAACTTAAAATAAGATTTTAATATACTGTAAATTTCCTAAGTTTACTTTGTACACTTAGCAATTTCCATCTTTTAGGTACTAAATGATAGAAATACAAAAAAAAAAAAAAAAGATAGAAATGTGGTCATAATTTTTTTCTAATATTTTGGATACAATTACAGCAATTTTTTTATTTATTTTTGCGTTTTATTTCTTATAAGAAAAAAATTTAGTTACGTGTATTGATCTCTCAACTAATAATTCTATTCCTCCGATTACATATTGATAAATAAAAAACAATAATTTTTATATACTTATTTTTGTTAAATATAACTTAACTGAATTTCTTCTTCCATTGTTTATTTTCTTCAAATCCCAAATATGAAGCTGATCTACGTACATAGTAATAAAACCTAAGTAAATAAATACTTAATGAATGGAGGTAAATCTGACATTCCAAACGTTGACAATTGAAAGATAGTTTACTTTCAGTTGGAAAAAAAAAAATCTGTGAAGTATTTGGAAGTTGATTATTTATTACTACACCATCATGCACGTGACACACGTGCATCACATAAAAATTGTTATTATAAAAGACAGGATATTGCATTTGTATTGCTTCCAAATCCCACTATACAAAAACATGTAAACAAAACTAAGTGAATTATATGGGTTAAAAAAAAATTAAAAGACTGATGTTTTCTTATTTTAATGTACTCGGCGTTAGCTGACAACGCCAGCTAAACTTCTTTTAAAATAGTTATTCACTATTTCTTCTTAACCTATTTTTATCTGGATTTTTCTCGTTGACTTTAAGAATTGTTCTAATGTTTTGTTATGCATTCGCTGAAGCAGAAAGTTCGTTAGCATTGATTTTCATATTCGCCAGAATTACCAACATTTCAATTCCGACATGCTGTCTAAAGAAATTAATTTTTTTAATACAGACAAGGGAAATACTTTAATAACCTATTTTTAAGGTTTGTGCTCCTTTTCTGAGATAAAAAATATAATTAATAAATAATAAAACAAAACTTAAAGTCGGTTGGACTTCGTATATGTTATTCTTGAATAATTTTGTTTCACTGCTAAAGAAATTCTCAGGTACGAAAATATCTCGATTGAATTTTTGTGCATTTGAGGTTTAACTCCAAAGTCTAAAACCAAAGAAATCATAGGACAATAATATAACTGGTGCATTGCAGTTTTGTTTTTGGACAGCAATTAACTTGCCATTAGTTAAAATCAGTTTAAAAATATTTCTATTAATAACTTAAAGATATCTTAAATTCTTCATAATTACGAAAAACAATTATGCTTTTATATAAACGCATTAGTCTTTAGATATATACCAGAATTTGATTTAAGAAACCAAATAACTATTAATGTAATGAAAACGAAACAGACTTTATAAAATTGTCTCAGAACGCAGACACGAAAGAAATTTATATTTTCGCCGGATGGCAGTGATGGCGCTGCAAACACACTTTGGAAGGCAGCTATCTGTTTGAATTTAGTTGTAGTCCTCTCTCCATTTTGTCCACTCAATACCAAGATTATCGAATTCTGTTCCGAGTAATGAAGTTATCTGCCAAAATTCGCCAATATTCTGCGGTATAAATCAAGCAAAACTGCCGAATCCAGAACAGATTACGCTGTCCACAGCGACTGTTTTTCGAAGTGCAGCACAAGACAGAAATTCTGCTTGTCTTGTCCAAAGAATTATTTCCCCAAACACGTTACATACGTATATTTATTATTATTTTTTTTTATGCTTTTGAGCACTGAATGTAGTTCAAGCTTCCACTGTACTCTAGAGAAATACAGTCACTTTATTTCCGTTTGCAGCAGTTCGACAGACTGTCTCGTCTACCAGCACAAAGCACTCATTTTACTTTTTGTTTGATAAATCTTCTCCATTATTAGATCCATGAATTGAAATATAAATTATAAAAGAAGAGACAACTAATCCTTTAAGCCGAACAATAAAGAGCTAATGGAACTGAAATGTATTTTTTTTGGAAATATTCATAAATCTCTTTCTGAAACGTAGACAGAATCACTCTCTCTAAGGCCGAGGACAGAATAAAAAAATATATATATACTGCATGTTTAAGGGAGTGTTTGATAGGTTGCTCTGATTATTCGTGTAATTTGAGGACCACAGCACTTTTATTATCATTACTATTTCATAAGAATAATTATGTATTCACCGGTTTGTAAAGACAGAAAAATATCGGTAAAAATAAATTAATTTATACCTTGCTAATTATTTCTAACGATTTTAAAGCGATAATAGATGAATCGAATAAATAAACAGGAAGAATGCCAATAACAAGTGCATTATACGTGTCTAAAACATTTAAACCATAACCTAGGATTAAATACCAAAAATTCTCATACAGTAAAATATAAATTTCCTGTTTATACTCCAAGACAACACAATATATGGTCAGAGAAGTTCACAAGATAGAGAAAATACAAGAACATTACTGCATTTAGCAATCGCTTAGCTTGGAGCACATCAACTCAAACGTGTGTGCTATTGTACCCTCACGTTTAAACACTTGACTTAGTCAAAAGGGAGGAAAATATTTAATTTATAAAGGAAAATAATTTGTAAAGGTGTACAAGATAGTATTTTAGTTAATTCAGCTAAAATATTTTCCTATACACCTTTATTGTTCTTTTACATTAGAACAGAATTAGCTGAATTAGCTTAGGCTAATGAAATACATGCAAGAACATAATATATGTATACATTCAATGATCACTGAATTGGGACCACTTACCTAATACCATGTTGGGCTAGCATTCGTACAGATAACATCCTCTTTTCGCCTTGGAACTGACCCCCCATCCATGAACTCGTGTCTGCAGGCTCGTTTTCTCAGTCCTCCAGTGTCCAACCAGCGTTTTGTTGACACCACAGCATTCGCCGTTGACACTCTCTCTCTCTCCTCACCACCATCAGTGGTGAGGAGGAGAGAGTGTCTTTTGGGTCATCTGCTGCGGAATCCCATACGTCTAGGTGTGCGGCGCATAGTTATTTGGGATATTGTTCTTGCATTCCCCATACCGTATTGCGACGTCAATAATGGACGTCGTACTGTGGTCCTGAATCGGTCCGAATACCAGAATAAAGCCTTCTCTCCTGCAAGACGCCACCGTTTATGAACCAGTACATGACCATCCCATCAAAGTCTTGGAACGGTGGGAGGTTAGTGTCAACAGGGGTTAAAATCTAAGACGATTTCTACAACTACACGCAACTGGGTGTCAACTTCCCCAGTTCTGTGAATTAGTTGTCTGACGGCACCAGGGATTTCCCCCATCTCCGCTAGTTCTATGGACTGCCAAAAGTACACAAGCCCGGTGTCCCCTTACGACCAATTTTCTCTTGTTGCAATTCCCCCACGTATGACCTATCAAAGTTGTCGCCGGACTGCTGCCACCTCTTTCTTGTAGGTAACACCGACCGCAGAGTCTCGAACAGGGGAGAGTTCTTACGGCTGATTTCAAACCTTACCATATTTGAAGATCAAGTCATGGCCACGTTTGATGTTGTGTCTTTGTTCACTTCGGTCCCAGTTCAACAAGCCATCACATGCGCCAGACAACTATTGGACAGCGACTCCACCCTACCCAATAGAATCTCACTATCCGCCGAGGACATTTGCTCTGCTCTTAGCTTGTGTTTGACCGGTAGTGTGGTCATGTTCGGTGACTCCCTGTTTAGGCAGATCCACGGCAAGGCCATGGATGCCCCCGTCAGCTCTGTCGTGGCGAATATTGCCATGGAAGAGCTGGAGGGCCGCTCATTCTTGAACTTACCAGATCTAATCACCTTCTGGTGCAGCTACGCCGATTATGTGTTTGTAATCATCCCCCGGGGCTCGGAAAACCGACTTCTACAACACCTCAAACTCTCTGTAGCCCTTTATCCAGTTCACCATCAAGCTAGAATCGGACAATGCACTCTCCTTTCTGGGTGTTCTAGTTCGGCGCGAGGGCACTCATTTAAGAACCTCAGTCTACTGTAAGCCAATGTGTGTGGCCAATTCACCAACTATAGATCGGCACACGCCCACAGCCAGCTATTCAGTACCGCACGCACTCTTTTCGCCCGTGGCTGGATCCATTCCAGTTACGCGGACGAAAGAAATGGTGAGGTTATGAGAATAAAGACGGATCTGTCCAAGTGTGGCTACGCTACCCTAGACAAGTGTGATCTGCAGCCCCGTGAGCTCGCAGCACACCCGAAGGCCTCCCACAATGATAACACGATCTCGACCTCCTTTATCCCCTATTACAACGCCTCTCTAAAATCCTACGCACCCACTGGGTAAAATTTTTACAGCTACCTGGCAGAAAACTGCGATCCTTCCTCTCGAAAGTGAAAACGGAGCGGCTCGGTGTATTACATTTACGCCGTGACTGCGGTAGTTGTTAAATTGGGGAATCTAACAGAAGACTCCGAGACCGGATCTCAGAGCGTGAGAGGGCAATCTGGTCTGCTGATTCGGAGCAGTCGGCGATTGCAGAACATTACTGGTCATCTCAGCACGATCTTTACCCACGCCGAGACATCGACCACTCAAGAAATTAACACAAACGATTGTGGCTAGAATCACTGCACATCTCACGTTGCCATGGTGCTTTAAACCGCAATAAAGGAGCACGTATTCATCCTATTATGGAGGCAGTTATTCTCCAGTGTGATGAAAGTTGGCACGTACCCTACATACTCGCTTTGCAATCACAGCTACAAACGTCTAACTCCAACCAGTAATTGTAGCTTGCACTCGTGTCACACCTCACATGACCACGACCGGGCATTCTTTGTTTTCTTAATAACGTATAATCAGCTGATGAAGAGTCTCCTTGACTTCAGATCTTCTAATTTATTTGTTTTTCGCTTTAGTTTACCTTATTAAAGGGTTACAATATACAGTAGAACCTGGATAAGAAATTCCTGCATAAGAAGTTTTTCCCTGTACTAGGTTTGGCACTTTAGGGAAGTGTGATGGCCAATCATATGAAGTCATGGCAGCGATAATAAAAACATTGAGGTGACAAGTTTCATCCAAATCTGCATGCCAAGGGTAGCATACCCACAGAAATTCAAACAACGGATGGCGCTCACCTATTATTATATGAGGAAATGATCCTTTCAACTGTGCATTATTTTCCTTCCACGCTTCTTATTTTCGTGTATGCCCAGAGAGGTCAATAAGGTTCCCTATCCAGGTGGAAATTTCTCGCACCGTAATGCTACAGGAGTAAGCGATGAGTGTGTAAGGAAAAGGACTGGGAGCCGTTCTCCAGGTCATACAGATGCGATGGAAGTGTAGCCAGAGCTGCTGACTTCTAAGATACGCTACAGGCACTACAATCTAGCTTATCGAAGAGCTCACAGGCACTCTATGTGCACCCGTCACTCCTGTATAAAAGGTTCTACTAAAGGCTTATTTACTTAGCTGTCATTTTGCAATTCTTTTGGAAAAAATCTAATAATAGGCGCGATTTTGTATACCCTTCATATTCATTCTTCCTTCTCGGTGGTCTTATTCCTTGTGAAAAGTAATTTTCCATGAAAGTATTGAAAGCTAGAGTATTTTTTCCCCCTTTGCTGCGCTAAAACTCTCGCTCCATATTAATTATCCATTCTTTGCATGATTAAGTAATGCTGTTGAAAAACAAAATTTCCAGGGGATTATCAAATACATTTTTCCTTACAATATCGCATTTGTTCCCATTTATACAACGGAAAAATAAATGCATCCAGATAACATTCACCAAAATATTAATCATTTCCAGCGAAGCAATCATAGTTAAAAAAATATTTTTTTTCTGATTTATTCTGAGTCAATGTTGATTCTTGAAAAAAGTTGCAGCAGCAATTTGCGTTCTGGAATATCCACGCATGTCACAATGTTGTGACGTCATAGATCAGCCTGTTTTTTCCTATAGCTTTCATCTTTCTCAGGAGAAAAAAGTACTCCAAGCCAGCACATTTAAATAATGTTTCGATTCATTAACAATTCATTTTATAGGTTTATGTTATATTCATTTATAACCACAAATATATGCGCATTTATTTACACCTGTATAGATATCAAAACATTCTGTAGCAACAATATGCAAAAATATTTATAAAAGATTATTTTATATTTTTTAAATAAAAATGTAAAATATAACATTTAGATTTTAAACTAAGTTTATTTAGAATTTTTATTATAGCCATTTTTTAAATGTAAATTTATTTATACACCTCTTCATTTTATTTTTAAGAAAAATGTTATTATAAATAAATTAGTATAGTTTTTTTTTTTTATTGTTAATGTTGTTTTTATTTTGTTAATGTATAGTTTTTTTTTTTAAATCAACATCCTGTAAAATTGATTTCAAGTTTTAGTGTTTCCTTTTTCGAAAGGGGGTTGAAATGCGATCGAAGAATTACTTCCCTGGGCTTGATTTTAATAATGTTACAAAGGTGGGGGGGGGGGGTTGCGCAGCAAGAATCACATTTCCGCATAGGTGTTGCATGTTGTCATCGCTCTAAACCCCTGTTTGCTAGCAGTTGTTACCGCATGCAGTTCATCACGGGCAGTAGGTGCCTGTAATGCTCAGTAGTTGTAATCTCTCTCCGTACGTGCTTCCCCCCACAACTATAAATATCGATTAAATGTAGACTGAGCTCGCTCCAGCGTGTATCTCTAGAGGTCAGTGTGATCTATGACTTTCCATAGAAGGAATGATTGTCCTGTCGTTGCATTGTCGGGTTACCTTCGATATTGCCTTGTATTGCGTATTTCTAACATAAATTCATGTCAGCGAGAACAGATTGTGATTAAGTATTCTAAGCCTTGATATATCAAAGAAAACCAAAAACCAGTTTCGTTTTTTTGTGTGTGTAGGTGTAAGGAAATCTGACAGCAGTGTCATGTCAAATGTTTTTCAAAACCCGTTGATTAAATCATCAAATTTACATTTCAACGCTCTTAACAACTGGAATAAGAGGCAATAGTACATAGTCAGCCATGGCTTCCAAAATTTCTTAATCAGGCGAACAATTATCATGAGAAGGTTACAGTTGCGAGCTGCAGGCTGACGTGCCTTTCTGTAAAACCAAGTTTTCCACAGAACAAATCTTAATATTATTAATAGTCGCCTACATGAAAAAGTGGAAATTCTAAAATATGTCTAAAGACCACTCAAAGTAATAACTGCGCATCACACTAATTATATTTGATATTCTTAATGAGGGTTATACTTAATTATATTACGTATAACCTCCATTACAATTCCACTTCTTTGTAAGCGAAATTTAATAGTAAATTTAATAATTTACTATTAAATAAACACATTAAGTAAGTGTAACACATTTGCAAGCATATTAAGCGAATATAATATTCGAATGTGTTATATATGCGTCATGTATTGCTTATTAAAATGCTGCTTAATGCGTTTGTAAATGCCAACAAGTCGCACAAAACCAGAACATAGCGAAATACCGACGTGTTTAAAAACAACAGGATTAAATACGACAGTCTATAACAGGCTAAAATCCCAACTGGTCGGGCTACACCAAGCTTATCGTTTGTCTCGACTTATTGATACATCACGTGCAGAAGTCCAGAACCACCTCCTCCACCCTGCATCATTTGTAGAGAAGCACAACTTGGCTTGAAGTGTCATCTTTGAAACAGTTAAACTGCTGCTTCCTGTCACAGTAATTTATTTTTCCTGGTCCAAGGAGATTTTCTTGAACTTAGTGGTGAATTTTTTCTATTTCTTCTGTCTGGTGTTCCGATTTAATGTGATTTCTGTCCGTGATAAGTCTGTGCCCTTAGTCACTACGTTGTTGTCACTGGACCTAAGATAGGTGCAAGCTTCTGGAAGTAGGTGAAGGTACAGTACTATTTCTGAAGAACATCCCCTCCTTCTGGCATCCCACGTCTGTTTTAAATGAGATTGGGATTCAAACGCGATTTGGCTTTTCATTTTGCGATCTCATAAAAAATTAAAACATTATTTCAAATGGAATTTGAATATATAAATCTTTGATTTTATTTTAATATGTTTTATTAATTTAATGTGTCTCAATATTTTCTGTAGTCAATATGCTTATTCTAAAAAAAATTATATTATGTGTGTGTACTTGAATTTTTATGAATAAATTTTCAGCTTACTCTTACTGATCATTTTTTTGTTCACTCTTATTAACATTTGCATTTCGTAATGAGTCTGCAAGAAAAAATTATTAATTTGTAAATAGAATATGAAAAATTAGTTTAAATATTCAAATACAAACAAATACAGATGTAATCTTAAGGAAAAACTAAATTAAGAACTCTGTGAATAACTCAGAAAAGCAAATATTGGGAAGACCGAAAAAAAAAAAAAAAAAAAATCCATATCATACTATCTCCACTTAAAGATTAAAAAAAAAAAATGCAACCTGAGATGTTATACAGTACTCTTATTACAAAAATGCTGTTCAATCCAATAAAGAAGAAATTAATGCATTCAGAAGGGTTTTTTTTATCATTAACCTACTTTTGAACAAACTTCTAAGCATTGTAATCTCCTAAGTAACTTTTTTTCGCTTACTAACCCGTTAAATTATTGTCTTTCAAGTGTAACACAACTTTCTTTTCTCTAACGTGTTGTATTGAAAAAAAAAAAAAAAAAAATGCAATTTTTCTGTTATTTCTGTGTAAGGGACAAAAGAACAACTTATTACCAAACGTGCGAAGAAAAACTAAAACACGTGATACGTGTGCCAAAACAATAGAGGGAAAAAAACTTTGCCTCCACTGAACATGCACTAAATTTTATTTAAAATGGATTTAAGTAATATTTTGGTAGTACTAAATATATTAAATAAATACTTTCTATATCTTCATTTTTTCGGAAATTTCTGCTGTTTTCTTATAGTGTTTAATAAATCAGTGTTTTTTTTTTATTTAAAAGCTTGTAACTATAAAACCTTTAAAGTAAAAAATATTTCATTTGTTTTCACAATGTGCTTTTTAGGCAGGGTTTCTTACCTCCTAGTACTGAATCAACGACAGTTGGCAAGGAGCCGAAAAATTAATTTAGGAGTGGTGCTAAGGACACTAGATAGGTATCAGACCTTGGCAAACACATATAGGTCAAGGTGGAAAAGTAGCAGGTTTAAAAATCTAAGCAGAAAAATTTTTACACCCGAGAAGGCGATAGAAATACAAAGGCATTCATTAAAAAAAAAAAGTTTGAACTGATTTTAAATCTGTTATCGTACACGATGGTTCTATGATTAGAATATTATTCTTATAATAAACATACTCGTAGGAAATTAAAAATAATAAAAAACAATTTAGGAAATTATTTAAAAAATTATTTCAGTATTTTAGTAGAATTTTTTGCCAAAAGCAAGGATTCAGGTATCTACGAGTACATATAAATAAAACGTTAGCAATGTTAACCTGACAAGCAACGCCTCTAACGGTAAATTGTAGAACTACAGAGATTTTTTTTTTTTTTTTTTTTTTTTTGATTTGGTAGTTGTTGGCGCATCGGCTTCTGTGGCCATATTGCACCTCCCAAGGTTTTTGCAGTACTT
This sequence comes from Mastigoproctus giganteus, assembly GCF_048544385.1. Classification (NCBI taxonomy): domain Eukaryota; kingdom Metazoa; phylum Arthropoda; class Arachnida; order Uropygi; family Thelyphonidae; genus Mastigoproctus; species Mastigoproctus giganteus. Next base: position 41,803,120 of record NC_143588.1, read on the forward strand.
TGATCCAAGCCCGAGGCGGGAATCGAACCCGCGACCTTTGGGTTGCCGGGCAGGTACTTTACCCACTCGGCTAGCCCGGTCGGCTGTCTACTACAGAGATATAATTTGCAGTGCAATGGTGTGGGTCATTTGAAATGAGGTGATCGGGTGGATAGACGGTTGCCAATCGTAAATGTAAGGATAATCTGTAAAAAAACTTGTAAGTATCCATAAAAATAAACAGGTGTCACTTAAAACGCAGCACTAAGAAATTAAGATTTAAAGAATATACATGTATATTATATGATTTATACAAGATGGTCGTTTTTAATGCGAATAACATCGAATAAAAGAGTGCTAGAGAAATGAAATTTTCAATTAACATTCGTTGTTTTGTGCGTGATATCGCCCTCTGTCGACAACCTGAACGATTGAGCGTGCTCAGTGCAATCAGTAAATGATCATGGAGGAAATTTTACCTAAAAACAGTCTTTTAAAACTATTCAACGCAATCTTTTGTAGGCAATTTCGATGTCACAAGGCACCATCACAGTCTACAATATGGAAACTTGTGAAAATGTTCCGGGAGCCTGAGAATGTTGATGTTATCAGTTATGTTCGCACATTGAGTGCTGTGACTGAGGAACGTTTATCACAGATTAGGGAGTATGGGGCAGTAAGCCACATAAGTCACTATGTAGGCTTGCACATCAAAAAGGAATTCCATATAGCAATTGCCATGCAGCGGTCAGAAAAATTAAAACTGTTGCCACAGAAAATGAACGTCATGAAGCCCTTGTCACCAGAATCTGCAAAACAAAGTCAATGCTGACACAAAGCTTATGCTCAAATAGGCAATTTGGTTTCAAAAAAGGATGTTCTTCAGAAGACGCCACTGACACGCTTGTTAATCACTGCCAAAACTCCTCTACAGTGTATGAGCTAGTCATCTTCATTTCGGCTTTTGACTCATTTTGGTGGTAGAATGCGCTCCAGTCTAAGATTCAGGCAGAATGTAATAAATGTCTTCATAAAGTCATAAGAAATTACTTCCAGAACTGTTCGGTTAGATTGATTGCTCAACATCATTCATATACTAATTTTGTTTCCAGAGGATGTCCCAAGGATCTATCCTGGGGCCTCTTTTCTGGAATATCGTCTTGGACCAGTGGATTTCCAGGGAGTTTGAACACTGCTCCAATATCACATACGCCGACAACTTAATTATTTGCATTCCTAGAAGATCTCGCAAGGTATTGGAGGAAAGTGTTGAAATTATCCTAATAACTTAACTCCTTGGGCTTCAATTAACAAGCTAAAAATCTCCTCAAGTAAAACTAAAATGATGGTTTTTAATAGCGCATTAACTGTAATACACCTCCTAAAATCAATATCAACAGAAAGTAAATTCCATTTGTTGTGACAACCAAATGTCTCGGTATTATTCTTGATGACAGACTCAGCTTTCAACCAGGTGAAACTATTATCACATCAAAGTATAATGCTTCTTGCAATATTCAGGATTTACAGTACCATCTCCACACTGTGGTGCACTTCAACAATTTTCTTCAGAAGTTTTCAACAGAAGAAAACAGATTCAAGTATTTAATACCAATCCCTGCTCATCCTCTTGGATAACTCAGTAGATATTAACCCTGTGGAATAAAGTATTATTCTTCCCCTGTTTGCGTTATGGTTATGCTATTATCTTTCTTTTTTTTTATATAATATAGTTCTTTCTGCTGATATTGACCTAAACTGCTTTGCACGACTCCTGTGTTTATTATGATCATCGTAGTGACCATATAGGTATCCAGCATTTATTCCCTAGATTTACCTTCAAATATTATTGATTTATTCTTATCTTGTGTATTATATAGCATTACACACAAGATAAAAATAAATAAATAATAACGTATCTGCTGAACACAGTCTTTGATGAACTTTTCTAGCAAGCAAAATGGTGAAAAAAAAAATAAAAAAATTTACCATTTTAATCTTCCCTCGGACATTTCTTGCACATGGTTTTGTGAAATGGCCTGTTAATAACCGACATCCACTCTTCCTTCTTTATAGACAATTTGTAATTGTTTCAGTGATCCCATCATCACCAAAAGGATATATCGCTCGAAATCTGTGGTTTTCCAACCTTCTACTAAAGGTAAAGCAATCAATGAGAAACAAAATGATTTGATATCTTTGGTTCTCTGGTCCAACTACTTCAGTAGTTGGATCGTTTGGATACCAAAGAGCTCTATCTAGAGAGATACCCTGATCTTTTACTCCATTATAAAAGTTGCTGCTATCAATAATTAATTTAAACAAAAACTTCTTTTTTCTGTAAAATGCATTTAAAACAGATCCACAATAAACGGCCATTGCCTTTCAATAAACAGACAACGAAAACATCTTTTCAGCTATACGCGAAATATGAAGTACGACAATGTGAATTTTTTTATTAAGTGTTATAAAAGAATGAAATATAATTTTTAATTAAGGCTTAAAATTAAGTTAATTAATATTATAAGTATAAGTTGACTAGTTTCGTAATTTTTTCTAGAAATTAAATACGTATAAAATAAGATAAACATATTTAACAAAACATTTATGTGGTGTAGGGCAAATGGTTATTTAGTAATACTAGACAGAAAGCTATGAAGGGGGGAGATTTTTGATAGAGCAAAACCTTTACAAAAAAAAAAAATGTTTGTTGAAACTGTTGATAACGACAGTAATATAAAGAAAAGCGAAATTATTCCAACAGTTTTATTAAATGCAAAGATAAACTGCGTTCAATAATGAAATTTTAATGACGATTTAATGATGAATATCTAGCAGTGACTAAAGAGGATATTGGATAAATGAGCAAACTAAAATGGAGAAAGAGTGGAAGGCAACTGCTTAAGAAATAATAAACACTAAATTAAGATAGTGCTAAACAAAAAAAATTAACAGGTTTTTTTTTATCAATTACTTTTTTTAGAAATATAATAGAAAAACGATTAACTGAAATAGAAAATAACCACCATAATAAGCTTAAAATACATTACTACAAATCGAAAGCTATAAAATAAACATTTTAAAAGAATAAAACGCTTATTGCAGACAATAATCTTATTTAATGGAAGTTAGATTAATATGTTTCTGTACTTTTCTTTCTATCCAATATTGAATCAGACGGTCTCTTCTCATTTTTGTTGTGAACAAAACTCTTGCGAACACGTGTTCGGTTGGGTGATCTCTAATGGTTTTAATCTTAACTCGGATAAGTGTTTTCTTGTTACTTATCATGGTCGTCACAACCATTCTCTTATAACTGGAACTAATCATATTAATAGAACTTTTTAAAATTAGAGAGAGTGTCACCTTTGATCATCATGCTACGTGTGGTTCTCACTTACTTTCTATCATTAAATTTTTTGCTGAAAGATTAGGCCCACTTAAACGAACACTTAGGGACTTCCGAAATGTGTTGCTCCTATAATTACCATTTATAAAATGTTTGTTCTCTCTACCCTGAAATATGCAGTCCAAGTTTGGTTTCCTTACTGCCTTGGTCACATTAAAGTTTTGGAAAGTATCCAATCTAAATTTTTTTCCAGATCTATGTGCTAAAAGTCTCGTTTTAACTATTATACTGAATCTCATAATAATTTATTTACTTTTTTACGTTTATTTACTGCCTTTAAAACATCGACGCGTTATATTGAACTTCAGCCTTTGGAATAAATTTATTTCTGTCCCCCTGATTGTCTCCATCTTTTAAAAAAAAAAGTATTAGTTTTAATCGTCCTCCAAGATCTCTTGCAAAATCATTTAGCGATATGAATTTAGTCATTTTCTAGCCAAAAAGAAAACAAAAAAGATGCTTACTTTCATTTCTGAACATCAATCTAACTAATCTAATGCTTTCAGTACCTTGTTTATCGTGAGACTTGACTTTCACTAAGTATCATTTTCCTTCTACTTTTCAATTTTAGTATGTTTTTAATTTTGATTAATGCATTCAATACTGTAAGCAGTTTAATTGCAAATTGTTACTTACTGATTATTCCCTAATGTCCTTTTACTAGCTTGTAATATAGCTAAAATGTAATTTTCCTACTGAAATATATATAAACTTATACACATACTACCTTATAAATAGACTTCTCTTTGCATTCTACATATCATTTGCATAAATACTAATGTCTTATGAATAATATTCTGTTTCTGGCAATAAATAAATAAACAAGCCTGATTAACACAGGTAAATGTAGCAGGGAAAGTGATTCCTAAATACGACGATGTTCTTATATTCCCCATCTTGAAAACTCCTTTGGACATAAGTGGCTGTTAGAACCACCAAACTTCATTCCTGAAGCTCGATGGATCCGACTCTCCTGGATTAGGGAGCTCGTCAGGATATAAATAATACATCAAACGGTTCTTACGAACACAGATCTGAAGCGCATTCTTTCTGACGTACGATTCTTCAAAATTTTATGGAAGAAAGGGGGAGGGGAGAGGATGGACTGAGATCCATGAACAAATTGAATTTAAACTAACAATGAAAACGGAGCAGCAAAATACTAATTACAAATGTAGCTGCTCGCACTGCATTCTAAAAATGCATTTTTTTTTCCGTTGGAAAATATTGCAAAACGAATATAAATTAAACCTACGCGCACGAACAACTAATTTACATATTATCTCTTTCTGCGAGATGGAAAGTATTCAATGTTTAATGTTGAAACAGCAGCGAGAGCATTAGCAGTGAAGGTTTAAAACATGCAATATAACTGTTCTCTGTCTTGCTAATTAAGTTACTCTTCGGAATGAAAATTAGGTTTAGCGAACCGTTTGGAGGAAAGACAAGTCCCACTTTTCGAAACGGAGCTGCATATATCTTCTACTTTTATAGGATTTTAAACAAGGTTGCAGCAATCCTTTCAACTTAATTGCACAAAAAGACATTTACATCATGAGCCCTGCTGGCTATCGTATCATACGGAAACACAACTGGGTGTCTTTATCTCTGCTTGACATCCCCTAAGATTTTATTACTCTTGTAACAATCAGAGAATTCGTGAAGAAAAATACAATATCAAGTTTCGCCAAATTTAATATAACGAGTCAAATTTCTGTGGCCAATTCAGAATATTCTCAGTGGAATAGAAGACGTTCTTCAAACACTCAGAATACTTAAAGAATGGTTAAGAAGGTATGTGGTACTTTGTTACACCCAGCAAACAGAATTTATCTAGTGTCTTTCGAGGCCTTTTCGGAGATTGAAAGATCATTCTAATGCGTTGATACCCCGAGAAACATTTCAGCGCTCGTGTGCTTCTGTTGATAATGGACAACACATTGTGTTTGCGAAATACTGCTTTGAAAGGGATTCAGCGAGGGTAGGATTACTAATGTTACGTCAGGCTAATGTGAATACGCGTGAGGGCATCAATGATCTCCATTACAGTAAGCCATCTGCGACACCATTCCAACGTCGTGGCATAAGTAGATCAGTCATGAACGCCTCGCAGAAACGTAAAACAAAAAATGATGTCTCGTGATCCCTGAGCATATTTAATAGAGAACTATATCTAGTCGTCATCTCTCACTGGAGTACAACACCGATATAAATTTTTCTCAGTTAACGACACGTTTTATTTAAATATGCAGTACGGTCTCAGAGGTCTGAAAAGAGAAAATTAAATTTTAAAGATCTAGTGGACAAAATTCGAGTTTTAATCAATAGGCTGTGAACCAGCACTTTATTTTTAATTGCTCCCAGTAGGAATGTCAAAGGGCGTTAAATCTGAAGCAGGGGGCGACCTCTTAATGTGTCTGTAGAGACCGATTCATCTTTGTAAGGACTTTTCATTCAAGAAACTGAGCACGAAGTTGTTGAAATGAGATGGGGTTCATCCTACAGAAAGTCTTCTAAATTCATTTTAGATATTTATCGTTGCGTGGAAATCCTTTGTTTATAAACAAATCTATGTCTACTTACAAGCTAGTTTTGATCAACCAATTTTGAAAGTTTACCAGCAAAACGTCAAGCTCTGTGCAAGTTCCGATGTCCAATCAGAAATGATCTGATTGGACCAGTTCACTTTGTACTAAGGGGAACGCTGATATAGCACTCGACACCTTCGCTGCGAGTTGCCTTGGTATTGTACTACTTAAAGTGATCGAAAGGTGTTATTTGAATAACGAGCACTATGCTCCTTCATAAAGAGTTACAGTCTTACACTACTTCAAACAGCACTTCACTGCTCGGATAAAGAAGTGCACCGTATTGGAAATTATACAATTTACAAAAACAATAAAGAAATAAATAAAATATATATTTTTTGGAGTAATGCAATATCGAGCCAACTCGGAGAAGCTTTCTGTGCATTATATTCTCATATATCCTTTTCTTAAGCTAGGAAAAAAAAAAGACACGCGCTGCTGATTCATTAATTCCCTCTTTCCTTCTCTTCTTTCCTTACTTCCCGTACATTGAACTGTCCCGTCACGTGATAGGGTTTGGGTATGTTGAGTGCCAAGCATGATAAATACATTTCCTAGGTCTTTACTCTTCGATCATAATAACAATCTGATTGAAAGAACGGGCATTTTTTTTAGTACATCAATCGTTCAGGCTGAGACGCAGATTGCGAAGCTAGTCTGTAGGGGCAGTGAAGAATATCCGAATTGTTTTTCGAGCTTGAGAGGTCAATTCCTGTTTACAGTGGAGCCAAGAAGATATTGTTAACTTTGCATAAAATATAGTACAATCGATGCTGGCTTTAACTTTGCACCTGCATTTTTCATCTTCGTGATGACATCCAAGAAGGGTGGTTGAAAGGGAAAAGAAAGCAGGGAGGCTGAGAATCAGTCTCAGCTTTTACGTAGATGGAGAGGTCCTCAAACTTTTAGAGAAGCGGGCCACATAAAATTTATTTACTGAAAACTACATTCTCTGCATAACTTTAATGTGATGCAGAGAAACAAATTTCATACCTACCTATATCTATAGATACAAACTCCCCACGGGAGAGGTCCTCACAACTACCAAAACCCCACAAGGTCTAATGACAACAACGTGGGAACAGTCAATTACTAACATTCTCGACATTGTATTCAAACAAATAGCGCTGCCACTCACTGAACACCAGCAGAAGCTGTTGGCAAAATGAAGACTATGAAACCCAAGAACAGCCGTTCACGTTGAATGAGCTGCAAGAAGCAGAAGAGCTGATAAGAAATAAAAAATGTCTGGGGAAGGATATACTGGAGCCCGAGATTATTAAGCGGGTAGCTTAATTGCATTAAGCGCATGAACTTCTTGAACCTCTTGCTGCAATTGTACAATCAATGCCTACGATTAGGGTACTTCCCCAAGGATTGTAGAACAGCAAGCGTAAAATTGATACTAAAAAATCCGAGTAAGAAACCAAAAACTACCAACATCATACCGCCCCATAGCCCTCTTAACAATCTAAAGCAAGCTCTTTAGATTTTGTTGGGGCATTCGTTGGGGCATTCGACTCCCTTTGGTGGCCGAGTGTCCTGGCAAGGCTTCGCCGCGCCCAGATCCCGGCTAACCTATACAATAATATAAAGACATACCTCTCAGATAGAAAAATTGAAGTCGCAGCACCATACCAGAGAATCACAAGAAGAGTCTACAGAGGATGTCCACAGGGGATGTCCACAGGGGTCCGTTTTAGGTCTCCTACTATGGAATATCGTCCTGGATGAACTTCTGCGTGCTGACTTTGGGGACGTTGATACCCAAGCCTTCGTGGATGATCTTATCTTGTTGGTTGCGAGTGACTCAAGAGCCCAACTCGAGACACGCGCTAATAACGCCCTGACCATCCTGTAAAGGTGGGCTGAAGACAACTATCTCTAAATATCTTCAGAGAAAACCACGTCGATCCTGCTGAAAGGCTCCCTGAATCACAGGAGGCCACCATAAATAAAAGTAAACGGGACTACAATCAAATTTGACACTGAAATGAGATACCTCGGCGTTGTATTCGACAGCAAATTTACCTTCTGCTCCCATCTACAACAACTTCGGCACAAAATCAGGAGATATTCTGCAATGATCGCGCGAATCACGCGCTTGGATTGGGGATTTAAAAAGCGAACACTCTCGCTATATTAAAAACCATCTTCATTCCTGCGGTCACGTATGCGGTTCCGACATGAAGACGAAAAAAAAACATGCCTCATGATCCACCTAAGACGGGAATGGCAAAATAGATGGACTACCTCAACACAAGGGGACGTCACAAGAAATTTCGTCCGACAATCGACAGGGTGTATCCAAAATCACCACCCTGGTTCTACCCGGCACTAAGATCCACATGCTTGCTCACGGGGCATGGTCCATTCAACGACAAACTTACCACCCTTGGAATATTTCAAAACTCATTCTGTTCCTGCGCGAAAAGAGAAACTTGGACACACCTTATGCATCAGTGTACACAGCATGATGACCTTCGAGGAATACTGATAACGAGAGTGACTTACATCCCAATAGATCAGGAACACCACCTTCTGGACACAGGAGAGGAGTAGCTGGCCTAAAACCACCTTCGCTCCGTAACTTTTCGCTAGAAGAAGAACCCTGATTACAATCACGAACTGAAAAAAGAAACGGCTCCCAAACGTGAGACAAGTCAAGCTTTCCTGCCTGAAAATTCAAGAAAATGGTATGAATCCCACATACAACAAAAACAACACCTACCAACAACCCAAACTGGAAGGCACTTCGGTGTTACTATTAGACCCGGACGGGACCACTTCCCATGTTTGACTCCTGATCCAGAGTGTTGGGAGTACAATGTGAACAGAAAGGATAGACAGGATAGGAAGGGAGGAGTGGTTATGCTATTAGTTAAGAAACACATAAAATCCAAGGATGTGAAGTCAGTCGACATCGCTGGACAGTGCAGTGTCGAGTCAGTTTGGTGTGACATAAGCATTGGGAGATCAAAATTGAGAGTAGGAGTGTGCTATAGGCCTAATGACTCTGATGAGTATAATAAGAAACTGTACAGGGAAATAGAGTGGGCCAGTAAATCAGAGAGTCTTATAATGGGAGATTTTAATTTCCCAGATATTGACTGGAATTTGTGGATTGGTCACTCACACACTAGCAGGGCTTTTGTGGATTTATTGGATGATTGTTTTCTACATCAGCATGTTCGGGAGGCAACTACAGGGAGTAATACTCTTGATCTGATTATCAGTAGTGATTATTCATGCATTAAGAATCTGCAGATAAAGGAACCACTAGGTGGCAGTGATGAAAACTTCATCACTGCCACCTTGTGGTTCCTTTAGAATCACTCTAAAGTGTGCTCAAGTGGGATTTACTCAAAGAGGTAACTACCATCAAGGGTAAAGGTATGGGTTTTTGCTTTCGTAAAGGCGATTACGATGGTCTGAGACAGTATTTAAATTCTATACGGTGGGACCAACTGATGATGTTACCAACAGCAAATTCAAAATGGGAAGCATTCAAAGAACTTATCTTGGAAGCTACAAGGCTCAGGCTTTACATTCCAACTAAGAAATATTGTTCAAGGTTTAGGTCTAAATGGATGTCAGATGAACTAATGAGGCTTGTGGCAGAGAAGAAAAATGCATGGGATACATATAAATTAACACGTGACACAGAAGCCTATGATAGATACAAGTCGATCTGTAACCAAGTCACAAAGGAGGTTAGGCAGGCAAAGGCAGATTACGAGAAATCTTTGGCAAGGGATGCAAAGAAAAACAGCAAAGAGTTCTTTACTTATGTAAACTCTAGAAGGAAGGGGATGAATCAGATTGGTCCACTTGATATTGATGGGTCAACTGTTGATGATCCTGCTCAGGTAGCTAACAAACTAAATGAATATTTTGCATCGACATTCACACATGAGGAGTTATTCAGCAAGGGGAATGCCAGAGGTGTATTCAACTCTAGCAGTAAGCTAGAGAATCTTGTAATAACTAAGAGTAAAGTGGAGGAGAAATTGTTGAAGATGAACACAAGAAAGGCACCTGGGGTGGATGGGATCTATCCGGTTATATTAAAGGAGGCAGCAAAGGAAGTAAGCAAACCCTTAGCCATAATTATGAGAGCTTCCTTGGACTCAGGGGAGGTACCCACAGACTGGAGATGTGCAAATGTGACCCCAATTCACAAAGGAGGATCAAAGGCTGACACAAGTAATTATAGACCTGTTAGTTTAACTTCTGTTCCAGGAAAATTAATGGAGGCACTGGTTAAAGAAGCACTGCAGGATCATCTAGACAAGACTTCAGTTATAGCTCGGACGCAACATGATTTTGTTAAGGGGAAGTCTTGCCTGACCAATTTGATTGGATACTATGATGCAGTCACAAAAGAACTGGATGCAGGGAATAACTTTGATATCATATATTTGGATCTTAGAAAGTCTTTTGATACAGTTGCACATGGAAGACTGCTGCACAAATTGGAGCAGTGTGGCACTGGAGGCAAATTGCTGCTAAAGATAAAGGGATGGTTGAGGGGGAGAAGACAGAGAGTAGTAATCAATGGACACTGCTCATCGTGGACTAGTGTTATTAGTGGAGTCCCTCAGGGTTCAGTGTTGGGCCCATTATTGTTTTCTGTATTTATAAATGATATGGATGAAGGTATATCAAGCTTAATGTCGAAGTTTGCAGACGATACAAAGGTTGGCAGGGTTGTTAAGGACACTACTGACAGTATGCTGCTGCAACATGATCTGGAAAGGTTGAGCAGATGGGCTGAGAGGTGGCAAATGAAGTTTAACGTTGAAAAATGTAAAGTACTACATATGGGAAACAGCAACCCAAAGCAACGTATAAACTCTGTGGTACTACACTGACAGTGGTAAAGAATGAAAAGGACCTGGGGGTGATTGTGCAGGCAGATATGAAGTTCTCTGAGCAGTGCAGACGGGGTGCAAGAGTAGCTTATGGTGTCTTGTCAATGATATACAGGAATTTTTCTAGCAGGGATAAGGAGGTGATTATTCCCTTGTATAAGGCAATGGTCAGGCCACACCTTGAGAATTGTATACAGGTCTGGAGGCCTCATTTCAAGAAGGATGTAGAGCTGCTGGAACGAGTACAGAGAAGGGCAACAAGATTAGTGAATGGAACAAAGGGGTGCTCTTACGAAGAAAGGCTTAAGTTTTGCGAATTACAGTGTCTGGAGACTAGGCACCGGCGAGGTGATCTGATAGAGGTGTATAAAGCCTTGAATGGTTTGAGCATGCTCAATGCTGATGGGATTCTTCCTCTCGCTCAGAATAACCACCTGAGAGGGCATAAATTCAAATTGAGGAAAAACAGATGTAGGATAGACGTGCGGAAATTTGCCTTTAGCCAGCGGGTGGTTGAACAGACTTCCATCCCTTGTTGTGGAAGTTGATAGCCTAAATAAATTTAAGGCTCAGCTGGACAGGTATTTCGAACGAACGTAGGGGTGAAATGGGAGTGGTTTTTTTTTTTTTTTTTTTTGGCTGATGCTGAATAAGCTTGCTTTCTTGCATCATATGCCTCTACTAATGCTAAAAGAAATGCAGGGTCGGGGCTTGCCCCATGAAAATAATGACGAGACCAAGCTTAGCTTAGCTGCCGACAGTCATGTGGCGACCTGAAGAGGGCACTCTAGCCCCCCTTCATCTTTAATTCCTACTTCCTTGGGGGGACGGCGATCTCCCGTTCCCTCTCCTCCTCTGTCCGCCAACCCCACGTTTCCTCTCTGGTGGGGCATGGGCATGCCCTACTGATATCTGGGTCTACCTACCCCATATTTCTATCTTTCTTTCTTTCCCCCAGTCTTTAGTCTCCCCCCCCCCTCTTTCTTTACGCTATCGAAAACCCACACACCAAAAAATTTAAATATGTCAAAATTACCTTTCACCCATATTTCGGTCTTCCAAATTCAAGCGATATCACCCCAAACGTCAATGCAAATCATTTTTTTTTTTTTTTTTTTTTAGGTGCTAGCCGCAGTATTCACGACCTGCCAGAGTAAATCTAAGTCTTCTTAATAAACGAAGAAGAAAGAAAATGACGGTACCACTGGTACCGTCATTTCACACGAACACATTCAAAAATAAGTTGATGGATATGTAATATAAAATATAATAGTTTGTTTATATCAAATTTTAATTATTACTTAGTTATTGGACCAATCACAAAAATGTAGTTAGTAACAGAACAAAATTAATTATTACTTATTTATTGTACTAATCATAAAAATACAAAAAAATTATAATTAATGCGATCAATGTGGTTATAGAGTGCGAATAAGTTTCGTAATATCTGGTTTTAAAGTACTGGTTCCGATTTTTAAAAAGTCATGTAAATGCGGGTCAGTTAGATGTGATCGTATTTTTGATTTTACATATTTAATTTTTTAAAAGGTCTGCTTTACATGTACTTCCGAAAACTGATGTAACCTTTCTTGCAAAATTTTTAATTTTTGGATAATCTGACTCAGATAATGTTGAATGAAATGGAATTAGATTTTCATTTTTAAATATTGTATTCAGTGCACCATTAGATTGAAGATCTACCAACTCTAATTGTAAATCTTCATCAACATCGTTGATAGGCACGTCAAACGGATTTTGAAAAAGTTCAAACACCTTTGAATTATTTTTAAAATCATAAATTCTATTCGCAAAATTTTTCTGCGACAAACTAACGTTTCGAACAAAATTTTCACTGGAAAAATTACAACTAGGCATATTTTTAGATAAATTATTGCAACACGGAAAATGTGAAAAATTATTCGGAAGCATTTGACTTTTAAATACCAGTGTTGTTTCAAATGCTTTGACATTATAATACAATTCATTGACAAGTTTGTCTCATCCTTGTAGTTTCATATTAAGAAAATTCAGGTGTTCACATATATCTGTTAAAAAGGAAAGGTTCTACAACCATTTGAGATCTGACAGTTCCGGAACAGGTTTCAATTTTTTCGTTCATAAATAGATCTATTTCGATCCTAAGTTCAAAAAATCTCTTCAACACGTTAGCTCGACTCAACCATCGTACTTCAGTGTAGTACAACAAATCACCGTATTCAGCCTCAATAGTTTCAAGAAAATTTTTGAATTGCCGATATCTTGCGAATAAAATTTACTGTTGATATTAACAGCTAACATGACTGAAGCTACGCCCAAAACGTTTCTGCACAAAGACTGCTGGTGAATTTACAATGAAATTGCATTGTTTTTTTTTTTTTTCATATTTTTACTCTCAAGATGAAGCTGGCCCATGAACCATCAGGGTTGGTGTGCAGGCTGAAAAGGGATTAGGAAATCCCTAATTGCTGTCTCTAACGCCTATTGCTGTTTAACGACAGGGTGAATAACGGTTTATTCTTACGATATTTCAAAGAATATCTTTGAGTGGAAATAACAGAATTAATATCTAACAAGACTAAGCTGACGACAGAGACGTCAACCCTATGGTACATGGCGTTAAGATTTGGGCAGCTGCTAATAAATTCCAAAGCATATGAACACAAACTTTAATATTAGTAATGGCTGGTTGTGGTGTTTTCGTAAAAGTCATGCTATCATTGGACTTTTAAGAAACGTCTCTAGATTGGACTTTTTAGCTTTCACTGCCTTGAAACACTCAGATCTGATGGATCAAAGGACCATCCTTGTTTGCAAAACAGGAAGAAAGAGTTGCACAGATTGTACAAGAGGAAATTTCTTGATGAAACAATGGTGGTTTTGGAGGATGAGCAGGATAACGTGGTGGATACTACAGAAATTTGAAGTCCATCGTGTTCATTTGAGGGCACCACTCGGAAGAAGAGATATGTAACATTTCAAACGGACAAAAAAAATCCTTTATAACAGGGATATTTTAACCGCGAGGGCTTCGAGGCAGTGAAACAACGAGACCTTGCTGGTCAGACTGCAGACACCCCTGATTGGTTGGGAGTTAATGAAGGAGATCCTGGGTACTAGATTCTCACTGTGGAAGAGATCGTCCGGGTATTATAATTGGTAATGTTGAAGGCTAATAGTCAGAAAAGAGACCATCCACAAGCCGAAGATGTCAAAGGAGCTCCATCCTTCATTCTGACTGTGAAATGCAGCCTTATTAACATCTCCTGGGCTATCAAGAAGATAGTCCATTCAGTCAAGAAGATAGAACATTCACAGGTAGCATAGAAAAATCTCTCAGTTAAAGTTTGATGTTCAGTTCAGCTCAGCTCGATAACGCTCAGTTCAAGAGTTATGGAGAACTTTTGAAACTCTGAAAAAAGCTCGTCTGTCTATTTGTTTGCTAAGACTAACATTCTAACAGGTGTAGAAAATCGTGAATCGAAATAAAAGACAGAGTCAAGTTTTGGTTAGGAGTTGATTCACATAAAGATTCAATTGGAAAAGATCGTCTTCGAGAGCTTGCAAATGTAGCAATATCTGTGTTGACTTTACTCACTTCGATGACGTGGAGCGGATATTTAGTCATGTGAATATCACGAAAACGAAAAAGAACGAAAAGAAATGGAGTATTGAAAGAAAAGGTGTTTGTTTATTGCGCTTTACGTTTTAATCTGATGGTTTTTTTTCTTTTTCTTGTTGTCTCACACCAGTTCATGGTTACGAGTTAGCAACCGAATGTACTGTCCACTATTTCAGCATAAATCTAGAATTTTTTTCCCCTTAAAGCTCTATCACCTGACTTCAGTGTTTAACTCCGTAGCCATATGTCTAAAACCGAATAACGAAGGAAAAAATAAATAAAAAAACTCCTTACAAGTCGACAAACAAGAAAACAGTGCACTGTCAGCATAAATGGAGGGAAGCACTGGATTGACCATTAATACCAACAACGTGCCAATAAGAAGAAAACGGAGCAAGTTGTTCACGACAGCTGCAGAGGCAATTATTTCAATGACAAACATGTCATCTGGAATGAATTCTCCAAGCTTTAACAAAGAATACAGACACTGCATGAAGAAACAGTAATGAAAACATGAGATGTACCGTTAGAACATAAAACGTTGCATGAAATCACCCGGTGCAAGCATATCCCCGGCGAAACCATTTAAGAGCATTGACAATCTAGAACGTTACAGATACAGCAGTTTGTTTCCTGGCAAACGTCCAGAGGATATTGCAAACCCCAGTAAGAAACAGAAGAAAAAAAAAAAAAGATCAAAAAAGCTAAAAATAAGGTGGGGAAATTGTCAAATAAAACTGTTGTCGAAGAGAACACAGCTTAAAAGTTAATGCTTTCGATCTTTAAAAACGAAAACCAATTCGAGGAATCAGAAATTATGAAAGAATAAAAAAAAAAAAAAAACGATTTCCAGTTGGGCTACCCGCCAGAAACGTCTGTCTCAGAGTTTTCATTATATTGTCCAAATAAACTTTTGTTTTCTGTAGTATTTATAGCAAGGATGGCTAAGCTTAGTAAACCTCGAAGTCTCAGAAGATAGCCATATTTATAAATCATATCGCTAGTAGTCATCAGACATTCATTTGCCACCAAGATTAATTAATTAATTTATTTATACTTTTTCTGTTATTGCAAAGTATTATTTTGGGGCAATCGTTCCAGTATTTCTCCAAGAACCAAACTTCAAGTGTCAAAAATTTACAGTGCAAAATATCCAATATCTATTGATCAGTTTATCGAAAAATTAAACTTGGATTATGTTAATGAATTGATAGACATTACACTATTATATCACGTAGTAGATTAAGTAATTTATTATCGAAATGATACAATCTTTAACAAAGCCCAGTCTTCCCCAACCGGACCAAGGGACTTCACTTCCGGATCACGTTAACAGGGCCGAAGAAGCGAAAGAGCCAGTTTCCCCATAAGTAGGTTAAGTTGTTTAATTCCGTTATATTGTATCATTTCGATAAGAAATTACTTGATCTACCATGTGATATAATATTGTAGTGTCTCTTAATTAATTAACATAATAATGAATAATCATGTAGACCCCTCTCTCGAGTAATTATAAAATTAGATTATTTTTATTATGTTAGTTTAAAATTTAAGAACTATGGTTCATCTGAATTGTCCAGGGACTCTCATTAACGCCAAGGCAACAAAGGCTGTAGAGGGTCAGTATATTGTATCAGTAACTGCGTATGTTGCTGTTTCCTGTAAGAAAAATCCCAGTTTCGGGAGGAAAAAAAATACGATCTTCGCCTGAGACCGACTAACTCAGTCACGTTGTGAAAAGTCCTGTAAAAATTCTTCATCGAGGACAGTCGAACCTCAGTGCGGGAAGAAGGTGATTATACACACAAAGGCTATCTTGCAGTGATACTGTATTTCAGTACAAGAGTGTCATAAATATGTGAAAGTATTTCCCTTATTAAATGCCAGAGGTGTCCCACACACACACATTATTAAAATCAGTGTATGCTGTTGTCTTTTCTCGTGGTAATCCGATACTTTTATTAAAAGTGTACAGCCCACAGAAACTGGTGTTTCCAGCTAAATTTGTTTTTCCTTAGGAAATCTAAATCTAGAAGAATTCTTTTTTGTATAAAACTTCTTAGAAAAGTATACTTTTCATTCGCCAAGAGCATCCTAGCCATCCCTGTCGTTTCTGTCTCCCCGAAAAAGGTTTATAGCTCTCCGTAATGTCATTCGGTAGTTGCTGTCACTCTGCTACCTAAAATAACGCATTCATTCTTTTTTATCATCGATCTTTCTGTCAAATTTCTCTCTTGTTTTCGACCTTTTCTTTCTCCGTACACGTAAAAAGTATTTATGGAACGCTCCTGTTTCTCAATAAATGGCAAAGAAAACTGACATTCAAATGTTGTATTTTGTGGAATTTTATTGAATATCTATTCAATGGCTTATTTTTCACATTATGGTGAAATTTTCAGAGTAAGTAACTTTGTCAGAAAATGGACTTTCTTTTGAGCAGACCTGAAATTCTTATTTTAATTGTTTCTTTTTAGATTTTTAATACGAAGTATGGTCTGTGTCAGAATGCAAGGATGCATCCTATTTGGTCTCCAAGGTAACGCAGTTTAATTATAACTCTCCAGTATGGTAGCTGTTAGCGTCCGTCATTCTATACACAGTCAAAAAAACTACAGTTTCCGTTTTTAATAAGAGAAAATGTTGCAATTTTTATATTTCTATAAAAAAAACCCATCGATTATTAACTTTTTCTTTAAATATGAAACTTATTTTTTTTTAATTTTGAATTTTAATAGAGTAATATACAAGCTAATTTAAAACACCCTTTCTGAAGACTCTAATTTAGAGTCGCCTTTTATAAGACTAATTATGAATAATTTTTGACGTTGTGTACGTCATCAGGGTGATATAATTCCTGTTATTCTATTCGTGTTGAAGCTTCATTATTCTATTATTTTTTACACGAATTTTATCTGAATTTCATTTTGAGATAAAAAAAGTTTAGAATATATTTGAGACACTCTTTTTTTATAAGCCGCAGTTATAATCATATGAATTAGATTTATGAGTGTGGACATCAATCTGATTTATTAGTGTGCTCACGTCACTGATGGTTACAGTTAAATTAAATTATTATATATATATATTTTTTATTATTATTTTTTTTTATATTCAACTCTTGACTGATTCGGTCATTGTGTGAAAAAAAAGTCGTTTCCCACTACGACAGGAAATAAGTCACAATTTAAGTTGATTACGAGAATCGAACCTAGGTCATTCCTAAACGATGTTAGAAAGCCTAGTTATAGGCGCTTTCAACGAGATGTCAGGCAGCAGAGACGCTAACAACTAACTCTAGGGCTTTAAGCTCTTCACCAAATGTCCAATTCAATTTTTTTTAAAGAAAACTAAATCAAGTAGATGACAAGAGAGAGTTTCAAGTTTTAAATAGGCAAATTAGAAAAGCATCGGATAGTTACAGACTATCACGAGATACTGGTTTAAATTAATATTATATTCGTGTATGAATTATAGGGATTAGTGTTTGTGCTTCGCCTGTTTCTTGATGTTCCTTAATGACATTGAGAAAGTGCAAGTGAAGTTTTCAAATTCTGCTGATGATTTAAAAGGTAGAGGAAAGGAACTAATGACTAGAACCAAGCCATTCTGCTTCAAAATGGCTTCGATTGGTTGCTGATAGGTTCTAAAAAATGACAACTGAACTTTAAGGCTTCTAAATTAAGGTTTTGCATCTGGAGAACAGAAATCAAAGAAGAGTTACTTATAAGCTGGGTGGGGGGGAGGGTTGGAGTCACGAGTGGTTCGGAACGAAAAAGACCAAGGAGGGGGATAAAGACTAAATATATCTTCCCCATTCATTTTATTGATTCCCCGGAGGGAGAGAATTGGTGAAATGAATGAGGTTGATATAATTTCATTAGCAAAAAGAGAGAAGAACCAAGGATACAATACTTTAGTCAGTAACAAAAGGCTCAGGCTGGATACAGAAAAAAAAAATTCCGCTGTTCTGCACTATTTATCCATTACAATACTGATGTTAATGTAAAATCCTTCAGGGCTAGTCATAGATAGATTTCATAATTAAAACTTCTCGTCAGAAAAAAAAAAAAAAATCTGGAATATTTTAAGTTATTAAATAAAAGTAAATATAGTAATTTCCTTAAAATTCAGCACCTCCTGTACTGGGAGGTAGAACATGTAGTGTATAACTTTCCAGCTGTTGGGGAGGTATACCTAGTGCTTGAACAGTTTTAGTGGAGCACATTTCAATGAATATTAAGGGGGAAAAACTGAACTTATTTACATCTTGTTAAACTGTATTGATAATGCAGTAGTCTTAATTCTTACAGCACAACAGACTTGCTTTGTAGCGA
This sequence comes from Mastigoproctus giganteus, assembly GCF_048544385.1. Taxonomy (NCBI): domain Eukaryota; kingdom Metazoa; phylum Arthropoda; class Arachnida; order Uropygi; family Thelyphonidae; genus Mastigoproctus; species Mastigoproctus giganteus. The sequence goes on from NC_143588.1 coordinate 41,821,923, forward strand.
GTTGCCTTGATATTGCACTACTTTCCACAGACAGCATCAGCTTTTAAACGGTTGAAACTGATTTCATATACCGCGTAACAGCCCACATTGAATACCTTCTTTACAATTCGTTGTCTGCGTGGTGTCACAAGGGTCCACCTGCTCTCTAATGAGAGTCCAGTTAGCAATCTCACCCTCTAAACAAATTGGCAATTAACCTTTTGAAGAGTGCATCCGTTTGAAAGTAGTGCAATACGACGGCAACTCGTTGCAAAGGCAATTTGCCCTGCTGTGAGAATCAAGGCTATTTCATTATTTAAAGTTTAAATCTAGCTGGCCGCAAAAAAAGGAGCAAATAATCCTGAAAATAACTTAAGTCTGGATTTAACACTGTTCCAAAATAATGGGACGCCAGCACATTTTGTAATAAGGTACTGCAATACCTCGATAGTGTTATGCCGGATGTTACGTCACGTATACCTTTCTTGGTGATTCCCTTCTACTTTTGTCTTTCTCTCTCTCTCTCTCTCTCTCTCTCTTAGGGTAACTCGGGAATTTTTTTTTGGCTGGTGCAGCATAAGCCTCAGGCTTCCTTGCACCATATAGCTAATAATAATAATAATAATATACTTCACATCCGTTATATGCATCCATTTTTTACCTGGTGTCCAGTGCAAAACGGTGTACTATTTTACACCATTTATCAGCTACACACCATTTCATTTTGTGACCTTTCTCTTATATTTGATGAATTATGATTTTCCTGTATTCCTACAACAGTCGAGAGGCTTTGCTTCAATGTTATTAAATCAACAGTCGGTTAAATATATAATATATTTTAATCCATTAAAAAGCAAAATAATATACTATCTAAATTCCAAAAATATTCCCTTTTATATATTAACTGGAAATGAATAGTTCCAGTTAATGTATTTAAAAATCATCAGAGTATTAAATTCTTAAGGAATTTTAGATGCTCATAAGCTTTTTGGTGTAAACTTTTTTGGGCAGTCCGATATCTTTTGGGGGATTAAAGGCTTAAACCGTTCTAGTTACGTGTTCAGAAATTCAACGTTATAATCGCATTTTAACAAGAATGTATTAGGCAAACTTCGTTCGTTAAGCTCGTTTTTTATTATTATTTTCCAAGAAAGACGCTCTAAACTAAAGCGATTTTTCTTATATCCTAAGGAGATTGATTAAGGTACTATACGTGAATGCACAGTAAACGGCCAAGTTTTTGTTTCCAAACTTTTAACGAAGAAGAATGAAGCTTTGTCAGTGCTCCTAATGATTTCTCATCTTTAAGTCTTACTCGGCAACAAATTTAACTTCGGCATACGGAAAATGTAAAAGAAACCAGTAGGAACATATCCAGCTTGGTATCACTGCGTTATTTACCTTTATCTATGTATTTGCTAGCACTTCAAGGTCAGTTTACTTTGTAATCAGCCATTGGTTGATTTTTCATTGTGATTGTACCACAATCACAATGAAATCCCAGTCTAACTGACTGAATATTATAAATCGATCTTTAACTATACTTTGCTCTTTCTGCTGATGGAATTCTTATTGCTTTGAGGATTCTCTTACTTCGATTTCCAGTCAGCTTTCAAGAGCGTTAGCAATTCGGCACTCCTACTCTGAGTTATATTTCTTTATCAAATGTGATGTTCAATAATGTCTGAAATTCTTAATGACCAGCGACCTCTTCAACTTACAGTCAACAGAGAAACCTTAATGTATTCTATGAATGCCAGGATTTTATTAGGTGAAGTCCTTCCTGAATTGTATTTCATGGGTCCACTGTTTCCAGCGGTTAAGCATTGAGCAGATTAATACCTTCCGTATTTGGGGTTTTAAAAATAAATTAATTAAAAATGAGTGGGCGAGTGTATGCCTGGAAATCGTGAACATGCAGTACACATAATGAGAGTAATTTATTGGATTCACACATTATCAAAATTATGAAATTTCCAAAAGTGCAGGGATAGTGTTGCTTCAACCCATCACTTGATTGCGGGAACTCCGACTGATTAGGGATCAAAAATGACATAAATGTTTAATGGGCAAAGAGAGAGAGAGACAAATGAATGTGCTCTCTTTATATGGCAGAGAAATCTGGGCATCAGTTGCGCCGGCAATGGTAAAATGTCTCTGCATAGTATATGTAAGCGTAATCTAACTTTTCTAACGTAATAATCCTAATAATTCAACGTAAGCATAATTAAAACGTTATGCCATTGCAAAATCGCCAGATAAACCAGGGATCAGTAATAGAATCGGGCAATGTAATACCATCAGAATGATAACTGCACTTATTACAGTCCCCAAACTTCTATAAAATGCTTTACTACGTGTTCTGCAGTGAGAACCACTCCAACCCTTTGCTCCCACAGCAAAGGAGACCCTTTCACCTTGGTCAAATACTACAGCTCCCATAGTATATGACTACCAGATTTGTCTATACTCATTATTCCAGTGGTGGCTATTAGACATGGAACTACTGCATTGGCATAAGGTACAGGCAAGAACTATTTACTGAGATGCTCCAAAATATCCGGAAACCCAATTACTGCTGGTTTAGTGTGCTAGGCAACTTTCTTTTTAGGGTCTCTAAATTGGGGTCCTTATGCTGAAACCCAGTACCTAAATCCGGCGTTGGATACAGATAACAAAATATTGAGACCTCTTTTTCAAGTTCTCCTTATCTAATCCAACCCAGATTCCCCTCAGTTATTATCAATGCCCTTATAACTAAATATCTCGGTTTCTCCCATCACTCTTCTTCTTCTCTATTCCACTTTGCACAATATGCTCTCGATGTGGATTGCTATACCTCGCGGCAATAAAGCCATCTCTGGAATGCACTCACTGTAGCTACTTCCAATATGTTTCCATCTGATATATAGTGTCATCTAAATTGATCTACATCGATATGATCTGATTATAGCTGCAATTTCCTCTGACAGCCACTATAGGAAATTAGCGTCTCTGTATTCGTCTGAAGACACACAAATTACACCGTCTTAGAACATCTATATACATTACATGTTACTGAAATAATTCGGTGTTTCCCAGATCGGTATTTGCCTTGTATCATCTTTGCCAATGCAGCAGTTACATATCTAATGGCCACCACTGGAATAATGAATACCAGAGCAATTCAACTATTAAAGCTGACCTATTACAAACCCTAATAACAAGCTTAAAACACCTTCTAGGATTAATCGCCTGATGAATTGGGTTTATTCAATTCCCATTGTAAAGTAGCTATAGCCTATATATGGCTTGCGTGACAGCATCTGCAGCGTCCTTTGCAATTATATTTAAACTACTATTATTGTCCTAACGTAATCATTTCAGACTTCAACCATTTTAATATTCCTTATAAATATTGCTTAATTTTAGCTATTAATTACAAATTTATTCATACACCTTTTTCAGTTTTGTAAGAATAGAAGACATGCACTTTATTAAAATTAAAGCTAAAATTCCAATCCGATTAGATTTCTTTTCGAGTAGATTTTGTTATAAGCTATTATCTGGTAAAATAGTCTGATCATCAGAAGCGATTTCTTATAAACTAAACTGAATATTTTATTCTAAATATAAGATCGATTACTAAGATAAGTTTCTGACTTGGATTTTATAAAAAAAATAATCCATTAATCTTTTTTATGGTGTTTTCAAGTGTCCTGCATAGAAGTTACATTCAAAGATTAATGGCATGTTTAAAGTAAACATAGAGAAAATCAATTTTTTTTCGTTGATATTTGCCCACTTCCAGCGATTAATGATAGTACTTGATGGAGAATGTTGTGGGAGTTCGAAATCCACTTGCATACGAGGCAAGCCTGTTCCTTGTGTTTTAAGGGGATCTTTCTAGAGATAAATATTAGATAATTTACGACGTGTACCATAAGCCATTTGTTCATTATAGCTATAAGATGAGCGATGCTAAGGAGAAGTTAAAAAAAAGAAGCTATTTAAACTCTGAAAAAAAAAAAAAAATTCAGGAAAGAGAATCAAAACTGAGATTTAAGTGGAAAGTTACAATACATGTACCGCTTTCATTCCCCTTCTATATTCCTATCATTTTGACTAAGATCAATTTAAAAATTAATGTTTTGTTTGTTCGGTGCCTAGAAAGAGCTCTTAAAAGAAACATTACAGGAATGTCACGCACTCGGTTATATCTTGAAACCCATAACTAGTTACTACGTGGAAAACAGCCTTTACAGTTTGGCATTAGGGGATCGTTCCTTTCCTTGAGCGAGAAACGATGCTCTAATCCATCTCATAACGGGAAGTAAATCCAGAGATCTTCTGTCTTGTTTTCAGCGAAATCGCTGGATGCCGAAAAATCCACGAAACAGCTGCGAAAAGAATGAACACAGAGCCGATTCTATAACAGCTTTGTAAAAATTTCAAATGTACCACACAGGAAGGTTTCAAAATTCTGGAGAAAAGCTTTCGTTGTACTTGCATAAATATATTTTTGTAGACACATGATATAGTCCGTTTATTTTGTGAAACGAGACTGAAAATACCCCAGGGAGTTTCGTATTTTATTCTTGATAGGGTTAAGCCTTTTTTGAAGTGGACAGCTCAGAAATCAGAATTATTCTTGTAATTCTAAGGTTAGCGCGAGGCGCAAATATAACATCCACTGCTTCAGCTACAATATGGATAGCCTCTGATATATATTGAAAAAATAAAATAAAATAATAATAACTGCCAGATTTCTATTGATCTGAGTTTAATGAAATTTGGGAAAGCTTGACATATCTTTTTAGTAGGTCCAAATATAAAATTTCAGAAAAATCTATCCAGTGAGACAACTTATTACATGCGGACGGACATAAAGACAATTGGGGCATAAGCATATATGCTAAATCGCCTAAAATATGCGCAAAGTAGCTACTTGCTTATAATTTTAATTTCTTCAGATAAAATACCAAACTTCTCTCCTCCTTCATGCTGTCCAAAAAAAAATCTGCGAAATCACACAGACTAACATATTCAAATTATTATCATATGTATTATTTAAGTAAAAATGTAAATTTGAGTACTAAATTATAAATTTTAAACAAAATAAGGAAAATGCGGCTCATTTTTGCTACATGAAAAGACAACAGATTCTAAAAGAAGTCAAAAACGTATAATTACCGTATTTACGCGCATACTCATACACAAATTTATAAAATAAAATTATGCACTTTAAATTTTCGTACATAAAAGTTGCGCCAATATTTTATTGATTTCATTACGGAATACTGGTTTAACTTACTGCATTGAAAACCATATGCTTTTTTGGATAGCTTAAGTGACTTGGTTCAGATATTCTGCATGTTCAGATCTCGTTTTCAGTTATAAGCATGATCATGCGCTCCGAAAATAATCAATGAAACATCAAAGGATATTTAGACAAACATAAAAAAAAACTGATAATTATAAATATACAGTATTTGTGTCGTTTTTCATTAATAAAGAAGAGCAAATTTCTGAATTTTTTAAAATTTATTTCCATGTCGTTATTTTCAGCATAAATTTACCATTTATCGCATCTTTGTTTTTTGGATCATGAAATCGGACTGAAAAGTGTGACAATTTTGCGGCTAAATACGGTACTTATTTTACATAGGACAGAAGTAATTTCTTAAAGCCAAAATAAGCGCTCTCATTTTAACCCATCGCTTGGCTTTCCACATAAACCTCTAGTTCCATCATCGTATTCCCAACTGGAAGCCATAAAAAAAAGTACAGAATTTTCCAGTAATTACCAAATAAGTATCGTGGTTGTAAACCAATCATATATCATGAGAAGTGCGCCAGGCTGTCACAATTGCCTTTTTAGATTCAAAACGCCCTTCACAGTCGAATCGTAATCAGCAACGTAATGTTTCCATTAGGCTATCTTGACAAAGCCACGCAGTGTTTTATCTTGTTCATCAACCACCCAGTGAACGGTTTCTCAATACTTTCGGGCGAAGAAAACACTTCGTACATTTCCGCGGAGACTCTTTTCACGGGAACAAGTGATTAACGTCTTAAATATACTTCTGTCTAATTTTGACTACTTTTCCATTCGCTCAGTGCTGCAGAATGCTAGAAAAGAAGACATTACAGAAGATTAGCGGTCTTAAAGGACGTAAATATTAGAAGACGCTATCCTTCGTGTCTCAATTCAAATGTAACCCCTTCGGGCAATAGAGACTTAGTAGCTAGCGGTTTTTTGAAGCGAGACGAAGGGAAAGAGTGGAACTGGGTAATTACCCCGTTATCTGGAAGGCACTCATTATCTCCAAATAGCCTGCCATAACAACAGAACGGGCTGCTAGCTATCACGAGAAACGTAATAATGAAAACCGCAGATTTTCCCCGAAGATAGAACACTTGAACAAATACGACCTGAATATTAATAGTTCATTGACAATCAGTGACTGTTACGTTTCGTCTATTGTGGTGGTGAATCAAATACCGATTTTGTAATTGGCCTAAACTGCAGCAAAGTTCTAAAGAAGTACAAGAAATATCACAGATTACTTAATTTAATCAGAATTTATTATAATAGTTTAATTTATTTAGCAAATTAGTGTGATCAGGGCCGGACGAAGTGGTAATCACCCAGGGCATATTTCGGTACTGAAACAACAATGAAGCTACAAGGCAACGAATTATAATAAATACTCTAGTTTTCGATAATAATCCAACGATATTTAATCTGAGGATCTTAGACGCCCACCAATTTTTATAAATGATACAATCGCCGAAAAAAGTCACTCGAAAAATTGCCCCTGTTTCATTGGATGTGTGATACCATCTTGCTGATACCAACAATAACTTTTGACATTGTCGATTAGCCCAATAAACTGGTGTATTAAATCTCGGTACAGTATACGTACTTGTAACCTATATTCTCGAAGACGAGAGGTCCAATCTCTTGGCTACATACCCCGCATACTATAGTTCAATTTCTTGAGGATGTAATGATATAAACATGAGGATTTTCATTACTCCATTTCCTGCTGTTTTGATTATTCCGATGACGTAACCATTTTGATTAGTGGTCATTCTCGTACAGTTATTGAAGTCTCTGCTAACGTTGTTCTTGCAGATCTTTATGGTTGGACCCTTGACAACAATGATATAAGTACAAAGATATAAGAGATGGCTTATCTCAGTCGGTTGAAAATTTTTTCTTCTGCTCAAGAGACTCTCTTAGCACAAAATGTTAACTCTTTTAAATTTTTGCATTACCTGATACTATTTAAACTCCTGCTTTAGTATCAGGTATGAGTTACTACACTTGGTATGAGTTCTGTGGTACCACCCACCTCATCTTCTATCTTTCCTGCGGTGGAACACTGCAATTATACAAAATACTATACACTTTGTATTATGTGAAGTGATCATGTGGGACACTCTGGTCAGTCCTCTAAATTATGGTCAGATTATGACACACGGCAGATAATAACATCAGCTGAACTGTGTCATCATTGCTGAAGCATGCAGATGCACAATTAATGCTAATCACAATGGACAGGGATAGGATGTTGACCCTGGACCTACGCCAGTGTGGGATTGCTCCTAGGAACAAGTCAACCATCATATGGGTTGGACCTGCTGGCATCAGACCTGTGGGATTTTGCCGATAACAATTTGGTGTGGCTGCTGACTGTTTCTGACCCCACACCCAGAGGTCAACCATGAAGCTCACTATTCTTCCTCCCCCCCTCAACTGAGGCTCTCTTCCCTTAGCACTTTATCTTCGTCCTCCTTTGAGTGGTAAGCCCACTCAAGGGAAGGTGCCAATATTACCTTCCTTTGCCTAGCAGGACACTCCTAATTATCTCAACCTATCTATCTGATCCACCGCTTTTGACTGCTTCATTTTTACAGGCCTGTTCGTTTCAGTCCCCTTCTATATGCTTATGGAAACTACACCCACCCCTTCAATGGCCTATAACTCCCTTCAATTAAAATAAGCCCACCAATAGAACCCCATCACTGAAAGTCTCTAGTTGAACTTAACTTTCACCCCAATTCAGAGCAATCTTATCACATTCAACTCCACTACCCCACGTCCCATGTAAAGTGTATACGTCATGACGGCTTCGTCACAAACAAACCGGAATGGATAAGTTTGTGTAAGTGTAACCTAATAACCACTGTTCTGGATAAAGAGGTATATAGTGTTGTGACCGATGTGATCTTGTAAGGAATGAGAGTCGAAATTTAAAGTTAGACTTACACGCTGAGTATAAAATCCTAAACCTGAATTAAAGGCACGTGCGCAGAGTGAAAAAGATACGAATTGATACCAATAGACGCTCCCACCTAAAAGTTTGAAATCATGTTTTATTTTTCTTAATTTCTAAGTTTTTATTAAAATAGCACTAACTTGTTTACCAATTTTTACTAAAATATTTTCTATTATATATAAAAATCAAAAAAACTTAAAATAATATTTAAAAAAAAATTCTAGAATATTTCAGAAAGGTGTAGAAACTCCTGGATGTGGTAGAACATTGCAGATGATTCTAGAGAGTTCTGAAATAATATAAATGGAGAAGTAAGAGCTGCAACTTATAAAATCGAACACCCGTCATGAAGATTTATGGAAAATAAAGGTCTGTGCAAAACTGGCGCCGCACAGATGGATGGGCAGAAGCAATGAAGTGTCATCATGCGAAGACTGCATCCAGAAATCCTAATTTCCTAAACAATATTCTCCCTAGAGATGAGCGTGTTAGGTATTCCAGTATGACACAGAGGCGAAGTGTCAGAGCATGCGGTGGACTTCAAAATCGTCACCAAGTCCCAAAAAGTTTCGTTTACAGAAATCCAGGATCGAGACGATTCTGATCATGGTTTCCGACAAACGAATTTGTACCCGAAGGGGAGAGAATCAATACTGCGTTTTACGTACAGGTGCTTTAAAGAATATTGAAGAGCATTTCCTGGGTGAGGCCGTAATTTCGAGAGAAAGGCAACTGGTTCTTGTTGCACGACAATGTCCCCACCCATTCCGCACTTGTTATGAAGACATTTCTGACGAAACACGACACTGAACAGATCAACCATCCACCTACTCTAGATCTGGCACTTCTTCCTCTTTCTCAAGGTGAAAACTCCCTTCAAAGGAAAGAGATTTCAGGATGTTGAGGATCTGAAGAAAAACGGAACCACCGAACTGAACAGCATAGCTTTGGACGCCTTCGCTGACTCTTTTAATAAGTGTAATAAGTGCATCCAATCAGGTGGTTGATTATTTTAAATAAAAATATTTTTGAGCTCCTTCACTTCGTGTTCTTTTTATTGCAACAGTCCGGGAATTTTATTGCCATACCTCGTATACATGAGTAAGAGAGATGTTGCGTAGTCACCGATGTCTGCAGGTTTTCGTTTCGTTATCTTCTACATAAGCGGGGCTGTATACGCTTTTCTCTTTCTTTACAGTTTATTATGAGGCCGACTTATACGCAGAAATATACGGTAATTTTAAGTATAGATTACAGATATAACCGCAAAAAAGCAGGTCTTTGATGGTAGAAATACCGTTTAATGCGATTTCCATTTTATTTCCTTCAATTTTTTTAGCCTGTTATTACTTTCGGTGAAAAGCACTGATTACTGCGATAAACAGAACACTCTGCACTTTTATTCCGATGAAGAAAAGAAATTAGATAGTCAGAACAAATCGGGAATCGTTGAAAAATTCAACATAACGCGTTAGTGATAAATGGATAATGTGGCAGATGAATATATAAGTAACAGCATTCACAAAGATAAACACTGAAACAGAGATGGTTTCACATAAAGAAAGATAAATATCTTCAGTCTACTGTACAGACTTATACAAATTCGCAATCATGATTAAGTAAAAAGCAAAATAAAATATCAAAGGAAGAAAATATTCGAAGGAATGAAAAAAAAAGTAACGGAAAATGTTCACTAACAACTTCACGTGCATAAACGCGCGAATTTTTTACGAGCGCATTAATTTTTTTATTGTAAAAAGCATTTACATAATTGCAAATATAAATTACAAACAAGTGTCACGAGAGACACTTGTTTGTAATTTACAGTATATTAATTCGATACAATTTCCAAACTGTGCAAATGACGTCAATGTGACGTCATTTCCCATATGTGTGTTTATAACATAGATTAACATTATATATATATATATATATATATATATATATATATATATATATATATTTTTTTTTTTTTTTTTTTTAAATTAGCAACTGAGTAAATATTTATTTTAAATATAATTTGTTCATGCTGGATCACGCTAAATCTATTATGAAGAAATGGCTGTAATAAAAGTAGTTTAACTATTTCTCAACAAAAACTTCTCCATCATTGATCAAGCCAAAGAATAAATTGAACTTAATAAACAATAGACTTGGGAAAATTAGCATAAAACACAAGAGAGGTCTAGCAAATAGCTGGACAAATCATAAGCCAATTAAAGTATTAACTACATATTTTGCTAATGCAATTTGGCCCATGCGAATGCCAAAACGAATTATCAATCGAAAGACACCGGATGGAGCGGCCCAAAGTTAAAGGTTCATAGCACCCTATTATATATATAAAAAAAGAAAAAAGAAAAAAGAAAAAGAAAAAAAAAATCTCGCTACCTGTACCAAGAAGAGGGGAAACAACTTTCCGTTTTTATGCCTTTAAGCATTTTTTTTTCTTCATAACTGTTTTGGAAGCTAAAGAATATCGATTTATATCTTATGAAATTCAGAGGCATCTACTTATACGTACTGTAGTTTTCTCATTCGTAGGCATCGTGACGGAGTTAATAAAAGCGGTTAGTCCGCAGATTGAGAGGGGAAGGAACGCAATAAAATCAAGAACTTTTCTTTCCTCGGAGGCTTAATACCAGCATATTCCAAATGCTCCTCTGGGGGTATTATTCTGTCTTTCCAGTGAATATCGAGGCTGGCACATCAAAGGTAATTTATTTTATTGCTGTTTAATACCACTCTAATGCTCTAAATGGGCAAAATGTACCGACTTTAACTGGCACTAACCACTCAAGCAACCCCAGTTACTCGTAACACTGGATTATTATATAATATTAATTCTGCCATTTATACTTAGAAATTTCTAAAAAAGCTTTAGAGTTATGAGTTCCCTTTATCATTAATAATGGAAAATTAGAGGCTACAAGTAAAAAAAAAGAAAAAAAAGAAGGCATTACTTAACAAGACAGTGTTAATAACTCAATCACTCACACACGGTCAGCGCCCCCCCCCCCAATGTTATAAGGTTTAAGCTATTTCGAAATGGCATTTTCTATTTCAAATGCGTCCTGATTACTGTCATTGTTTCAAAGCATTAGCATTCAACTGCTGTATATTTGGTGTAAAAATACACGCTCCCGTTATAAACAAATTGCAGGTCAAAAATGAGATAAGTCATCTCTTATTTTATTCCTAAGAACAGTGAAGACGGACAGGGAAAATAATCCATACTTCTACTAACTGCAAGTGGACAATTCACTCTGTAACAATCTTCCCCAGCTTGTCCCTCCATCGCATCCTTCACCAATCCCTCACCCCTCCAATCCATTTCTCTTCCACCTTACCTTTTGATTATTTCTGTCGAACATCACTTCTCACTTGCCCTTCTCAAAACCTTATTTTCCACTTTATGGACCCATCTTTCCCATCCTCTTCCTTCCATGCCGGCATCTCAAAACTTTCCAAATCTTCTGATATCTTCCATTCGCAATGTTTCGTGTTTGTGCTCCATACCAGACATCGTACCAATCTTTTCCTTAAACCAATTTCTAATCTTCCACATAATAATTTTTTTTCACTTCTTAAAAGCTTTTTTTAACCACTGCTATTTTTATTCTTTATTTAACTCATGCCTTTCTCTTCCTACTCTAAATAACCTTTGCCTCTCAGCATTTATTCTCATCGCAAAATTATCACAACTTTCCTTTAAAAGCCTATGGAATCAATATCTGCAATCCTTCTTCAGAATCTGCCACCAGTGCCATATCATCCGAAAATCAACGCTTCCCCTATCCACCCCTGTCATGCTGCACTTCCAGTATCACCTTGCCCTACCCTAACTATTATTTTTTATCCTCAGTGCAATCTAATAATCATTCTGTTCTTTCGAGTATAGTCAATAATTTAACCCAATTTACTGTATCAAAAGCCTTCTCCATATCTATAAAACATATACATACATCCTCGTTCACTTTTCTTTTCCATTGCTATCATTGCAGTAGATTAAAATCTTCTGGCCATTCTCCTTCTTCATACATTAACGTATATAATTCTATTAGTTATCTTAAGTCCAATGCCCCTAGTAATCCAATAAACACCGCAGGTATTCCACCAATACCTACTGCCTTATTTCCCAACATTTCCTTAAATGCTGTGATTGTCTCTTGCTCCATTATGATCGCCCAAAACTGTCTTAATGAAGAAAAAGAGAATGTTTATTGCCACAATAATAATAATAATAAGATACAAAACACAGTTTATGATGCAACCTACCCGTCACGGTCACAGGCCATGGGTTTACATGTTCAGGGATCAATGAATTTGCGCCAAGAGCATAGATCCCAGAAATTCGGCTCCATTATTTTACCCGTGGCCATTTTGATTGTGAATAGCAGCCATCTTTCTCCTATGTAGGATCGGAGCCTGCGCAAGCTGAAGGGCATCTGCTAACTGTATTGTTCTGAGAGCTGGAGGAAGGTGGAGTTTGGTGTTGGCTCATTTTAGAAGCCATAATTCGGCAGCAAATATCCTTTTAAGGTTGGATTCGGCAGCAGAAGCCCATATGTCTGAAGCATATAGTAGTGCCGGGTATAGAATTGAGATGATATACCCTTTTATCAAGTGTGGATCGTTGGTGTGGAGCAACTGTTGCTTGGAGATCCAAAGTAGTGAAGTCAGCCTCGAATGTATAAGGTTAACGCGATCGGTGAAGGACAACTTGGAGTCGAAAACGACCCCCCAGATCTTTCTGCGTTTGAACACTTGGAAATGAGGAGCTTTGAGCGCATGCTCCAGCATTGTTGGACTGCCCTTTTAGTGAGAAAATGATTTGTGCCGATTTCAGAGGATTAATTTGGAGGTTGAATGCGTTAAGGTAGTCAGCTGAGTCCTGCAGTTTTCTGTTGAATTGCTGAGCGGTTTCGTCTGCAGAGTCTGATGGCAATATCCTAGTAAGGAGCTCGACATCGTCAGCATATGTGATCCAATTTGCATTTCTTGGCCACAAACGGCACCATGATTTCCATGAAGAGAACGCCGGACAGGACCCTCCCCCTTGAGGAATACTAGCAGTAATAAGAAGCATGAAGGTCTTCGTTCTTCCGATCTTTAGCACAAGGGTCCTCTTGGATAGGAGAGATTCTGGGAACCAGAGAACATCACCGCGGAAATTGAAATAACTTTCTAACAGATGTAGGAGTTGGGATATATAGATGGCGTCAAATGCAGAATGGATGTCAAGATATATAATTGATAGCTCCTGTCTTTGTTCTAAGGCTTCTAAGATGTGCAGTGTGACTAATCTGTTGTTTCCAGATTAGTTATAGGTGATCTTCAGAGATTCCAAAGTGTATTTGCTCAAGACTGTCACAGAGAATATAGTGGGTGATGGATGGTAGTAGTGCTTTCTCCAGAATTTTTAGCAACAGAGAGGCGCACGCGATGGGTCTGTATTATCTTGGGAAAGTTGATTGATGGTGCTTAGGAAGAGGCCAAACGGAATACCTATTCCACTGTGGTGGAAAGTAACGATCTTCAAAGTATCTGTTCTATAGGTCGAGGAGCGGATTCAGGATGAAGACACTTACGCATTTGATGATGAACTGGTGGATGTCGCCGTCATCCGTGATTGCTGAGAGAGAGAGAGAGCGCGCATTAATGTGTCAGTCTTAGAAAGCCGGATTGTAGCGAGACCATCAGTGGGATGAGAATGACTGAAGCCTGGCAGGTTAGGTGGAGCTGGAGGCTGTTTAGAAAATCTGGCGACGTAGTCGAGCCACTCAACCGGGTCGATGTTACTGGGACGACTAGCCTTTGTTTTGTAGAACGGTTCCCCCTTTTTTAGGGTTCTTTCGAGGTGCTCCTTAATTGCCGCTGATTTGTGCCAGTTGAATTCGGCCCTAGCTCTGAAGAATGTAATACGACCTTGGACGTCCCCAGAGGCTTTCCATTTGGAATGCGTAGTGATTGTTTGGAGTGGAAACTTTGGTTGAGTTGGGGAGTCCTCTGGAGCGCGGGATGATGGTGACATTCTTGGTAGCAGTGTGAAGGGCGATTGTATTGACCCATATGGTCATTATTGCGAGGCTCAGTTCGTATCCATCCAGAACAGCAATAAAATTCAATATTTATAGCTACCATATGAACATCAAAAAACTTAGCATGCATTCTTCTTTGAAAATTTTATACTAATCGCATTAATAATGATAATAACTGTATTATAATATCTAATTATTTTTGAATTTTTAAAATTATTCTTAAAATATTTAAGTTGATAAAAGTAACATTAAGATTGCAATAAAATTTATAAGAAATTCTTCATAAATTTTCAAAGCAAACTGATTTCAGAGCAATATAACTCGATAGTAGCTAACACTTTACTCCTTTCTAACTAAATCCTAATTAATGAACTTTCCATAAACCATGTATTAAATTCCGTAATTATCTTAATTACTAAATGACTATTTTAAACTGGATTAATTTTATAACTTTACACCTACCTGTAGATATCAGAGAGAAGACCTAGTGAGTGGCCCCGAGCCGCCTGTTGTTTTTCTCCCTACTATAATAATTGAAATTATGTTGCCTCTGTTATAAAGATCAAGCATTATAATCTCCAGCTTTTTTTAAAGAAAACTGAAAAGCATCAAACGCATCGTTGAAACACTTCAACAGGTATGCAGAAAACGGGTTAAATAAGATTTAACCCGTTTTCTTCATAATCGCAATGACACATACATCAAAAAAGAGTTGCCATGGTATTGCACCACATCAAATAAACAACACTTCCCTGTTTGAAAAGTATTCCCAACATTTATATCAATTTGAATATGGCAGAATCTCCTGCACTGGGAATCTGAAACCAAATAACTCTGCGAGGAGTTCGTTGGTGTCAGATGGTCATAGGTTTTCCATACCTAGAAATTCGAGTTCTTATCGATACATAACCAGACAAACCACCCTTCAGAACATAAGCAGCACGCGTGACCAGTGACGTAGCTACTGGTCACGTGTACTGGACAGGCAAGGTAATTTTGCCTCCGGGCCCTTTAGGGGCCCCGCGTCTTTGGCTATCTCCCCTTTTTAGGCAATTTTTATTAATTAAGTAGGGGCCCGAAAAAGGATAGCTACACTACTGCAAGTGACGCTCCTTTAGGGAATTCAAGTTCATGCATTATATCGAGCACATCCAGTAAGTTATTTCAGTTTCTGTACCGGTTGCTTCTTACTTAATTCTTTTCTTTCTTTTTAAACCCAGCATTTTTCTTATAAGCAACCAGAAGGCACATAGTGTATAGCGGTTCTTGTCGACTGGCACCGGAGTTCCTCCCCAACTAAGCGTAGTATACTCTGTGTCGCAATACAAACTCCGGCCAGAGGTAGTGTGAGTTTTAGTGTAGCCTGAATAGCTGGTACGTTGTTCCTCCGGCCATTTAGCCTAGGGCCTCTGATGGGACCCCTAGAGGTAGGTCTTATATTATTTCTCCAAATCAGGCAATAATAATAATTTCTCAACCAGCGCAGAACACTCCATATGGCACAAATACAGATTCATCGACGCTATCTATCAGCTTCCACCGCATCCTTCATCTTATATTTCTATATTTCCGAAATAACGGTCGACCGCCGAATTAGATACTTCTCTACATTCAATCCATCCAATGATGTAAATATAATCCTTTAATAACAACCTGACTGTTCTCAGCCTG
The DNA here is from genome assembly GCF_048544385.1 of Mastigoproctus giganteus. Taxonomy (NCBI): domain Eukaryota; kingdom Metazoa; phylum Arthropoda; class Arachnida; order Uropygi; family Thelyphonidae; genus Mastigoproctus; species Mastigoproctus giganteus. The sequence continues at coordinate 41,837,881 of NC_143588.1, forward strand.
AGTGAGCTTTTTTCCCTATTTAAGCTGCTCTATTATATCTAAATCCTCTCAAATGGAAATCATTCCCCGAGGAGAGTAAACACGTTCATCTAATTTCATCCGACTTGAAATCCATCTAAAGCCTTGCCTTTATATAATAAGATTTAAGTGAGTGAATGTCTTCATTCTCCGTAGTATTCATTTTTTTTCTCTGATCCAATATTTATTATGACTTCCCGCCAGGAATTTTATACTGTCGGAATGTAGAATAATTAAATAAAAAGCTTAGGTTAGAATATGCACGCGCCTTTCTTAATGTATTCTATTAAATGCCGTTTATCCTATTTCATTGTACGAATGACTACCCCGACTACGTTGCATACACTCGAATGTAGGCTTAACAAAGAATCTGTTTTCTACCAAATACCTATGAAGCATGTTAACTCATGCGTGCTAACTGCATAAGCCAAAAAACAAAGGAGAAAAATAAGGATATTCAAGCTAACGCTGATTAATGGTAGAAAAACGTACGAAACTTTGGTGTTTTCTTTGCTATGTGGTTACAGTTATCTACTAAAATAGACTTCCAGGGTTTTAGGTATTAGTTCAAAATGAAAGAAACCCGTTAGAAGAAAATCATAAAGAAAGCTATTAGAAGTTTCTTCAGCACCTTCTTAGAGGTTTTTTTATTAAAAAAATATTCCAGCCATATATATTTTAATAAACACTTAAGAACTGAAGTCATTAATTTATTTTCTTCTTTTAAACTTACATTTTCTTGTACTCATTAAAGTCCGACAGAAAAAAACCTGTAGTTGGGCTGAAGTTTCACTTTTTATTTGTAGTCTTAGCAACATTAGCATCATGTCCCGACCCTCAATCCATCCACGGAACTAAGGATTCAACAAATGTGCTCTGGATTATTATTCAGCAAAAATTAAAATAAAATAAATACATCGGTCTCTTTGTAACAGTCATGGTATTCCTTTAACGAATGAAATTAGGCCTTTATCACACTGTATGAAAGTACAGCAATCATAGCCACTGTTGTAACCCCGAGGGTCTCTCTAAAACTACAATAAATAACATTTATATAACTTTATCTATAATCATTAGAATGGAAAGCAACCCTAAAGCTACTTCCTAGAAACTAGCGAACCCTGCTCGTGCGTATTTCTAAGTAATGCAGCCCTGACTTCATAATTGCACGCAAGTCACAAACATATTCTTCAGATATCTAATTATCTTATTTGTTTCTCCAACTGTTTCTTAATTTAAACGATAGCTTAGTTTTATTTTAATTACGCGCTGCTAGCAGCCGATGCCATGAAAAGTAGTTAATTTTGTATTTTCCAATAAAAACAACTGACTTTTGTTTCTACAGACATAATAGACAAATTTGACTTGTTTATTATATGTCTGTAGATTTTTATATATATAATCTCTGGAATCGAGATTATGTTTCATTTGGTATATCCCAAAGACAAGAACGTCTGCTGACAAGGAAAGCCCAATCCCCACGTCCCTGTCTCCCCCCCCCCCCCCCGTAAAAAGAAAAGGCTGAATTCTTCAAGTCGAACTTCTTACAGCGATGAATTCAGAAATGGGCCTCTCAAAATCCGGTGTGACATGCGTTCCGCGCAGGATCTTGCCACCCACATTTCTACAGATAAGATCTTAGGGACTTAAACCTCTCGCATATCACACAATGCATCAAAGGAAATTTCAAAAGTCTGTTATACTTGGCAGGATTAGTTCCCTGTCATAATTCAATAGAAATCAGATAAAGTAAAATTTAAAAGTGACTCCAAAAATTTATGGGCCCTTTATCCTACTTGATTTTTCTTTTAATACTGTCTTATGTTTGTTTGTTTTTTAAGAAACCTTACTTTAAAATGAGTCCTCCAGACCTGTATGTACTACTCAAGGTGTGGCCTGACCATTGCCTTATGCAAAAGGATAATTCCCTTTTCCCTACTGTTTGATGATAAAATATTACCAATGATCTTTAAAAACATTGAGCATTTTTTTTTTTAATTTTAAAATTATTCTCTTGCACGTATATTTTTTAATCATACAAGTAAAATACGATTTATTTCTGTAATTAATTTACAAGGCCGATGTTAACTTTTTGTTATTTATTATTTTGATTCTCTTAATATGGCGCTGTATAAACAGCTTTGGCAATTACCATCTATCAGTAAATATCAAAATTTTCCTAAAAATAGAACCTAGTTAACTTAAAAAAATCATAATCTAATTACCAATTAGAAAAAAACTCAGAAGTGATGGGTGTAACTGTTAACTAAAAAGTTAACAGTAAAGTGATATGGGTGATAATAAGGTATATTAATATATGCAATTCTACTTTTGATCTCATTTACAAAAAATTTCAAACTAAATCTAAGAATTTAATTTTTACTTTTACAGGTAATCTTTTAATAAAATTTTGAAAAACTAACGGAATTTATTTTAAAAATATTAATTAATTTCGTGTATCAGATATTCAACATGCTCAGCACTATCAGCCAATCATTCCTAAATCACAAAATGTCCACAAGTGATTCATTCCTCTTTATTTTTGCATATTATTAACTAAGGGCTATTAAATTTATAAAACGGGGGCTTTTTACTGCCTACGGAGAAGGAAAGGTAACTTTCTCCATCCAGATGAAAGTTTCAGCTTCAGTAAATTAAAAACCATCATCGGCAAAAAAACTGTTCGATTTATTTGATAAATTTTACAACACCTGCCGATAGCGAAACACCAAATGATTCAAGAAGCAATTTCGATTTTTCTCCGAATCAGATTTTCATAGGAGAAAAAAGGGCAAAAAAGAAATATGGTAATTTAAATTTCAGATTAGAAGAGCCAAGTCGAGTCAGCGACATGATAGATTAATAAGAAATCTTTACAGACCGAAATATCTTTTTGCTATCATTTTAGTGAGATTAATGTTCGCATTTATGGCTCGAGACAGGTAGCAGAGCGGAAATGAAATAATTCCGGAGTAACAAAGTTGCCATCAAGATGCTATCGAACAAAAAGAAAGGAGTGATTACAAATGGTGTTCTTTGCTTCATTAAAATGAAATATTGAACACCTGACAGCATTTGGGATTTCATATCTAATTAAAAAGCGACTCTGCGAAGACCGACCTCAGCTGCTCATTCTTCGGGAGAGCAATTCTCCTCGGGAAGAAATATTTCATTTCTTTGTTCGAAAATCGATTAAAGACTGAATAGAATATTTGATTCAAACGTAAAGCAATCGCTAGTATATGAAGACCATTCTAGAGATTGGTATATGCAGCTATGTGTAATGCAAATGCTAATATAGCTCGAGTGGTGGCGTGGTAGTAGTGCCACTTTAATTTAACTAGGTCATGCAACGCTAATGATTTCATTACCGTGGGAGAAAGAACTTTAAATGGAGTTTACTCCCTGACAATGCAGTTTTTTAAGGAAAAAATATGTTAATTTAATTTAATATAGTGAGGCACAATAAACACACAACTTCGATCGCTATAACGACAGATGGGAAAACACGATGCAACATGCAGCTATGCAGTCACGACAGCACCGCCTCACCGTGGCCATTTCTGAAACTTTCTAACCACACCCAACATAGGGAAATTTGTCTGTTTTGTTATTATCGTAGGAAAAAAAAAAAAAAGTTTCCTGCATACATTTATATTTACAAACCATTTTGAAATTTAAAAAATATCGCACAGCAGCCATAACTATTATTAAAAACGAACTTTACATAGAATTATGATGAAAACTGTTCATTTTATGACCGCCTACGACGAAAGACAAACTTTTTAGTTATCAGATTAAAAAAATAAAAAAAATTTTAAAAATAGAAAGAACTTAAGTATTTGAGACTTTGTTTTCCAAAACTAGATGGAGTGTTTGGTGTATCTTCAAGAGAAGCCCAGGGGCACAGCAACGCAGCTTTTTAATGGTATTCAGAGTTTATATTTTACGCACATACACTAAGTGACCACTTTATTAGGTACATCTATCCTTTTCATGAAATGGAGCGCTTCTTCATTAATAGCATCGGCAATTCGATGCGAAGATGGGCAATGGGAAAGATTTAAATGACTCTGAACATGGAATGGTAGCCGGCAACAAACGTACCGGTAAGACTATCTCGGAAACTGCGTCCTTTGTGACAGTATAACATTTCGCTACTTTTCTAGGTTCGAATCCCGTTCAGGCTATAGTTAGCCGATCTCAGGTGGAGGGCGTAAGGTTTCCCCATGAGTTCTACCGGTTTTTCAACCTACATACGTATAAACTGGCCCGTGGACACACGCTTGTACAGAGATATACGAGATTTAAGCTGCTGATGCTGCCTAAAACCCAACAACCAACTCACCAACCATTCGAAACTGCTATTCTGCTGGTGTTTTCGCGTACGACTGTGTCTCGAGATTGGTCAAATAACCAAACAGCATCCAGCCGAAGGCGATCTTGTCGATACGAGAGGCCAGCGGAGGCTGACAAGACTTGTTCAGAGTAACAGAAAGTCTACAGCCAGTAAAATAATCGCCCAGAAGAACAGTGGAAAGTAAAGTCACTTCAAAATGTACAATTCTTTGTACCTTGTCACGGTTGGGGTATCGCAGCAGACAGGCGAACCGGGAGTTCCAACCCCGGTTCAGGAACACCAACGCTGGACAGCGAAGAATTAGAAAAACAGCATGGCCTAACTAATTCCAGTTCCTGCTGTTTCACGCTAATAGGAGGACCAAACCAAGATTTGAAAAACAACATGAAACCGCGGACCCATCCTGTCAGCCTGCATTGTTAACACCTGACCATATAATAGTGCAGGGAGTGTTTTCATATTGTACCCTTTGATACCAGTGAAGCAACATTTGGATGCCAAAGTTTATCTGGAAATTTTTTTTCCAACTAGGCGCATCCTACATGGCTGAAGTGTATCTATCTGGGAATAAGTTCTTCCAACAGGACAATGCGCCTTGTTACAAGAATACTATTGTACAAAACACGAGAGCCAATTCAGCGCCTACTGCAATCACTAGATCTCAATCCAGCTGAGTGCATATACCACCTCATCCTGTGGGATGGGGTGGTAATGTACCTAAAATTCGAATAATTAAATAAACTGAAAGTGGAACAGCACACATTTTTATACCACTTGAAACTGATTCAATATATTAACTTAAACATTTCCACCTTAATCTGTTTCTGATTAGTCCTGAAGATGAGGTTCAGTATAACCTTGAAACGTCGTGAAGCTCTTAAGTGTATTAACGTGGCAATTTATTTAAATTTGTGTTAAATTATATTAATAATTTTTATAATTTTGTGTTAATATGAATAATTTAACAATTTAATAATTGTTAAATTATATTAATAATTATATTAAATTTAATAGTATAACAAAAGTAATTAAATTTATGTTTAGTGTCATTACATTTTAATAAATATCCTTATTTTCACGTAGAATAATAGCAGGTATTTATTTTAATTATTATATATTAAGATGAAAAATTTAATTTAAGTATTTTTTTAACTCGAACAACTAATTTCTTTAGTTTTTAGTTAATAAAATAAGATTTATTTATACACCTTTTTATTTTCTAAAATCTAAGCATAATATTATATATAAACGAAATAAAATTGTAAATGAGATGGCGAATTGTTAGATGCGCATTTTTGAAAGTTGGTCATAGAAAACAAAATTGCAACGTAACCCGGGTGTGGTTTATGAGTTTCTTCGAAATACGTAAGAAAGGTTTTAGTTCTTCAAGTTTATTTATTAATTATACTCGCAACAGATGGATATTTTACACTATGAATATAGATAAGGAATTCATGAAATGCAAAGATAAAATTTTCGAAGGGAATAACAGATGAATACTCGATAACGAGAAAATTAATAGACTGATTTCATATTACCATTATGCCACTATTATTGAATATGATACATTAACACACCTATCAGTAAATAGAAATACTGTTGCTGGTTCCTAAGATCTTCATCTATATTAAAGACATCACTGACTAAAGAAAAATGAGAAAAAAAATGAATGTTTTGAGCCTTTTACACGAAATAACTTTATAGATAAATTTCATTAAACGCCCTTGAAGTCTTTTTATTATTTCAGTGTGCGTCGAAGCGAAGTCTTGACCCTCCAGAAATATTCTACTTGCAAACAAAGACACCTCCTTCCGAACTCGCTATAATCCCTATTCTTATCTCCACTAATGGCCAACTTTTCACAACCTTCGCTGGCGATAAGTCAAGGAGATATTTCCTGCCGAAAGAAATTAAGTCCGTCCGAGGTACGGTGACCATTATGTGCGAAAGTTAGATCCGTCTTCGCAAGAGCATGAACAAGCCATCACGCGTATCTATTGGCCTGCTTCTAAGCAGTTTCCTAAGAGGTCTCCCCTCTGAACGATAGGAATGATAATCAGAAAGGCGGAGGTTTCAGAAGGAAATGAAATGTGAACTACCCATCGCGTTCCAAATCCGGTGTCTGGACACTAAATTATACGAAGTGAGATGGGAGAGTTTCATGCGAACTCTTCCATTAACGGTAAGTTGTGAGCAGATTTTGAAAGAAAGGAAGTAAAGAAGAGAAGTAGGGTGGCCGAACACTTAGCTCATAGCAGGCGAAGGAGCAAATTCATATTCTTGCACTCTCGCGAGATTTCTTGTTCTTTTTAAATAAAGCAAAGAATTGAGGAAAATTCACTCTTGAAAATATCGCATTCTACTTAATTTTTTAAATCATAACCTGAGTATTTGCTTACTGCACACCATTGTCAGATAAGATTAAAATTTCATTTTATTATGTTCCAGAAATATGGGAATGAACTATCAATGCAACGATAACAGTGCAAATTAATTTTAAAGCCATTAACAAGTTAAAGTAAAAAAAACCTATAGGCACTACGCAACGCGTTTTGAACTTCTGAATTATCTTTAAACTGGCCCCCTTGAAGCACTTCTTTATATTTGCTCAAAGACGTGTCAATCCGAAGGTGCAAGATCAGGGATTGTTTGGCGTGTATGAAGGGGGCGCTGGATTAATTTCTTTGTTGATTTTGGCACAGCCATTGTTCATGCCGTAGTATTATCCTGTGATTATTGGAACACCCTTTCGTTCAAACTGCTAATTAACATTCAGTTTATCACAAGTTTCATTCAGACTGATCTGTATGAGTTTATAAGGACATTCAGCTATATTAGTGTCCTTGCTCTGATCACTCAACAAGGCTGATATGCATTCACTGCATTTCATTGACCATTTGTGAACAGCTGATGTCACTATATTTAGTATAAGAATTTTGACTTTTTTTAAAAGTAACAATAAATCTCGCGAGAATAAGGATTTGTCATTATCCACCAATATTTGTCACTTGGAATCTTCCACTTGTTTTCCGTAAGAACTGAGAAGGAAAACGGTAAGGTCAAATAAAAAATGACCTTGACAGCATCAGAATCTTGTTGCTTATTGTCTAACTTATTTATTATTTAATGTTAATCATATTCCCATTCCTTCCTTCCTTCTAAAATATTCAGATTTAAGCAAATGCAGATAAAAAGACATAAGGGTATACAACAGGGACATTCGATCTACTAATTAGTTTTATAGTGTTAATTAACTAAGTCTACCTTAGTAAACAACAACACTAAACTAATTTGGGATGATAATTAAAGCACTGTTACAAGGAATCCCTGAAGGAAGAATATTCTGTTATTTTCTAAAACATGCGAATAGTGTCAAATCCCTTTCCTTTCGCCAGCATGAAAACAAAGTTATTTAATTTAAACTATCCAGAGTGACTCACTATGGGTGTTGCTTTGGGTATACCTTTTTAATTAAAACTTAATTAAAATGTATAAATTATTCTTCAGCCAATTAACCCGTTTAATATGATTAAAGGCGAATTATGGACCTTGGTCAATTATATTGAACTTCATTTTAATTAATAAAAGTAAAGAGCTCAACCTAAGTATTTAGCTAAAGTGCAACTCACCATCTTTAGGGTTTTTACAGTCAAGCCCTTAGGAAACCTTAATGTGCAGTAGAGGGCGGATTCTGAAAAGTATGACATCATTGAAATTAAAAATTCAAAATAATACATTTAACTTTATTTTTCAGTAAAAAATAAATCATTCATGAACGTTAAACATGTCAAGAAAAGAAAATTTGTTCTGGATGAGACAAAAATTTTAAATTGTAATAGCAGCAACGACCACACACTAAACAAAAAAAAAGCGAAATAGATTTTATTTATTATTTAAATTATAATAGATATTTTAGTATTTAAGTTCAAGTTATAATAGTTTATATTATATCACTTTAAAGATCTAAACGTAGTATTATTTACAAGCCATGGTTAATTGAAATTAAAACCACCCAAATTCAGCTCTTATCAACTGTATATACTATTCATTGTTGCTTGTAGTTGCTCTTAAAGTTGCTTTTAATTATATGAGTCATATAATAAAAACGATCATCTCAATTAATTATGAATAAGGAACAGTAATTTAGCTTTTTTTTAAATAATTGTCTGTAAAATGTAAATTTATTCAGCCATTTTATGATTTAACTGTTATAAGTAATAGAACTTTTCATGGTAAGTTTAAGATCGCAATTCATCTTTTGTACCTGTAGTACTAATACATTTTTAGGGAATTAAATTACCATTTATCTTTAGTGGTGCGTTTTCTTTGAAGAAAGTCATTCTGAATGTACAATGAAATTACTTTAAAACCTTCGAGAAAACGCTGAAGAATTGTCCTCTTCACAAATGATTCACCATCGAGAATCGCAATTTATATGGAACTCGATCTTTTTAAACTATCAATACATTTGAGGTATTTTCAATAACCTTACAACGAATGAACAATTAGAAGCTTGTAGAGTTACAATGGAGGTGGCCATTCATGGTAGCGAATGAATATAATATGCATAGTGATGCCATCAACAGCAGTTGATAGAAGCAAGCCCTGAGGTACTCCATAGTTGGGTCCTAATCTATCACTATGCCGGCTTCCTATTCAGGTAATTCTCTTCCCTTCGGGATGGTGGAAAACTATTTGTGTGACATAATTTCTGTAGAAGCGGGTTATTCGCTAATGGCTGTTGTGTTATCTGTCTAATGAGATCCACGAATATCAGTGCAGCATATTTACTTTTATCAGGTGTAAAGATAATTGAATCAGCCAAATTCACAATAGGCAGGCTTGTGTTGCATTTTTCTACACCTTTCCTCTTATTTTGAAAAGAAACCAGATGTCGAGAGTTGGTCGCGCACTTCAGTTAATTTTCTTTCTTAAATATTGCTCTAAGAGAGAATTCTTTTACGATTTGAAAGATTGAGTTCAGTAATTTGAGAAAAAGTAATTTTTCTTTTAGAATTCTGCTAAAAGGCTGTAACGCATCATAAATTATTAATAATAAGATCAACTTTCGCTGTTTATGCCATCAACTAGTTCAAGGCAACGAAAATAAAACTTAATGGAATTTCTTTTAAAAGATTGAAAAAAAAAAAAAAAAAAGCATTCACTCACTTAAATCTTTTTTGTTTTCGTTATTATTTCTCAAGCAGTTGAACCACCAGTGATAATTCTTTCTTTAATGCTACGTAATACATTCTTCATAAATGTCAAATGATTCCATTAATTAAAAAATGCAAAATTTATCTTTAACAAAAAAAACTTCGTTTATGATTTTTCTATTGAGTATAAGAAAGTAGACCAAGATAATTTAACAGATTCCTTACTTTGGTTTGAACATTACATTTATAAATAACACAATTTTAATATTGGTAATTGTAATGGATGTATATCGAGAATCCAAAGTAGTGGCACTTAATTTATTACCCCCGATGCCTTTCTCTCCTACCAGCGAAAATATACCACCCTCGTTCATTTGACTCAAACATTTTAGAGTTTTATATACTTCAATCGGTTCCCCTCCCCCCTCTGCCTGTGCACATCCTAATATGGCATATGATTCGAAGAGGATTGCGCGCTTTATTAGGATATGTTTCCAGGATTATCGATTTGTTAGTTATAACGTACGTGTGTGTTTATAAGCAGAACTTCTCATTAAGAAATATCAGTTTGGATAATCTTATACCGTTCATCTAGTCTCTAAATAAATTTGCTTTGCATTTCTTTCACTTAGTGTTTCCTTTTAAACATGTTGCGTGTTGATCAGCTGATGAAACCTCTTAACTGACCATATTCCCAACTGTTAATAGTTATACTTAATATTAATTTAAGTTTTAAAATTAATATTAAAATTATTAATAATTATCGTAGGCCTTGGTAATATTCAGATCATTACGATCATCCCAAGTGATGATATAAACACCTAAACGTTTCCACAAAGTCTAGAGTTGTCCTTCCTTAACTCTTACAGAACAACAACAACAACGCTGCACAGAAGAGGAAAGATGTATTAATCGAAAGCTATTCGGCGAGATGACGACATCCAAATTCCCCCGTAAAGTGTCCGTGTTTGTGACACAGCCAAAGTGCTGTAGATCACTCTGACCCCAGCTGTCATTTGTGTGATTCACTGGTTGCTGACTTGCTACGGCTCCATCCGCAGAGGAAAGCGCTTTGCCATCTGTAAAGAGGTGTGTGTGTGTGTGTGTGCACGGTAGCGTCAACGAAGAGCACACTTCCTTTCCGAGGTAGCAAAGTGATGATGTATGACAGGCTTGGTATCGCAGCCCAAATGTTCCCTATCTACGAGCTTGCTTGTCACTGGGGTGAGTAATGGAAGTCATCGAAGAAAAAGTTAACCTACAACTTCTAGGGTTCACAGTCCATCTCGGTTAAGACTAATGTATTTCCCCCCGTCTTAAGTGGAAGATGGTGTCCTACAACACACAGCGATGAAGTTTCAAAGAGGAAGTCAACTCCATGCTTGTGTGTATGCCTCGATGCATTTCCTCTGTAATACACAGCGATCAATGTACTAAGATTAGATTGCACTATTCATATCCCCGAACAGAGTCGCTAAGAAAGAGATGTATGCTGCCGAAAGATTTGTAAAAAGGTGTTGAAGAAATGTATCTTACTGACAACAGACCTTTCAGTTTTTCGTATATTGGTGAATAATTCCTTATTATAACTAAAATATTTTATTAAAATGATTTTGTGAGTTACATTTATCTTTTAAAAACAAGGCTTCAAAGTCAGTGGCATAATTATGAAAGCAAGTTATGAGCCATGGAGGGAGTTCTCTTTCATTATAATGACGTTACAATATTTGGCTGGGGAATATAAACCACTTTATTCTCAGAAAAAAATAAAATAAAAGCAAGTGAAGCAGAAAAAAAAATCTTAAAAAAAAAAGAAAAAAGAAAATAAAAACAATGAACTTCACCACAAAACCAATCAACATTACCAGAACCGAGTAATCAATTAAACCAATTATGTTAATTAACCCCTGAACTTTTACGTTTTTGATATTTTATATCTTTTAGTTCATAATGTTAATTTTAGTGCAGTGTCTAAAACATTAAACGTTAGCAACTTTTCATAAATTATATTATGTATAATAAAGGATTACTGATTTTTTTAAATTATTTATTGCAAAAAATTAAAAAATATGCAGATATAATTGGAGAATTTACAGTAATTAGCATTAGCATTAGTAGAGGCATTTGATGCAAGAAAGCAAGCTTATGCAGCATCAGCCAAAAAAAAAAAAAAAAAACCACTTCCACTTCACCCCTCTGTTCGTTCAAAATACCTGTCCAGCTGAGCCTTAAACTTATTTAGGCTATCAACCTCCACCACAAGGGATGGAAGTCTGTTCCACCAACCAACCACTCGCTGGCTAAAGGCAAATTTCCGCACGTATTCTCTCAACTTAACACTGTTGAAATTTGTTTTGTAGTATATTGAGACAAAATGCAAATTTACTCTTACTACGTGTGGCGCCTGTTACTTGCGATGAAAACAAAATACAGATTAACAAAAAATATCTCTAAACAAGACCAACTATATTATATGATGGAAAAATCAATAACACAAGCGTTCAATAGTGCTAGTACAGTAAATATACTTCCTGCTTATTATTAGATAATTCCATTGAATAGCTATTAGCAACAATGACCAGAATCATTAGAATATTTTTCTTGAACCAATTGCATTTTTTTTAAACCATGCTGTTTCTACAGAGATTAAAGAACAAACAACTTCCTCTGCACGATAACATTACCAGATAGTATCCAAGTCTTTAATCAAGATATTTCCTGTGGTATTTTAAAGCCAAGCACTGCGAGCCGTACCCCTTTTAATTACTGCACTTCCATTCCATCCGATCCTCTCATTGTCTGCCATTATCTAAATTACTTCGTGATGTAAAACTATCTTCGATATTCTTACTTCCACTTAGAGGGTATCGATAGCCATCATCTAATAGTTCCTACAAAGTTATCTAAAATATCTCTAAAATGAAAATAACAACACGAAGGATAATTAGTCTAGGAAGATTTGAATGTTCTCCTTTCAAATGATCTCCCCCACGCATTTTCCTGTGCAAGTTCTAACTCATGCCCTGTATATATCGATCAGACTCTGATAAAGTAGCTTTCTAGTTTGGTTCGTTATAATTCATACTTAATGTTTTTTTTTTTACGTTTTCTTTTTCTATATTAAATATAGGGTAGAAGTTACAATGGATTTAAAGCTCAGTACGCCGCTTGATTGTCTTCCTGTTACAGAATTTAAGGTATCAAGAATTATCTAGCATCTGACCCATGGAAATCGATGATTTTTGAATTTATAGGTACCGGTTCCCACTAAACACCGCATTATTAACAATTGGGACCAACGAACATCATCGTAATTCGTGATGGGAAGAATAAAAGCGTGACTGACGGACGGACTCATATTTCTTCTTACCAATAGGACTTCCGCATTACTAGAGTTCGGTATCAGCAGATTACTTTGGGTGAGGGACTTACTTAGGCAAGAGAGGCTGCTCCCAGAAAATGTATGCCGGTTGCAACAGTTTACACAAAACGATTTGGTTTTTCCGAATCTTTTGCAGAGACATCAATTTCTTGCCGAGTCCGTAAGCTAAAGAATTCCTTTGCATTGGAATTCTTTAGCTTTGTTTGCACAAGAATTCTGCCTGCAGAGATGGACTGCATACATGGACCCGGTACGAGTTAGTCGTAATACCACCGATCTCGCAACTGAAATCAGCATTTCCAGAGTGCCAACGAGAATAAAGAGACACCAGGCTAACAGATACTGTTAAACTTTTTGCGAGTATGATTGATGTTTCTCAGGTGTGGGACTTTTGCCACTGGAGGATCCTCATCTGTGGTCTAAGGGCTACCTCGTCCCCGTTTCACAATAAATACCGACTGCACATCACGGCCAGATTTATCTCGACTCAATAGCTTAGCGTGGTTCAACAAATGAACTGTGATTTCGTCAGATTCTCCAAAGAGCCAAGGTATCGACAAAGGATCTTTGATGAACTCAACCATGAAGCTAATCCATGAACTCTGATCATTGAGACACTATTGTACTGATGCCCTTCTTCTGACGATAACGTAACGATTCCCACCTCACTGATGAAGAAATTACAAGACTAAATAAATGTCTAATTAGCCTTTTTGTGGTCATATATTCAAAAGTAGTTCAATACCAATGCAACTCATTGTGAAGGCAAACTTTGTTTCCTAAATTCTGATTGAGATGATAACCCTATCTTAAAATATAAAAATTTGACAAACTTTTCAACTTTTTTTTTGAGCCCTGGCCCCTTCTGGAGACCAAAAAAGAGATGAATGTAAAGTGGAAATTACCACCATTTTATACACGAGCTTTTATTATCTATAAATGTAATAAAGATTCTAAAGGTCATTCTTAAATCAATCATCAAATTAATCAGGTATTAATTAATGAAATTAAAATAATCATTCCCAATTTTCTGGAAGCATTTTGTAATTTTTATTATGCGATTGTAATTTATTATATTTATTTTATTATCTAATTCATATTAAAATTAATGATATTATAAGTATATTTCATTTAATTAATTAATTAATAATTTAATTTATTCAATAATAATTATTATTTTTGTTATTTAATTATGTCACCGGAAATACAGCATGACATGTTTATTTTGCATGTTCAAGTCATTTTATCCCCGGATTTGAATAAGAAGAAATGGTAATCTTATCATAGATATAAGAGGTACAATCAGAAAGCTCCTGGAATTTTACAATAAAAGTTAAAGTGAACATTTGGGCTTACTAACCTAATCACCACGAAGTACCTTCCTTCTACGAACGCGCACATAATTGCTCTCTTGGTCTTCGCAAGCTTTGAAACATTCTTTAAAATCGTGTATTTTAGCTCACGTAGGCCGTTAAGGCGATGTCTTTGATGCCATCCATTGTAGCGAAACGACGACTCCGAAGAACCCCATTTTCAAATTAGGGAACAGTCAGAAGTCAGTTGGTGCAAGCATGGAGGAGTAGGGAGGCTGCTGCATGACTGTGATTTTTTTCGCAGCCAAGAACTGCTGAACTACCATCGTCGTGTGACTGGGCGCATTGTCATGGTGTAGGATCCAGCCACCCTTCCATTTTTGAGGTCGTCTTCGCCTCACATTCTCACTCAAACGTGTCAAAACGGCAACGTAGTAAGCAGAAGTAATGCTTCTGGACTCCAACTAAGGAATGCCAAGTCAACTCACGTGGCAGTCACGAAGAGGAAGAATGACATCCGAGTTATAGTTAATGGTGAGACAATCCCTAAAGTTTCGTCTCATAAACTAGGGCTAACGTAGGATGAAGACTTAAATGTCAAGGAACACCTCCTAAAGGCAAAGAAGACCTATGCTGCTTTCTGGGTTATCCGCCAGGAGCTCGCAGATTGCCACAACATTAAAACTGATCGGACAATACATTAATAGATGTCTCAACACCTATACCTCCGAAATCTGGTCCTCTGCACCTGCTGCCTCTCAATAAAAAAAATTTCTGACGAATATTGGATTCTGCGGTGGCTGAATCCTCTGGGAAGGAACCCGTTCACCGCCTCGAAATCTATTCCCCTAGTCAATGACCTCTTGGAAGCTCACTGTCCTCAAAAAATCTGTCAACACTCTTTAAGCTTCTGACTCGCCAGATCAATGCCTCATCGATAGATATTATTGCACTCTCAAAAGCAAGAAATAGAAACCACCAGAGCCAGCATCCCCCACTTAGGATGAAGCTATCTAACTTGGACTCCTTAAATGAATGTTCCCATGTAATACCATCGAACATTTCAACATCTCCACTGATCCAAAAAAGGTCGAAGCCAATAAAACATAAAGAAGCCAAAATTATGGACCAAATTTGGACTATATCACCAGGACTACTGTGAAAATTGAGCTGATTTTTTTTAAAAATTCAGCTCAATTCGAAATGATATGTACGTCACGCTGTATATTCAATTTTTTAAGATAAATTTTATTTTAAAGTGAATTGTAACTTGCTATTAAGTAAATATGATTATCTAATCAATACAATCAATAATCTTGAACATTTGCATAAAATTGTACGCTGTATATTTCGAAATATCTGTACACCCTCCTAGCCGACTGGCTATAGAGTGGGTGAACCTTTGGTGAATAAACTGATCATAATAATAACAATCACAAATGTGTGGTGCATTATCGAACAAACGATCAGTATGGCTTTGGTTTTTGTTGCACGAGAATTCTTGGGCCGTGTAGACATTTTTGTGTGACGTTTAGATGGATTCCAGCTTGGTCTCAGGGTCGTAGGCAAGCATTCAACTCTCATCGACAGTTGACCACTTTTCTTAGGAAGCTCGGATCCAGCGTAGATTTTTCGAACTTGCGATGGCGTTCTCGCACGCGTGCGCACTAAGGCCAACATCAACGCCCCTCGAAACCTTACGGCCTTAGTGCGCAAACTATTTAAATACTGTACTAGAATTCCGGATATCAGAAATTACTTAAAACGGTGTGAAAGAGATAGTACCTTGCCATACTCCGTCCCTGAAATCAGTGGCTTTGTTACCATGGTAACGGAACTAAAGCTGCTTTGGTTGCGCACACCAGTGATTTCTACGCCCGTTCAAATCAAATAACTTTCTTCTTTAATCGCCTTCTGTTTCGATTTCGGCTTGTGGGCCACACAAAGAGTTCGTGACATTTTGGACAAAGTAATTAAAAACAAAAGCGGTAATTTTGCCTGAAATGGCTGCTGTGGCCACAGTTTCACATGAATTCCTTGGCGTTCGTCAAACTCTACCTTCTTAAACCATATTTTTTTATTTGCGCTGTCCTGAAGTGAACGACATGAGAAAACTACCGGATATTTATCCTCCAAATTTGACGCTTCTTGCACAATATATTCTTCCTGTGATAAGCTATCTGTTAAGCACAGTCTGGTCTCCAAAGAGGCTGAGTGTATTCAAATAGTAATCCATCGTAAACCACAAATAATTCTGTTTTTACTTTTCTGGTTTCTATGACAAGGTGCCGAGTTATTCTGACAGGTCGAGCCATTTCCAAGAAATTTATCTCTCATATAAGGAAGAAAACGAGTCTTTAGCGAATATACAGCAAAGTTTATGAAGTCCGGGACTAGTTTAAAAATTGATAAATCACAAACCACCAGACAGAAAAGCCTCAAATGGCCCTCAAATAAATTTCTTTTTATCCTTGCAAGGAAAGGAGAAAAAGGAGCAAAGCAATAAGGAGCACTAAGAAGTCCATTGTACGTACTGAAGAACATTAAACAGTTTCTGTTCTAATTCTACTCAACCGAAGGGTAGACTGAAACGACGGGCACGACGCACTGCGAACAGAATGACTGGACGGACGACCCATTACTACAAAATTAACATCAGTCTGTTTCGTATTCTTACATAAACACTCATGGTAGGAATGCCCTTTCTTTGCACAGTGAGAACAAGCTATTTCTTTCACATAACAGCATCCAGCCTTATGTCCATAATGGAGACATCTGTAACACATGGTAATCAAGTAGTATTTCTTAAATTTAACTTTGACAACATAAGAAAATCTGCGCAAAACGCTCAAGTAGGTCCCTGATCTTGAAGCTTATGTTCCATATCCAATTTCTCTGATCACGTCTGCCAACCTCTGAAAAACAAACACTGCATTCCTTAGCAAACTCCTCCTTCTCCTCCTCTTAGCCCATGCTCCATTAAATTCCGCTTATAGAATTGACTGAAAGTCCCACACTCTTCAATTTAATACTTGATTCCAATAGCTCAACATCACTACTGGTACCAACCTCCATCACTTTCCATGCTCATCTTAACGCGGTCTACATCCCTATTGCTTGCAGTGGCGCATTCCTATAATGCACAAATGCACTGCTAGAAAGAAACAGACGCAAGCTCGACACGATCCAAAGAGTCATGATGTTATCGATCTGCAGGGCATGCTGTACGGTAAGCACGCCAGCTTTGCAAGTGCTGACGGGATACCTCCCACTACACCTGGAAGCACTCAGAAGAGGTTTCTTTGCTCGCCTCAGGAGAGGAATTCGGACTCAAATTCCAAACTTTAATCTAAACCTAGAAAATGATCCAAAACAGGTGCGTAGAAGAATCTGCTACCACCGCAAAAGAAAATGGCAGAGTTTCTGCGAAACTTCGTGAAAAGGTGAAATAACAAGACGTTTCATTCCAGATATAGGCTTCATCTACCCGAAGGCCCCTCCCTGGTTTTCTCCAGGTCTCCAAACAACATTTCTCATTACTGGTCATGGACCGTTCAAGCAGAAACTGATCTCGAACTGCGGCCAGGAGGAGATATGGGAGACATCAGTCTAGACTTGAATTCATTACTGAATACAAGGAAACCCTTAAACACAAGAAGGCTTCTTGCTTCAAGAGGAAATGACGTACAAGGCACAAGCAGTTTTTACCTGACGAAGATCTAGACTTGCAGAACTTAGGGCGCTCCAAAGAAATGGAGCTCATCCTCAGCCTCCAACAGGTCTCCAACTGCCCAAATAAATACCACGCAAACTTTTTAAGGGTAGGATTCTTCTTGCTGGCACCTTTTGGTGTGGAATGCTGGCAGTCATTTGAGTGTGGGATTTTGCTGCTAACTCACTAAGGGTAGGATGTGCTGGAACCGTCTGGTGCGGGATTGCCGGCGCTTCCTGGAGCGCGGGATCATGGAACGTCATTGCCAAATGACGATCACATAGGGGCACCTATTCCTGTGACTTTTGTCCCCTTCTCCAATCCCTTATCTGGGTGGACTAACTTCCCTATCTGACCACCTAAACCTTTTTTCTTCATTCTAACCAACCTGCACTATTTCCCTGCGACTATCTCCAACTCCCTTTTTTTTATGGTCCCCTTCAGGAAGCTCAGAAAACCCTGGCAGAAACCAGCCAGAGTATGACGTGCAAGCCTTGCTCATCGCCCAGTGGTGGCGGCTGGCAACTTAGGGTTCTCTACGGGCCCTGCGGCCAAGCAGCCAGAGACATAACAACAGAACAAAACACAATAATATATAAACCAGACATTACACTTTGTTCTGGCTTTTGCAGTAGTTCTGCATTCCATCACAGAGTACATACGGTGCAGATGTGATGGAATGCAGAACTACATTCGATTATCACCTGATTGCCCTTGCATTCATTTATCCCACAAACTTTTAATGTGCGCAGCAATGACCGCGCTTCCTCCACTAAAATTTTCCTAATTTAGCACCACTAACAGATTTTGTACTATTTTCAATTTTCACTAGCCTCGTTGAGCGGACGACATCGTTATGAGGATTTGTAGTACTCTTAACGTTCAAAGCCTAAATAGTTCTTACTACAGCCTTGGAGCTGTCATTGTGATCACTCTCGAAATAATTATTATTCGGTTGTAACGCATCAGGGAACAATTTCCTAGGGTGACATGACTTATCCCCTTGCAAATGCACACTCGCACACAACGGCGTACCCACATCATGCACAGAAGTAGGTAGCACTCCAGATGTCTTTCCCTCCTTCCTTCCTTCCTTCAATCATGTCACCTATCTCTACCTTGATTCTACCAGAATCGCATTTGACCGCTCCAAGTGCGAGGTAATATTATCCCCTGACTCCATCATCCCTGAAGCCCATTGAGTGACCGCTGGCGTGGTTGAAGGAGCTACCACTGTTGAACGATTACCCTTGGTCTTTTTCCTTCCAGAGTTGGAACTCTCATATTAGTCAGCAGTCTGTGCTTCACCGTTAGAGTGAACCAAGTTTGGGTTTTCAAAATGATTATCCTATAGCTTGGTAGCTGTTTCTCTCAAATCAGTGGTTGCAGATTTTTCCATCATACCATTTGATCAGTGATTCTCATCATGAACCAAATTGCTATCATGTCCCTGCACATTCTCTTCCACCTCGTTCTTTCTTCCAAAGCGGAACAGCCTAGAGACACAGACCATTAATAAGCTCCAACTTGTTCAAGCTTATTTAAGAAGGATATCATATTATCATTCATTAAGTCACTTAATGTCAAAACATTAAGTACGCAGTTTAAATCGAGATTATCCAAATAGAATCTTTAGAATCTAACGAAGAAATAAACCAAGATACTCACGCTCCTCCTCCAATAAGCATCTGTAGTCAACATCACTCGTCTTCGATCCCTTCAAGGAAGCCTGGTACCTTTGCTCGGACAGGCTTCCTTTCTTTTATTACCAATTTCTTTTTTCTGGTAATGTTATATGAATTACCACGATTAGACAAATAATTCCAATGGAATTATTTGTTGAATCCCTCCTAGATTCAAACAACCCTTCAACTGTTATCTGTTGTAATATGGGAATTAATAAATAATATTACGCCATTTTGCTAGTCACACTTAACAAGCTGGTGGCGCTGCTGTAGCTATTTATGAAGTCAAAATTGTTGATTCAGTAGAATTACCGTGACCTTGAAATTTTACAAAAATTCATAACTCGGCAACAAATAAATATATTTCACTACAAATAGGTATCCTGGAAATCTCTACAGTAAACCTATCAAGCAGCACTACTCTTCTGTTAAGAAATCCCAGTGATTGATCTTAGTCCCTTAAAAATTTACCGACCTTGAAATTTCCTATGCTTTTTTATACTCTATGGCCATAACAGTATGTGGTAGCCATTGTGGTAGCGATTGAAAAAGAATAGTTTGAGAAACGTTCGCAATCTGCAAATAAAACCACCCTTAAGTCCATCTTAGCCTATCACTCACCAACACTTATTTCATCTGAAGCAACTTTTCTGAGCAAAACTCCCTAAAACCTTCTTTATTTATTATCTTTAATTTTATTATTTTTATTATCTTGCAGAAGAATGAAATCTTACTACCAGCGCTAACTAGCGACTTCTCTCCCCGAGTGTTTTGATAAAGTTCGCACTTTTTACTCAGAAATGGAACCATATCGCTCGTTACCGCAGCCACTGTCGCCGTTCACAACCTCACTGCAAATAAATATGCGTTCCGAACATACACGAGAAACTTGTTGAGTGCAGTACATCTGTGTATATCCATTTCCCCTTGATTAATACGAATGAAGGGGAAATTATTAACATTTTAGCGGTGGAAATTTCTGTAATTTTACGTAGTGATGCCTTCCGAAATTTGTTATCCTGCAATCCTGCGTCTTGTAATTAAACTGACTTCCCGACATCTAAAAGCCTGGACTATGGCGACTCTACTTATAAAATTTCCAATTTCTATTTATATTCGATAGGTGGGGCTCGCATATCGTGCTTTGTTTCTTTAATTTTTTGTAGGGCAGTGTAGTACTAAATAAGAGAATATCTGATGAAATAACGTAAAATGTTTCATTTTTGAACAGCCACTACTAGTTAGCAACCATTTTGATATTTCCTAGGATGCGCTTAATTATAAAAAATCCGTTTAGATTATTTCCCCCTTCCCCTCTATTCACTCGTTATCATTTGTCTTAAAAACACTCAAAGTTTAATAAAACGGGCACAAATGAGCACTTGAAAGCTGCTAAATGTATAAACAAATTAAAATTCAAAGTGAACGTGTTTCATTTGTCACATAATTAAATATTGAAGCGTTACACAAAAGATATGTCGCCTCTCTAACGGCCCTTTCTGGCGAAATGCGCTGTTTCGCCTTTCCGCCCGCCCGGCACTTAAACTTCTTTGTGTCGACGTGTCTCCGATTGTCTGGCGTGCGTGTTCTAATCATCGGGACACGTTCCGATGTTTATTTCATGGCGGCATCTACCTGACT
The DNA here is from genome assembly GCF_048544385.1 of Mastigoproctus giganteus. NCBI lineage: Eukaryota > Metazoa > Arthropoda > Arachnida > Uropygi > Thelyphonidae > Mastigoproctus > Mastigoproctus giganteus. The sequence goes on from NC_143588.1 coordinate 41,859,148, forward strand.
GACAACGCGAGTCAATTTGGCACAGTCTTCCGAAAGCTCTCATCAGCAACGAAATTTGTTCGCAAGCCCCTCAACAATTCGCTGAAGTATATGAACAATTTTGCACTGGGAGCAAGTAAGAAAGTGATTTGCACTAAATAAACGAACATAATATCAACATAATTCCAAAATATTTTTATTTAGAACATTCGTTTGACTTTAGGCCTCTGATATTCAAATTTGTCATTATAATCTATAACTAAAATTATTTATTAATTTTTCTATACAGTTTTAAACACACCACATTAATTAAAGTATGTGTTTAGAATGCATTTTCATCCAGTAATTGTTTTTGTAATTGTTCAAGATTTTAAAACTCGTCTGTAGCAAAATATGGTAATTACTGTGACTGCTCTACCAACAAAACAAATCACAGAAATAAGGCTGCAACAAGCCATGATAGATCATAAAAGGATTCTTTGACAACCTGTGATTTTTTTTTATATGCTCTTTTGTTTTCTGGGGATACCAAAGAAATACGAACGAAATTCTCTCCCAAAAGTCAAAACTACACGTTTACAACGTTCCGAGAACACTAGAGGGGTTACAGAGGAGCTAATCTACATTCACACGTAAGGAATTCTGTAGGGAAGTGGAGCCTAGAAGTTTATGAAACTCTAACAAGGAGCGTAATTGTTTTGTTATAACTGAGACCAAAGTGGAGGAGAAGTTGTTGATGTTAAAAATAAGAAAGGCACCTGGGGTGGATGGGATCTATCCAGTTATGTTAAAGGAGGCGGTAAAGGAAGTAAACAAACCCTTAGCCATAATTATGAGAGCATCCTTGGACTCGGGGGAGGTCCCCAGGGACTGGAGATATGCAAATGTATCCCCAATTTACAAAAGGAGATAGAAGGGTGACAGGTAATCACAGAACTGTTTAACTTTTGTTCCGGGCAAATAATGGAGTCACTGGTTAAAGATGCATTGCAGGATCATCTAGACAACAATGCAGCAATAGTTAAGACACAGCATGGGTTAAGGGGAAGTCTTGCCCGACCATTTTGTTTGGATACTATAATGTGGTTACAAAGGAACTGGATGCAAAAGATAATTTTGATATCATATACTTGGATTTCAGGAAAGCTTTTGACACTGTTGCGCATGGAAGACTACTGTACAAATTGTAGCAGAATGGTATTAATGTTATTAGTGGAGTCCCACAGGGTTCGGTGTTAGGTCCACTGTTGTTTTATACATTTATCAATGATATTGATGAAAGTATATCAGGCTTTATGTCCAGTATTGCAGACTATACGGAGGTTGGTAGGGTTGTACGCCAATGCAACAGGATCTAGAAAATAGGGAAAATGGGCTGAGAGGTGGTAACTGAAGTTTAACATTGACAAATGCAAAGTACTGCATATGGACAGCAATAACCCCGAAGTAAAGTACCAACTGCGAGGTACTACACTCAGGTTAGTGGAGAATGGAAAAGACCTGGGGATCAGATGATTATGCAGTCAGATATGAAGTTTTCTCAGCAGTACAGACAGGCGGCCAGGCAGCTCATGGTGTCTTGTCAACAATATACAGGAATTTTGCTAACAGAGATAAGGAGGTGATTGCCCCCTTGTATAACGCAATGGTCAGGCCACAACTGGAGTACTGTATACAGGTCTGGAGGTCTCATTTTAGGAAATATTTAGAGCTGCTGGAACGAGTACAGAGAAGGGCAGCGAGATTGGTGAGTGGAACAAAGGGTTTCCTCTTACCAAGAAAGGCTTCAGTTCTACAAATTGCAGCGTCTGGAGACAAGGCACTGGGGATGTGATCTGATTGAGATGTATAAGGCCTTAAATGGGTTGAGCACGCTGAATTCTGATGGGATTCTTCCACTTATTCAGATTACGAACCTAAGGAGGCATAAATTCAGATTAAGTTAGGACAGATGTAGAATAGATGTGCGGAAATTTGCTTTTAACCAGCGGGTGGTTGATTGCTGGAACAAACTTCCATTTATTGTTGTGGAAGTTGATAGTTTAAATAAATTCAGGGAAAAACTGGAGAAACTTTTGGAGCGAATGGATGGGTGAAATGGGAAGTTTTTTTTTTTTTTTTTGGCTGATGCTATATAACCTTGATTTCTTGCATCATATGCCTCTGCCAATGCTAATTCTAGACAAGCCACAGGAGATGCAAATGCATCAGCTATTTTAGTTAAATGTGTCAGCAAGCCAGCAGGCTATTCGCTCGAAAAGTAGTTGAAGAGGCAGGATGTAGTTACCTGTTAAAAGAGTAAAAGAAATACCAGTCAAATAACTAATGTAGTAGTGGAATGTGATGCAAGAAAGCAAGTATATGAGCTTATACAGCATCTGCCAAAAAAAAAATTACAAAACAATTCTCTCTAAATATTTATCCAGTTCCTCCTTCTTAAATTTATTTAAACTATCAACTTCCACAACGATAAATGGAAGTTTGTTCCAGCAATTAACCACCCGCTGGCTAAAGGCACATCTATTCTACATCTGTCCTTTCTTAATTTGAATTTATGCCCCCTTAGGTTCGTAATCTGAACAAGTGGAAGGATCCCATCAGAATTCAGCGTGCTCAACCCATTCAAGGCCTTATACACCTCAATCAGATCACCGGGCAGGTGTCTAGTCTCCAGCCACTGCAATTTGCAGAACTTAAGCCTCTCTTGGTAAGAGGATCCCTTCATTCCCCTCACCAATCTTGTTGCCCTTCTCTGTACACGCTCAAGAAAATCTACATCCTTCCTAAAATGAGGCCTCCAGACCTGTACACAATACGCAAGGCGTGGCCTTATACAGAAGGACAATCACCTCCTTTTCCCTGCTAGCAAAATTCCTATATATCATTGACAAAACCCCATGACCTGCCCTGGCAGCCTGTCCGCATTGCTCAGAAAACTTCATATCTGACTGCACAATTACTCCCAGGTCTTTTTCATTTTCTACCACCTTAAGTGTAGTACCACACAGTTGGTACGTTTCTCTGGGGTTACTTCTACCCATATGCAGTACTTTGCATTTGTCATGGTTAAACTTAAGTTGCCACTTCCTAGCCCATCTGCCCAAATTATCTAGATCCTGTTGCAGTAGCACACTTCCATTACTGTCATTAATCAACTTCCATCTGTCGTTGTGGAAGTTGATAGGTTGAATAAATTCAAGGAGGAACTGGACAGGCATTTGGAGGGAATGGTGTGATTTTTTTTTTTTTTTTTTTTTTTGGCTGATGCTGCATAAGCTCATACACTTGCTTTCTTGCATCATATGCCACTACTACTACTACTGTTAACAACCCTGCCAACCTTTGTATCATCTGCAAACTTCGACACTAAGCTTGATATAATTTCATCAGTATCATTGATAAATATACAAAAGCAACAGTGGACCCAACACCGAACCCTGTGGGACTCCACAAATAACATTAGTCCACGAAGAGCAGCACCCATTGATTACCACCCTCTGTCTTCTCCCACTTAACCATCCTTTTATCCATTGTAGCAACTTACCCCAAATACCATTCTGCTCCAATTTGTACAATAGTCTTCCATGCGCAACAGTATCAAAAGCTTTCCTGAAATCCAAAAATATGATATCTAAATTATTTTTTGCATCCATTTCCTTTGTGACCACATCATAATATCCAATGAAATTTGTCAGACAAGACTTCCCCTTAACAAACCCATGCTGTGTCTGAATTATTGCTGCAGTCTTGTTTAGATGATCCTGCAATGCATCTTTAACCAGTGACTCCATTATTTTACTCGGAACAGAAGTTAAACTAACTGGTCTGTAATTACCCGTGTCACCCTTCGATCCCCCTTTGTGAATTGGGGATACATTTGCACATCTCCAGTCCGTGGGGATCTCCCCTGAGTCCAAGGATGCTCTCATAATTATGGCTAAAGGTTTGCTTAGTTGCTTTGCCGCCTCCTTTAAAATAACTGGATAGATCCCATCCACCCCAGGTGCCTTTCTTATGTTTAACTTCAACAATTTCTCCTCCACTTTGCTCTCAGTTATTACAAAATCATTAAGCACCCTGCTACAATTTGATAACCTTCTGCCATTTTAAAACCTTAATAACTCCTCCTCATGTGTGAATGTAGATGCAAAATACTCATTAAGTTTGTCAGCAACCTGAGCAGGATCATCAACAGTCGAACCATCGATGTCAAATGGACCAATCAGATTCCACCCCTTCCTTTTAGAGTTTATATAAGTATAGAAATCCTTGCTGTTTTTCTTAACGTCCTTTGCCAAAGATTTCTCGTAATCTGCCTTCGCCTGCCTAACCTCCTTTGTGACTTGATTACAGACTAGTTTATACCTGCCATTGAATTCTGTGTCACCTGATAATTTATATGAATCCCATGCATTTTTCTTCTCTGCCACATAAATAAATATATGTTTCTATGTAAACAACTCGCTGTTTATTTTCCTACCCTTAATGTGCTCTGGCCTTCCTTGAATATCCAAAAGAAGTCGAAAGTATTAGCTATTGCAGCTGAATGCGTGAACATTCAGCTAAAATAGCTAAATTCGCATCTCCTGTGGATGTTCGAAAAGGCTGTAAGCAAGTTAATCCGAGGACGTTTCTATTAACAAAGTAAGAATAATCTATCTGAAGGAAAACTGTTTATGTCACAATGTTAAAGATTACCAGTTGTTTATTTTGTCGATTCAACCATTTATTTGAAAATAACTGACGGAAAAATACATTTCCCCTTTTTAACTAATATGTGCTCAAGCGCTATTGCATCAAATATTACAAGGATTGTTGATACGTTTTTTTCTTTTACAGCTTCTTCAGTTTACTGGTATCAAAACCACATCCTCAAGAGACACGACTGAAAGTAAAGGGACGGATAATGCGAGCCAGCGAGACCACTGAGCACAATTTGCTTACAAAGAGCAAAGGCGAAGATGATGGTAAACACGTTAGGCAGTGAAATACGCTACGAAAATACTAACGAACAACGTTCTAAGAAACCTCTTTGAAGTGTCTTACAATGTCTCTTACGGCCAAACTGTTTCCTCCCATTAAAGAAGGTTTACAAAGGTTTTAAAACTCGGCAAACATATTGAAAATAGTGAAAGACAAAAATGCATCCTCTCAAAGAGTGAGCGAAGCAATTAATTACATCAAGATTAGGAAGGGGAAAATAAAAACTTGAAGAATTTCAACGGACATCTGATAATGTGTGAACTTTATAAGAAAGAATAGAAGGATTAGACCGGTCTTAGAAGCGTAGAATATTTATAGTTTTTGCTGCATTCGCTGAAAATCAAATGAATAAATTTATCTTCTATTGTGTTGACTGTAAAGGCTTACTTTTACAGAAATAATAAACTTTTTTTCTCATTTAAACTGCGATGAGTGTGCAAAGAGAAAATCCTAAGAAGTAAAAAGACCCTTGGAAAAGTAATCAGTTCTAATTAAGCATTAATCACATCAGTTTATTCTAATTAGCAGTTGAAGAGATTTTATGTTCGTTGAAAAACATCAAATGGAGATTTAATTAACAAAAATTTGTTTGAATAAAAGGCGGAGACTTTGTAGGAGATGATGAAGTGTTCGCTTATTGTGTTTTAAGTGTTTTGAAGACCCTCATAATCGGAAAGAAAAAAAAAAAAACATCAACGTGTTTGTGTTATTCTTTCCACCAGTCTCTTTTTTGATCTTAACGATCGATTAGTCTAGCATTTTATGCTCGCCTTCGAGTTTTGCATCTACAAAGACACTTGAAAGGCTTGATGAGATATTAGGCATCTCAATAACAGAGTTGGCAATTGTGTGTGTGCGTGGAAGGGAGGGGATAAATGGGTTTCTAGCATCGTTGTTGTTTCCCTTAAACAAATCCAAACTATGGACTCGTCAAGCCTCCAAGAACTGCCAAACCTCCAACGAATGTTCATTTAGAACAACCTTCGTATGCAGGGCCATCTTAGAGTTAAGGGGTAGAAGAATTAATGTTAGGGTAAAGGACAGAAAGGAGAAGTTCACCTTTATTGGAATATGGACCTCCTCTGTTGGAATGTGGGGAATTTTCAATCTGAGATCTTGATGAATCTCCTAAAGACTGGTCTTACTCGTATGGCTTGGATTTCTCGAATTACGTAGACCTATTCACTTACCTAATTCCTTTCAGACATACTTAGAACAGTCTTGACTTACAGCCATATGAATGTGAACAATCTTAGACCTACGTGGACATTCAGTTACAGAGCAGCAGTTCAAATTCCGAGTTTAAAGTGGAATAGATGAAGATTAGAAGAATTTAAAAAGTTGGTTGGATCTAAGAAAGGATTGTTGGGATTTTTTTTTAATAGAGGATATTCCTTTCTACAAATAGTTACTTTAATCAAGTACTCGTATAACAGCAGGAGTTCTTTACTAAGGTTTCCCGAATTTCTGGTATAAAATAGAGTACACATTTGCTCATTTATTTTGTTTGATTGGATCTTCTTCGATGGCATTAATCAAATAATGTTCTTTCCAACAAAATATTTTCGTATCAAAAAATGTCTGTTTTTTACACAAAGGAAACATGTAATACACTCTTTTCAAGCTTTCTTTCGAGAAGCCTTTCAACTTGATCAAACTTATTATATCTGATTTCTCCTTTAATATTTTTCATCTTAGAAACTTAACTTTTTCGCAATAACAGTATTTTTTATTATTTTTTTTTTCTATATGTCAACTGACTAGTGTAACATCCCACATATTGGGTATTATTTGTTGGTGTCCTTAAATAAAATTACATATGTTTCGCATTGCGCCAATAATGGCGAAACATCAGCCTCTCGAGATGAGGATGAGTCTCGAGATGAGGATGCAAAAGTTCGGTAAATTGTGGCAAGAGAGATCGTCGTTTGACCCTCAGAAAGATGGCCGATGAGTTGGATATGAATAACGAGACGATTCATCAAATTCTGCACGAAGAATTATGGAAAAGGAAGGTCTGTACAAAATTGGTGCTGCACAGACTCACGGATGAGCAGAATCAATGCTACGTTCTAAGTACGGGTGCTTCAAAGACCATTGAAGCACATTTCCCAGTCTAACCCGGAAAATGCGCTTCAATGGTCTTCAATTTCGAGAGAAAGACAGCTGGTTCATGTTGCACGACAATGCCCCTGCCCATTCGGCACTTGAAGACATTTCTGACGAAACATGGCATTGTACAGATAAGCATCCACTCTACTCTGCCGATCTAGCACCGCGGACTTCTTCCTCTTTCTCAAGATGAAAACTGCCTCAAAACAAAGAGCTTTCAGGATGGTGAGGACATGAAGAAAAACGTAACTGCCGAAGTGAACATTTTTTTAGATGCCTTCACTGACTCTTTTAAGAACGGTTTTAGAATTAGAAATTAAAAATAAAACCGTATTTGGACTCCTTCGCTTTGTGTTCTTTTTATTGTATCAGTCCGGGAACTTTATTACTACACCTCGTATACCTGAGCAGGTTCACACTGTTATACATGCCAAAGATAGTCTACTACGTAATAAGTTTTTTGAATCAGAAGCTGTTTTTGCAACTACCTGTGTGTGTGTGTGTGTTCGAAGACTTTTGGTCATGTAGTATATTTAATAAGGGGAACGTCCCCTTCTACTTTAGGAACTTTGGATTTTTTTAAAAATTTTGTTTTTTTAATAACAAGTTGTCCGAAGCATTAAATGTGATGTTAGATTTCTTTCACGAAAATTTCGATAATTCATTGGGGGGTGGGGGATAAAAATCGAAATCTGCTATCCGGGCCAAAACCCATATGCACTAAGCGAGAATAACTATAAATATTCATTTATTATTTATTTTTATTAATTAATTATTTATATATTAATGTCTTTTAATTAAATTAAATTAATTCATTTTTAATTAACCGCGCTTACATCACACTATATTTTTATGTTTTAAATAAAGCTTTTGAAAATTATGATTATTTTTTCAAAAAAAGTTCATTATATTAACGTTTACAAGAAAAATGCCCTCCGTGTCAGCGCAGTGGATACGTCTCTCTCACAGTCATTTGTATAAATATCTGCGGTTCGATTTTCCGTCACATATCCAAGAGTTTTCTGTAAAGGCTATAAACTAGAACATCTAATATTTTGGTAGGCCAATGTATTTCAGTAATAACTAACTGAAAAGAACCATTTAAAAGAATGCATACGATGGTGAGTGCCTCAATGCTCCTTGTAGATATTATTCCCGGGTGATATAATCAGTCTATCCCGCACACCCACTTCTGCCATTACAGCATAACAGAACGAGGTGAGACAGCCAGAAGCTCTCCGAGTACGGGATTTGTTAGACCAAATTCATGACCCAGAGGCGTTCCTTACAAAGAATCTGCATGCCTCATTAAATCGAGCCATAAAAGTCGTATAATTCCGCTCGGTTAATTCTTCAACATTGCAGCCACTACTACTGTTTCTTCTACTTCCTCCAATCAATAAATCAAAACTCTATGAAAATCATGACGCCGGAGTGCTGTTCTTCGCTATAAAAATACTTGGGTTTTATGTTGCAGGAAAATCTAACTGCGATATATCTCAGTGGGATGGTCTCAGTTGGAATCATAAAGAATGAACTCCTCTGGCAAAAGAAACTTTCATTTCGAAGTAATGGGAACGAAAATATTAATCATGCCACTCTCGCATTGAACAATTAATCTCGTAGGAAAAAATGATCAAACACCAGAGTTCTTTAGAAATTACTTTGATTTGATTTTGTTCCCACGTGACACAAAACCAAATCAAATTAAATCAAACAAAAATGTACCAAAACTATAAAAATGAACAAATTCCTTCAGTTTGGTATACATCTTATAAAAAAGAAAAGGTGTCTCGATAAATGCTTATTTAATAATAAATTAAATTAGAAATTTAAATATATTTATAATAATCTTAAATAACGTAAAGAATTAAAGTTTCTTTTTATTAAAAAAATAATTAAACATTAATTTTTTACAGTTTTATTTTAATATATAGAGTTATACATACAGTTTGAATTTTGAACTTTCAAGACCGAACTGAATTGTATAGTTTGATCTTGAATTTTCGAAAATCTCAATGTTTAGTGTCATCAGTATAAACAAGGTTCTGAAACAGGGCGAAACCTGTAAATATTTACTCAATTTTGCACTCGAAACAGCCAATTTTCTCACTGAAGTGGGGTAACAAATTGAATTCGTTAAGAGCCAAAAATATGTAGTTAAAGTAAACGAAATCGAGTAGATATAGGAGAGTATAAAAGCAAGATTTATTATCCCCTGGGGATGTGTCTGGGTTCTCTTTAAACAGAATTTATTACCTTTTCAGCTGATAGCGATGGCGACAGTTTTTTTGCTGTTAATCCTGATTGTCCTAGCGCAGTGATAAACACTTTGTTTTCATAATAGTAGTTTGGCATTCAGCGACATAAACAAGTATATGAGTACTAATACCACGTTGTCACTGTGAAATGTAACTTTGTAACTGTGTAAATGTCACTGTGACAAATCACCGTGAAATGTAACGCGATAATATTACAATCATTTCAAAGGGTCTGAAATGTTTGGGACACTTAGTTGGACGCTATTTTCAAACATTTAATTCTATTACGTCACTCGCAGTAACTGAAGTGCATATTTTTTCATGCGATATCAGTAAGGATTTCTTCCGGGTGCTCTCGAGTATTTTGTCTCGTATATTTTGTCTTGCATAGTCTCGTATAAATACCGAAATTCGTTTGGAAATTTAAAAAAAGTTTATCGATGCCTCTGAGGGTTAGACAACCAACATTGAGGTCTCAACAGCATCACCTAATGACAGAAAACAGCAAATCACGAGGTGCGGTGACCTAAAAATGACATAGCGAAGAAAGAAATTTAAGATATCGTACCACCGGTGCATGTTGGCAGCGAGAAAAATTGCGATGAAAGGGTACAGAAAGGTCACTGGGATACAAGGAACACGCAGAGGGATGGACAACGAGGTCGAGAAGGCTAAAGAAGTATCGGTAACTAATTGAGGTTATCAGTGGGAGGGGATGGAACTTCACCAAGCGGCCCTTGAAACTCTTATCAAAGAAAAATGAAAATTGGGAAATGAAGAACAAAAGAACGCAAGGTTGCCTTTTAGTAGGATAAGTAGCATTTCTGGAAAGCCTAATTTAGTAGAAAAGTTTGGAATTACCTGCAACAACACTTAGTGCGTTCTAGTTTTTTTTTTTTTTTTTAACATTTCTATTAGAAAAAATTTACGTATAATCAAATTTTTGTTCACAGATATTTTTACGTGGTATTAAATATCTTGGAGCGGGGGGGTTAATTAAAAACAGCTGAAGAAGAAAAGGTTTGGGATTAAGATTCAGGGAGACACGAAGTCCTCCACAGATAGGCGGCATGACAATGATTTATCGAACGACTGCTTCTAGATATAAGAGGGTCATAAGTACACTGTATAAGGCATTCGTGAAACATGGAGCGTTATCTTGCTGATACAGGTATGGCCCTTCCTCGACTTGCTGCACAATGTAGGTTACGAATTATTGCGCAGGAAGTCCAGATAGATCTCTCCGGATTCGCCACACCCATTCATGACCGTCAGACCGGTAGACCACGTACCGTGATTCGTCTATACGGTCCAAGAACAGCGGCCTTACACTGAGCTAGACGTCATCTGACATCTGTCCAGGTGATTAGTGGCTTATGAACAGGTGCACGACTGTGGTACCCCAAATTATGCAGCGTCCTGAGCACTCCACTGCTGCTGACATATAAAGTGTAAAGTGTGTTTAGGGTCAAACGGCACCAGGGGTTCCCCCCCATCTCTGCGTAATTTACATTGTGGTGTGATACAGTTCACTGTAAAGGCCAGAGATTTAAAAGTATATGGATCTTGAGGTGTGTGATGTTGTGTACCGTTGTTCATCTGGCCATTTAGCCGCTAGACCCCTGCTGAGGCCCGACGTTGCCCACACTTCGCCCCGTGGAAGCAGACCAGGTACCCAATAGTTGTAGTTTATTCTGGCCGGTCCTGCCACCTAGTTTCCTGAGATTTCAGTTGTTTGTTTGTTATTTGGTTTTTAGGAGCATTGGCAACTAAGGCCATATTGCTCCGGGATATGCGGTGGTCATTCCCTGACCTTTCCGCATCCTCCGTATTTGGTGGTCACGGGCTCGAACCCCGGTCTAATCAAGAAGCGTGTGCTATGCACTGCTGCTCCTTCCCACCTGGCTATGGAGGCGCCTCTGAGATGTCAGTGGCTAGGACCTTAAAAAAAAAAAAAAAAAAAAAATTACGTTTGCGTGGGTTGATCGCTAGATTGAAAGACAAAAATGTGGGCGAACTTAATTTGGAAGTATTAAATTTTGACCTGTGGGGTATACGCTGGCGAGCAGTTAGAGAGGGAAAGGAGACTGAAGACTGGGGGGGGGGGAGAGAAAGACAGAAGAAATGGGATCAATAGAGGAGACGACCCCATTAAAAGTCAGTGGAGCATGCCCATGCCTCACCAGGAGGAAATCTGGGTTGGCGAGTAGGGGAGGAGGGGGAAAGAAAGACGGGTCCAGCAAGAGCGCCGGCATCGACTGCCATTATGGTTGGCATATGCAGAAAGCTCTGCGTCTCATTTGGCTGGTTGGAATTCAGCTGAGTAGAAAATAACTTATGCATGAGGCTGCGTCCCGATCGGGGGAGGTCCACATATCGGGTGTGCACTTTTGGTGGGTTAGGGTCCGGTTCGTGTGATTGGTTTCTTATGTTTTTTTTTTTTTTTTTTTGAGGCAGTTAGTTGTTGGTTTGTATTGTTTGCTGTCATAAGTTATTCATTTCATGGTTGTTGCTATTGTGGTGGTGGATGAGGGAGAGTCCGCCTTCTTGTGAAGAGGTCTTCGCATATTGAGTGAAGGCACTATAGGTATCCTTTTCAGTTAGTATCAGATATTCCTGGTCTCGTAGCATTATTTGGGTGGTGGTTATAAATCGGCAGCGGAGATCCTCGTACAGTGGGCAGTCGTACATCAAGTGCCCCCATGTCTCGCGTAGACCGCAGTGGCATAGGGGGGGGTCACTCAATCCGAATCCATGGAGTTTCTCTTATGGCGCCATGGCCGGTGAACAGGTAGGTGGCGAGAAGTCCAGGAGAAAGCCAAGGTGGATAGTTTGGGTACACCAGTTGGATATCGGGAATAGATTTTTTGGTGATTTCACCTTTGGTTGATGTCTGCCAGCGGTTTTGCCAGCTCTGGTTGAGATGTCGAGGAGACGCTTGCGTTCCACTTTGTGGTCAGGGTCCGCGGTGAAGTTCAGGTGGTTAGCCTCCCGTCTCTTGGAGAGTGGATATGTTAGGCCGCGGAAGACTATTTCAAGGTCTAGGGGAAGAATCCCTGTCAGGGCCCGGAGAGCGTGTGTGCTTACAGTATTGCAAGCTCTTGTTATTGTAAGTAATGTATACCGCTGAGTGGTGTCCAGTTTTATTCTGTTGACGGCCGTGGTGGCCTTCCGGTACCACACGCCAGCGGCATACGTTATGACAGGCAGGAATACGGTTTTATAGAATAGCTCGAGGGCTCTCCTCCGCAGGCCCCAATCCTTGCGGGAGACCCTCATGAACAGAGCAGAGTATCTTCTGATCTTTTTCTGTATGTAGGTCAGATGAGGGGTGAATGAGAGGTTATTATCTAGGACAACCCCCGAGGTGTTTTAGTTCCTTTGTGAGCTTAATTGTAGTGCTTTGGATGCGGATTTGGAGTGGTCTCCTGATGTCCAGGGTACCTTTTAACAGTACTGAGTTGGTCTTGGTTGAAGATATGCGGAGATTGTTTTCATCGGTCCACTTCTGTAAGGTGTCAATGGCACGAGTAGCAGAAGTTTCTAGCCTGGCTCTGCTGTCCTCTCGCAGTACCAGGGTCAGGTCGTCCGTGTATGCCTGAGTTGCCACACGACCTAGGTCTAGGTTTAGGAAACCGTCGAGAACCATGTTCCAGAAGAGCGGACCCAAGACTGAGCCCTGTGGGCAGCCTCTGAAGCTCTGTCTGGAAATAGAACGATATGGAGTTTCCACGACAACCATTCTGTTGCCAAAATATGTTTTGACTCATTGGTATAGGTTGGCCGGGATGTTGGCCTTCCGGAGTCTGCCGAGGACGCTTGGCCACCACAGGGTGTCAAATGCCCCGGCAAAATCTATTGCGATTACAAGTAGATATTTATGGTTTGTTGTTTCAGCAACTCTGGTAATGTTTTCCAGGGCATCCAGAGTGGAGCAGCCCCTCCTAAAGCCGAATTGATTCTGTGATTGTAGGCCTGCAGCAAGTTTCGATTCTATCTTTGAGGAGGTGTTCAAAGAGTTTACTTAGCACAGAGAGAAGGGCTATCGGCCAGCATTACTCCGGAAGGTCCTGTTGCTTGTTTGGACTTTTCAGGATTAAGCGCAATTTGGCAGTCCTCCAAGCGTGTGGAAAGCATCCCTCATCATTAAGGCAGTGATTAAAGAGGGTGAGTATTACCTCTGGAATTGTCTCGACGGCCTTCTTGACGATTTCAGGTAGGTCGATACCCGGTGATTTCTTGTTGCGCAGTTTTGCTGGAGCAGTGTGAAGCTCGGTGATGGTCAGCGGTTCTTCCTTATTGGTGGTAGTATAGGTATCATTGTCGCTGTTCTGGTGTAGTGGGAGTAATATGTCCCAGAAACATGCTGTCCAAGATGTCGTTAATATTATCCTGCCAGGTCTTGGTATAAGTGCCTAGCGGCGTCTTTGTTGCGGGGATGACTTCTCCCCTGGGGAGTTTGTTTGTCGTTATTCTGTAGACAACCCCCAGGGGTGCTCGTTTCCGGTTGTAGAAACTAGTTGCTCCCATGAGCACTGTTTCCTGAGTCGGGTTAGAGCCGTGTACTCATTTCTTGCAGCGCAATAGTGGTCGTGGAGTTGGTCTATTTCTGCTGCTGGCCAGGAAACTCGTGCTCTCTGGAATAGTCTTCTCCTGTTCACCTCGCGTCTGAGCTGTTGTAGTTCCAGGGACCACCAGGGGCGGCCCCTGGAGTTTGGTTTTTCCTTTTAATTGAGCGGTTTGCAGCGGCAGTGAAGAGGTCCACCACGGCGGTTTGGTGCTGGTCCTGGCTCAGCCCCTCTATCGGGAGGGCTTGTGCTGCTTCTCTTAAGGTAGTCTGGAAGAGTGGCCAGTCTGCCTTCTGTATGGCGTATCTATGTTGGATTTGTCGGGTTGGTTATTGCCTGTCTATGGTGCGTTGAAGCGTGAAGGTTATGACCCTGTGGTCCAGCTTTCCCTGACCATCCATCCCGAGAGGTGACCGGCCAGAGACCTTGAGGCGAGGTCTCTGGCTGGTCATCATAACATCAATTGTGGCTTCCCACATTGTGCTGGAAAAGGCGGTGGGGTTATTTGGCTGATTGAGTATAGTGAAGGACTGTTTGCCAGGAACTCCTCTAGGTGTTTTCCATTTGTGGCGCTGCGATGCGCTGGGGTTTGGCTGAACCACGCCGGGGATCGACAGTTCACATCCGCTCCCACGACGATCCTGGCATTCTGGAATTCTGTGAGTAAACTCTGCAGGTACTGCTGGGAGGATATCTCCCCCTGGGCGGCAGTACAATGAGACTGCATAGAATTCGCCGAGCGAGGTTATAATATGGGCACAGGTGGCCCAGGATGTACAGTAGCTGGAAATATTGGTTACAGTGATACTAGGGTTCCTAACCAGGATGCAAGCCCAGGAGTCGCCTCTGTTGTCCTGAACTATTTTGTAGGATAGGGGATATCCTCTGACCCCCGCTGTGCACATATGGCTCTAGGATAAGTAGGATGTCGAGGTTCTGTTCATTCGCTTTCTTGGTGAGTTGTCCGGCCACGGCCTTAGATCGCTGTGCATTTAGCTGCGCGAAGTTGACCCTGTCTAGGTTAAAAGGTCTAAGGTGTGCGCCCATAATCAATCCTCATTTGGCATGCACCCTTAGCTTTGATGTAGATGGGACCATAATTGTCCCTGAGTGAGCGGTTCGCTGGCATCTTCTATGATTTATAGTTTGCACAGGTGGGTGAGTCATCTTTTTTAGGGCAGGTGCCAAACTCATGCCTTTCTCTGCACAGTGGCCGCAAGTAGGCTCTGTCTGGGCACATGTGTGCGTTGTATGTCCAAATCGACAGTAACGGAAGCATTTGGGAACAGACAAATGGTCTTTGAAGCGATGGCTGCCGAAATGTATGAAAACCCTGGTTGTTTGGGCAATCGTTTTCCATGCCTCTGGTGTGAGTTCAACCACCCAATTTGTGTGGTCTCCTGTCCTGGATTTTGTTTGGAATTTTGGGGCGATCAGTGTCGCTGGTTCCACGTTTGGGTACTCATGCTGAAGGTTCGTGGAATATAGTTCCTCCTGCAGAGCTTCTGGTGTTAGATCCTTGTTGGTGTTAAAAATGACTATACTGGGGGCCCTTTTTCTTGGGGGACGCTGCCTCTAAACCAAGTTGGAAATTTAAAAAAAAAAAGTTTTTCGATGCCTCTGAGGGTTGACAACCAACATTGTGGTCTCAACAGCATCACCTAATGACAGAAAACAGCAAATCACGAGGTGCGGTGACCTAAAAATGCATAGCGAAGATCCTCGGGTTGTTGAGGATTTCGTTTGCATCTTCCTTCTTCTGGGTTTCAATGACGACACCCGTGTTCCTTATTTTTCGGATAGATTTGATTTTTGTAGTCTTTAGCTCCTGTGAGAGGTTCATCATGATGGTTTGTTTCACCTCTTCACTAGTGTGGTGTTGTGCTGTTGAGGTCGGCAGTAGAGGAGTCGGCAGGAGCGTTTTGTAGTAGTTGCCACGCGTGGCTTTTGTCCATATTCCTCTTCATATCACTATTTTCGGATGACCGAGATGCGTCGGTTTATCGGGATCTCTCTCTACTATCAAGAAGCACTGCGAGCATTATGAAAAATGAAATCAGCCACAACTGCGTAGCACAAAAAGAAGGCGAGTTGTGACCCTTTAAGTTATTGGGTTATCCCCCTCAGTCACTTGTGGGGGGAGAATAACCGGGTGTAAAAATAGCCCTAGAACAACGGGACTACTTCCCTATGGGGTTTCTGGGCGCGGCGAACACGATGGTGGCATTAAAAAGACGGTAGAATCTACCAGAGAAAAGTTCAGCCTTTACCATGGAAAGTCTATGGCAGGGGAGGAACACACAAAAGTCGTTATTTTTGGGTAAAACTCCCACACAGTTTAGTGGGAAATGTTGGGACACAAATGTTGTCCAAGGTTACAAGCATCGTTGCACCTCCCAAGTCAAGAGCAAGGTAGAAACGTGGCGATCGCGTTATATCGGTCCCCTCTCTATATTCCAAATGTCAGCCACATGGTGACCATGCGGTCTGACACAAAGAATACAAATAGTGACGCTTCTAACCCGCCAAACCTCCAACAAAGCACAGAAAGCTGTCCCAATCGTCTCATTGAGGGTTTGTGTCTGTGTGTGCTGCGACAACGTCGGCCTTCTTTCGGAACAGACGATTTTCGTCTTGTTCAAATTGTGGCTCGATAGGGAATGTATAGTTAATTAAGTCAATATATTAAGTAGATTATACCAACTGTGCTACAGTTGGCATGACCGTTCCCTCCACATTGGGTAGAAAAGACCCGAGTTCGAATTCCGTCAATGACACGAGGAATTTAAGGGCTTTTTCATAATGTGGCTGCTTTAGTCGGTCTCATAAGAGGACAGTATGGTTTTTTTCTCTTGGAAACTTGCATTCACAATCTTACTACTGGTTTCTCGGTGACAGAACGAGCATGTTTATAGTTATGTGGGAATTATAACCTGAGTGGTGTCCGGATATTAATGATAGGGCAGTATGTATAATTTCTGCAGGCTGAAATTTCTTAGCAATGTACTTTAAGAAACGGTTGACAACCCTACCATGGACTGAAGCTATAGTACGGGATCAGCCAGTTGCCCCGCACATGCGCAGTGAGCCTCTGGGTATAATTAAGATAAACATCAAAAGAAGTAAAGTATGAAGGAACTATAAATTACAGATTTCTTTTTAGAGGACTGTATGCGTGTACGAAGAGCACATCAGGTAAGTTATGTTAACTGTAACGTTGCGTTTATAATATAAAAACTAAAGTAAATACCAGAAATTTGCTCAGATGAGTAGAGAGGTATTTGCTACAACCGCATATAGTGCTCTGACATTCTCTAGGTGAGGGAGAAATGCCTACTCATATAGAACAAAAGAAATTCCACCGCACGGATTCTAAGAATTCCCTGTAGTGGAATAAATAATGAAAAGATGGAATTGCGTACATTTAAGCAATGCAGATTAGCTGGCAAGTATACTTCAAAGTTAGATTTTTACGCTCTTTTTATCGTAGTCACCTTACCCTCTTTAACAGCTACAATCTCCACAGACGCAGAATTGTTTTAAACAGAGCATTTACTAAAGAAAAGCAAAATTAACGACCCATATAATTTTTATAATTGTTCTTATATTTTATACCGAAACGAAGAAACTGTCAGAACAGTGATCCTTACGAAACGAAAGTTTAACTGCATCGTTACACCGTCAGCATTAAAGTATTATTTGCCACCTCTTGTAATTATAACTTTCTGCGTGAGTCAATATCAAGTGACTAAGTAGGTTTTCCTACCACTTCAAAGAGAAAATGCCTTCTTTTTCTTGCGATGCTCGTTAAGGCGCTAATTGCTAAGCACCTTTTAATCACCAGATATTATCTTAAAGATGGGCATTTTAAACTCTGCGCAGTATAAAGTCGCTTGTGCCATATCTGCACTATAAGGAGGATTGAAAATCTTCAAATTCCACCGACGAAATACTAATGTTGCGCGGCTGCAGTGAGGTGGCACATTGTCGTGTTGAAGCAACATTGCTGCATTGCAAAGCCTTATTTTCTTTAATTTGTCAATGTACAGTAGGTACTGCTTTTTTTTTTTTTTTTTTTTTTGTGAAAATAAGAGACCAAATTGTTTTTGGTTTCTTTTCCCAAAAATGCTGTATAGGTAACAACCAAAAAAAAAAAAAAAAAGTTAGCATCAGTGCTGCTGATACCTGGACTTTATTATTATTTTAATTTTTAGATAGAGATGCTTTTTTGGTGCAATTTTCTCGTTTTATGGATCATAGTTGTTAATCCAGGAGTCATCTCCAGTCACAGGAAAGTTTAAATGCGGATTGTTCAGTTTTTGGTACTGGCTCACACAGGACAACTTACTTTTTGGAAGGATAACTATTTTTCTAGACCGTGTTTTGAAAAATACTTTCATTAGTAAATGAACAACCACACAGAAATGCTATTGTGCACGTACAACTATAAATTTTTTTTAGCTACATAAAGAACTTACTAATCGGGACTTGTTGCGCCACCTAGCGCAGAGGTTATAAACTAAGCATTAATTTTCAGTTCGCCTTTTGCAGGCCGAAGGGTAGTTCCAAAGTTGCTTGGATTTGTTTATTTTGTTAAAAAAGTAGCAAAAAAAAAAAAAAAAAAACCTGAAATTTTTGTAGAAGTGCTGCATTAATTCATTAGAGACTTCAGTTGTATTTTATCAAAAAAATATAATGAAATAAAAGCAAAAAAAAAAAAAAAACAGAAGACAGAGAGAGAAACTTCACTGAAAAGCGGAAAAGTAAAATGAAACGAAAGAGGAAAAGAAAAAAAAAGTAAAATGAAAATAAAAAAGAAAAGAAAAAGCGTTGAGTATAAAGGAAAGGGGAAAAAGTAAAATGAAAAGAAAAAAAGAAAATAAAAAGATAAAATGAATAAAAATAAAAACGAAAAATAAAAAACATAAAAACGGAAAGGAAAGATAAAAGAAAACTGAAGAAATAAAGAAAGAAAAATGAAAAAGTAAAGAAAAAGAAAACAAACAAATTAATAAAGAAGAATAAAATAAAAATTAATAAGTAAAACGAAAAAAATTTTTAAAAAAAAGTAAGAAAAGGAAAATAAAATGACAGTCAAACCAAATCTCAATGTAAGGGATATAGACATCACCCAATTCTTCTTGTGAAGGAATATTTAAATCCATACGTGTGTATCCTCCCCCCCCCCCCCCGATTTGCAAACTTTTGTCTTAACTAAGAATTTGAATTTTTTGCTAAACCTGTTCTTAATATATGAGATATACTCTGTCCAATCCTACAGTTAATTAGTCTATTTGGAATTAGCTTCAAGGCAACTCAGGTACTACATCTCCACAGAACGAAGAATTCAGCTGTTCAGGCAAAAAGGGAACCTAATCGCTATTAAATAGGTGTGCCTAATAAAGTGGCCATTCAGTATGTATATACTATACGCTTACTGCTGGTTTGTGCTTTATAAATTAAAAAAAAAAAATGGTAAAACTAGAAGAGATTTCTAAAAGAAATTTTCCAGTTGTGTAAATTACCTTTATCAATTTTTCTAAAACGTGCAGAATACAAGATGAACTGTTATCAGAGAACTGTTATACGAGATGAGCTGTTATCAGAGAACTTTTATAAGAGATGAACTGTTACGAGTAGATGTTGCCAAAGAGTCACTTTTCAGTTCTTGTCGGAAAACCTTTGCCATCACTGGCTTTAATCAAATTTTAATATTCTCTTTTCGAGGATTTGTAATGCTGCACCTTCAAAGTCTAGTTCTGCTGTAATAAGTACCAGCAACCACAAATAACTCCGTAATTTAATGCTCTCAGCGTCTTAAGATTAATATGGGTCTAATGTAAAATAAACGCACGAACGAAAAAAAAAAAAAAAAACCGTTGGTCGATGACTAATCAGAGGCTCATAAATGGCATTCGGTGACTCTCGTGCAAAACAAAGACGCGAGATAAATTACCTTTCCTACTGCATATAATACGTACTTTGTCATCTTAGCTCATTAGTAAGAAAGCAATTTTCTCCATAATAACGAGACTATATTTAGATACATCTCCCACTAGTAAATATGCTCGCATAAAAATTATCCAAATTTTCGTTGGCTCTCCAAATCACAAAAGAAATGCCCGCTTTTCTTAATTGTCAAAGTACAGAAAGTTAAGGCGTAATTAACTACGAGCTAAGATACCGCACTACAGTTCTGCGTTGTTTACGAAGGCCGCGATCTGTTTTTTCTTTTTTTCTGCTCATCACTTTTTTGGTGAAGAATAATTCTCGTTAATCAGAAAGAGATTAAAGCACTTTTATCTAACTGGTTACGAATTTTGAAAAGCCGTCCTGTCTAAAAAAAGAAACCATCTCGTGGTTTCATTTAAGAAGGAAGTTACTGTTGAACTGGGTATAATTAAGACATTCCACGTACTCTTAGGGCTGACAATTACAATTGGTATACGCACATACCAGTTTGGGGATTTGGAGAAAAGGCCTCGAGTTTCGGGTTGCATAATCATTCATAGAGTATTATTGCCTCGACCGAAAAAAGTGATTTAAAATAAATCAGTTTTTTTTCGGTTGAGGAAATAATACTTTATGAATAAGTTTGGGACTTGTTAAACTTTCGCATGCATCCTAAACTCCCTCGTGGGTAGCACAGTTGATATAATCGTCGTCCTCCCACACACCGGATGAAAAAACCCGAGTTTGAATCCATCAATGACATGAGGAATTTTTATGGCCATCTCAAGGATGCGATGTTATTTTCATTATTCGTTCGTTTTGTAATTTTGAGAATTGACACATTACATTCAAAAACTGCTGATTAAGTTCATACAAAGTAATCAATCAAGTATTAATTAGCTTCATAGGCTAACAAATTGTATATGATTACAAAATATTTGCATATTTCTTAATCAGACAATTTTCTTGAAAATCCAATCTTTCTCAATGCTTAAAGTATCGTGTTTTGAACAGGATCCAGAGAAGGACAACCAGATTGACTGGAAGCAGTCCAATAGATGGATAGATAGGTGTCCTTACGGTACTCCAAAGACGTCATCTGCAAAGACTATAAACCAACTAGAGAAAAGATTTATTGTTGCTGTTGTTGGGTTTCAGAAGCATCAGCGACTTTGGCCATAAAAATTCCTCGCGTCATTGACGAGATTCGAACTCAGGTCTTTTCCACCGGGTGTGGAGGAGGACCGTTATAATATCAACTACCCACGAGGGCTTGGAGGCAAGAACCAGCGATATAACCGAAAGGAAGTAACCAACAAACTGAATCCCAGGAATGGTGCCTTGGGCCAACAAACGATTGAGCACAGGAACAAACTACTTCCCAGGATCGTGAGATTCGCTAAGGAAATTTTAAGGATGAAGTGGAGAGTCTGGCTTCCTTGCATTATATGGCTTTTGGCAATGCGCTGTTGTACAACAGTTTCGAACTGGATCTAGGTGCTTACGATGTTTCGTATGTTTCTTTAGAACATTATTTAAAAAATTCCTCAATTTTTATGTCTCCATCCTCCATCCCAAAAGAGCGGATCTGGAAATTCGTGGCACAGATTAAAACGGCAGAGATAAGTCTGCCTGAAAGTTTAATGAAGTTATTTAATTCGGTCTCGTTTAATTCGGCCGTAAGTTAAGACTCAGACATAACACACAGTTTTATGTCATCCCGTAATAGATTACGTTATTAAACGACCGGATGATGAGTAGGAGGCGGAGAGGAGGACTGCAGAGTGTGCCTCCCTATGGAATGCCACTGCCAACACAAAGGAGTGCTAATGTGTCAAGATTCACTATCTCTGGGATGAGCTTTCTACCATGCTGAAGGCCTCATCATGAATGTCGAACAGAAGTAGATGCAGCAGCCAGATCAACTTTAATTTGAGCATCTTATTTTGTACAATCTTCTAACTTACAGTTGTGCAAATTTAATTCATAATTAAAGTATAAATCCAAAGAATTACATTTTTTTTTAATATTTACTGTGACCTCACGTTGGCATGAATCCATCAGATAAGTTTACTTTTGGATCATGGAACCACAAATGTCCTCATTCGTTGTACAGTTCATTTTTGAACCTATCCTAATAGATGGGTCACAGATATTCAATTGGATTAAGGTCAGGAGAGTTTCTAGGATATTTCAAACAAACATTTTTAGACAGATGGCGGAGGCCACAAGGTCTTGTTGAAAAATAGCACTCCCCATTACGTTTAGCATATTCAATTTGACACTTTTTGCTGAAATTGGTATGCATCTGTCACTTTACTCATCACATCTATAGGTACAAGAGATCCAGTACTTTGGCACAATAAAAACATCTGCTTAAACAGATTCACTTTCTCCATCTGACCTCCTCAACATGTCTAAGTCTCATTCCCTCTACCTCGAAATGGCTTTTATCAGAATAGAACTTTTCACCAACATTCTTCATTCCGGTTTCTATGCCTACTGGCCCAGTTATTTTCGTCTTAGCTCGAGTCAAAAGTTTCGTTTTGATTGGCTTGCAAGCTTTCCGGCCAACAAAATTCTGCTAACACCTGTTGAATCGTGTATTTTCACACTGCGCCCGCCATCAGTTTTGGGGGTTCCCCCTTTTTTCTTTTCCACATTGGCTTTTTTCTTTGAGATGAAATGCCTGTCTTGTGTTTCAAATTCATTATTTTTATTAATAACTCATAAACTAGCTTTACGCTGTTCTCTTCCAACTAAGGGGAAATATTTTCACGTACGATTAAAATCTGAGACCTTCACTAGAATAAAATCCATTCCCAAAACAAAAGATCGCGAACGTTAAGACTAAAGCACTTCTCAGTATTTATACTTAAAAGCACAAATCGCTATAAAAATCATTCAATTGTTCCTCAAACCACGCTTGTAAGGACGTCAAACAATCCTGAACTGGCAGAGATCACGACTTATTGCCTATCCTACTATTTTATTAAAACACCACAATTCAAGCCATCATGCCATTGAATGCCTCAGAAAAAACATTCTGCCATTTTCCTACGAAATCTCGCTGGTATGACCAGATACCATTTATTTAGGACTTTAAACTCGTAGCAGACATTTAAGCTTGCCTTCAAGACGTTTCTCATGCATCTGGATGTTGATAACCTGTCCTTGAAATGGTTGACATTCTTGACATTTTTAAGGCTCCATAGCCACCTGAATTTGCGAATCTATCACCTAGCCATTAGCATCCAGAATATACCTGAGTTTTAGCTGCCCCCTCCAGCAGATGTGTTGGACATACTTGGGCATACCCACTATTAGGTAGATGGTCATAATGTTTTGACTGGTCAGTGTATATGCTGTCTGGGATTGCTCTACAATCAACGGTTTGTTTTTGGGAACAATCCCAAGAGCATATTTTTGTTGACAATAAACTTTTAAAGATGATATTATTAATATAGCATTAATGTAGTATATTATTATCTCTAAGCAGATTACATGGTTGCGTAGACAACTTTTATAACGACGGTTACTCCATTCCCACGTTTATTCAAAAATGTTCAGTGACCATGGTTTGTTGCTGATAATTTCGAAAAATTATCTGGAAGTTCGTCAGAATATTTTGCTGTTGCGAGATCCTTCGTGTGGTGTGAAACAAAGATCTTTATTGTGCGAAATTTTATGTGAAACAAAGATTTTGTGGATGACTCGCGCTGTGCTGATTGGAAAGAAAATTAAATCTTCTTAAGTGGACTTAAAAGTGAAAATAGGTAGCGCAGGAATCCCACCGTTTGTCACGCTGCTCTGAGCGAAAATAAAGTGGTTGGATTATCGCTCAAACAGTCAGCAGAGCGACGAACGAAAACGTTTGAAAGAGCATCAAAGACATTTCAGAATCTATTCTTAAAAGTACAAAGAAATTAGAGTCACTAATTATACGACTCCTTTGTTTATAGGGCAGGAAGTCGTGTGGTAGGTTGAGCTAAATAAATACACAGTTAGGAGGACATCTTCCAGCAGGGATCTTCTCCGGCTTTCTGAAAAGACTAATTCGTAATAGACCATTGTGGACGTAAGATTTAACGAGAACAGACGTTAGCTTCTAGCTGGTGTGAAAGCCTTACTTTTACTTATAACAAAAGAGATGATTAATGATATTTGAATACAAAGAATTCATTTAAGTCTCTTTCAGAAGCTTATTTTCATCAGCATACTGGCTGCTTCCATTAAGCTTTAGATTTTCCTCTGAAACCTTCTATCGCACGAAGCCTAATTGTTAATGCTTTTGCACGTTAAACAGCATGTGAAGAAAGACAACTATGCTCTAGTCAAGATAAGTTAGCCCCGACGTCATTTACTATCATGGATTGATCACTTTGCTAAGGACCGTCTATCATCTGAATACTCTTGCGAAAAACTGAACAGAACAGGAACGGATCTGAATAAATCTGCTTAACAGCACAATAAAAAAAATATATAAATAAAAAAGTCACGTGACTTGTCAATTAGCCTACTCTACCTTATGATCAGAAAATAGAAGAGGTGTTAAGATAAATTTAAATTTAACAACCAAAAATTATTAAAAACTCCAAAATAAATTAATAAAACAAACTAAAATTTCAGTTACAAATAATTTATATTAAAATTATTGCTTAATAATTGAAATAAGCTTTTTTGTAGAAGAGTTATATGCTCCAAATAGACAGCATCAGTAATCTTAAAATTACAGTCCAGTAAGATCAACTTCTAGGAGTTTCTGCTGTTCTAAAGTACAGTACGAAACTCCTTTAGGAGTTTTTATAAAGGCGCTCTTAATATCTACTGGGTTAACGTGCCCTACAAACGCATCGGAGCACCCGACCCAGGATACCAGCTCGCAGAACAAGGGTCTTCAGGAGTAGGATTGCCCTACCAATTCTTGGGCTCTCTCCAACCGACCCATTCTATCTAGGAGTTCGCGATTCGAAGCCTGGACGGTACTCTGAGTTAAGAGAGGGACACGGTGCAGGTAGATGAAGTCCACCAGTATAACTTCTTAAGAATAAGGGACATTGAAGATCCTGCCAGCCTCGAAGACCAGGTTCCAGTGATGGACGCTTCTTTAAAAGCATCTTTAAAGTCGATACAGATTTCTGGAGGGTGAATTAATTAGGGGTAAGACTACATAACTGAATCTACTTTTGTTTTTTGCTGAAGCAGAGTGAGTCCAGATGAAACACCAAAATACTTCGCGGATATCAAAGAAGTTGCACAAGCTGACATTGACAAGAATGGTCAACACATCACCTACGTAAGCCAAATACTTATTCTCTAAGAATTCTATAAAAGTTTGGTGTCTTGTTCTTTTTGATTAAGAGGGGTTGTAGGGCCAAAGCAAACAGTAGACAGCTGAGCTGATATCCTTGTCTCAATACGTTATATGCTCAAATGTAAAATCAATGGTTAAGTGCCAGTTTGCAATCAAAAACATTTTTTTTTGGGAAAAAAGCAGTCATGTTACCAACTAAGCACTTTATTGAATAATAATATAAAACAGACAGAATTAATTAAATAAATTCTCAGCATTCGAGTTACTTTATAAATTTATACATAAATAACAGTTTTATAATGTTCAAAACAACTTTTGCACTTTTATCCTTTGTGGTTTACTCTTCATTCAACCGTGATTTGTCCCCATCGCTTCTCTTGATTATTCCCAAGCCTCTCGGATAATCAGTTAATAGCGATTTTCCACTTGACATCCAACAGAAATTATATCACTCCCTACGGAGCTTCCGCTTCAACCCGGTCAGAATAACGTTGACACTAATCATAAAGAGAGCTCGTGCGAAGCTCTGCTCAATGGATAAGTAGATGGAGCTATTAAGAGTGCAGACCCGGGCTTTCCATCGTTGCCAACACAGCGTTAACTTCCAGCTGTGACCCACACACAGCCTCTTGGGGAGTTAATGATGCGTTTTACGCGTTATATTCCATAAACGAAAAACGGTTTAGGTGACATCCATTAGAGTTACCATAGCAACGACCTTTGATGGGAACAGTAAAGTGTAGTTCAGGCAACATTAAAAACGTGTTATTATTTTTCATTTTTGTTGTCTTAATCTAATGATGACGATTCTGTTGCTTCTGACAGATAGCAGCATAATACCTGAAGTATTACCTACATAAGTTTCATTTTACTTATTGAAAATCATTAATCCTAGTGGCTCGCTTAATGTAACATTGTATAATTGCAAATAAAGGTTACCATTTGATTATATAAAAATTGTTTCATTTTTTTTTTTTAAGCTTAACATTACGGCTCTCAGTTGTACTCTTCACATGTAAGTCACGTTTTAGAATTATCGAATCAAAATGTGTTAATAAGTCAAAATAAAGCTTTGTTTTAAAAGCAATATTTTTGAAGATATTAGAACCCCTGAAGTCTCGAAAATCCGAATAAAGGGGAGCCCAAAATAAAATAAGAAACTTGATTTTTTAATTTTATTTATTAAAATAATGAAAATTAATAAAATAAATTAAAATTATGTAATTAATTAAGAATACACCCAACACAAATAGAAATGCATACTTTACTCATTAGTTCGGCAAAAAAATTGGAAAATGATTCCAATTGGAAAATAATTCCAATTTTTTTTTTTCGATCGGTATTTAAACATTCTTAATGAAAAATGAAAACGAATTAATTTACATTTTTTTTTTTTGTTTTGACATCTATGCGAATCCATGGAATTATTATACGAATTTAACTTTAAAAGGAAATATTTAAATGATCACTGGTTGACGTGAAGAAAGGTATCTCAAGGTATAGTGTCAACATCCCCACTGACATGGATTAAGGATTCAACTACCCTACCATTAATATCCGGACATACTCGTATCTACAAATAACCTCAATTTACAGGAAAACTAATAAAAGTGTGGTGAAATCTTCAGCTTTTTTAACAGCGACCAGTTTAGCTCTGTACGACTGACGTCAGGGATCTGTGCTGTCCAGTCTAACTTTTCGACACGCATGTCCTGAAAGCAGTTCGTCACAACGCGAGCAGTACAGGGAGCGTTGTCCTGCTGGTACACATATGGGCTTTCTCCTAGTCCACCGCTCCCTGGCATTATCGTCAGACTAGTAGACGATGTACCGTGACTTGTCACACCAAAGAACAGCTTTATATTAGTCTATAGTACAAGAAAGGAGGGCCTTACACGAAACTAGACTGAGTCTGGCATTAGTCAGGGTGATTAGTTGCTTGTGAATGGCTTCACGACAGTGGCAACCTATATCATGCAACATCATGCGCACTGTAAGAGTGCTGAAATAAGTCTGTCGTCTTACTTTAGGCCTGTGTGTATCTCTCTAGCAGAGTCATAAACAGGTGCCTTTATAAGACCTTTATAAGAGGAGCAAGGATCTGCACCCCACGACGTAGTTGAGATTACTCGGAATATGTTCATTTTATTAATGTGAGTAGTTCGTAGATGTTTGACGTGCTCTTAGAAGTTTGGCTTCTTATCAACAATTAGTCCTAGGAGATGAATACTGCTCACGATTGGAAAAGGGTGATTGTCCAAGAGTAACTCTAGTTCAGGATGCATTTTGCGCTTGTTACAGAAATGCATGGCTGTAGATTTGTGGTTTGACAGCCTAAATCCATTCTGTGTCATCTACAGTTGATGTTATTTATTGATATTTGTAAATGCTTCCAATATAGCTAATATTTTGAGAATGGCAGGATAAGTTATCATCAGCATAGAGATATGAACCGATGGTGTTTGGAATGCTGTTTGTGATATTTTTTATTCGAATGGCAAAGAAAGTGACGAGGAGAATCGAGCCTTCTAGGACTTGTTCTCCTTGGATGTTTGCGACAGAGCCTGCCTGTATCGAACTTGGAAAGACTTGTGACGAAGGAAGCTTTGAATAATATATGGTGAATGGCCTCTTATATCAATAGAATGGAGATCCCTTAAGATACCAAAGCGCCATATGGAATCAAAAGCTTTCTCGATATCAAGACATACGACGAGATGTTGATTTCTGGTGAATGCATTTCTTATATTTGATTTACCATAAAATCTAAGGACGATCTGTCCTTCGAAATCCAAAGTGATGATTACTGATTATATTTCAAGACTCAAGGCATCAGGTGAGTCGACGATGGACCATTTTTCCAAAGTTTTACTCAAGCAGCTGGTTAGAGAAACTGGCCTCTGGTTGTAAGGAATCGAATAAACTTTTTCCTGGTTTAGGGATAGCTGTTACGTAGGAATGTTGCCAGGAACTGGGGAACATATGTCCATCCCATTGTAAAAGTTCAGTAGTGAGGATAGAGATTTCTAGTCTAGATTTTTAAGCATTACATAGTAAATTCCATCAGGGCCAGCAGCGCTGTTCCTAGAACTATTTATGGATTATTTCAGCTCAGATAGTGTGAGTGGTTGGTTATAGGGTAAAGGATGGGTGACTTTGAAGCTTAGTATGGATTTCTCAGCTTCAGCTTTTGAAATGATGGCTTATATGCGTTTGAGATAGACAATTCAAATAACACGGTTCCTAACGCATTTGCAATCTCTGCAGGAGTAGAGATCTCCTTTCCATTCCAGCTAAGAATAGGCGAAGGTAACATAAGATTTATCTTTCAGCTACTTTATTTTTTTCCCGAATTAGTCTGACATCAGTATCTTTGTTGATTGATGGATCGAGTTTTATCCGAGAGGCCTTTTTAGCTTTTAGCCGGACGTAACGTTCTTTGGCTTGAGTCTCTTATAAAAGAAGGTTGGCAGTGGTGGGGTATTTGAGGAATAAGTTCCATGCTGCTTTTTTTCTCTTTTCACCTTGTTACAATCTTCGTTCACCCGTGATCGGTATGTCCGCAGTTTCTTAATTGAGACCGCTGGATGGAATCTGTTGCAACTGACAGTATCTGCGTTGTGATATGCTCGATGACAATATCAACAGGAAAGGACTCAATGATGTGATCATCAAAAGAGATATGTGGTTGGTATATTTTGTCCAGTCTGCTTTGGAAAATTTCCATCTGAGATGGAAGAACCCCTAATAAGCATACTGGGCACGGTGACTGTATAGAAAGGTTTTCCATTTTTTTGAATCGAACAGAAGATTAATCGAAACCAGAATTACAGCAATGCAACAATCAGTATACGTGCCGCAATGGTCTCTAAGGAGGTTTTGAGCGCAATTCGCTTACAAGGAACTCTTAAGTCCATGAGTATGGCTGCTCCTCCGTGAGCGCTATTTGTAAGAGACCTGTCTTGCCGAAACAGAGTACAGTATTCAACCGAAGCGGATACTTGAGGCGTTAGATTTGTCTCTTGTAGGCAAATACCAACCGGATGATACCAATTGATTGACTTATTGATGTGATCTATGTTGCTGAGAAAGCCTCTGCAATTCCATTGCACTGTTGTTCATTGTTTAGGTTTAGAATCAGTCTGCTTTTTAGAGGTGCTCTGCTTGTCGCGGTCAGTTTTATTTTATCCCTTTTTTGGGGAAGAATGGACGTGTGCCCATGTTCTCTTCCCATAAATATCTAGAATGGGTTCATCATAACAATTATTCCCCGCAATATCCATTACTGTGGTATCAGATGATTTCTGTCCAACATAACATGGATTTTCAATTTGGTCGGGGGTTACTGGAGCTGATTGAGCATTAGGTAGTATTCGCCTTGTATACAGTTTGTTTTGTTGATTGAATACAAATGATAGCAGTGATCGGGCTCATTCAGAAATTGGCAATTTTGAGGGAACTGATGTATCTGTTTGAGTTGAAACTGTATGGTATATCTAGGATGTTTCAGCATATGTATGTTTCGGCATATTTCCTTGCTTCTTAGTATCAGACTTTGTTCTCCAATTTATATTTCTGGATTTTTTTTTTTTCTGCAGCTTCCATTTCTCCACAGTATTTAAAAAGACTGTATGGTTGACTTTACAGTTTGGACATCGGAATGATTGGCCATTGCAATCAGTATGAATATGTTCTTTTGATTCGCAGTTTGAGCACACTGGATCTCATCGTCAGACAGTTTGGGAATTCCCAAATTTCTGGCACATGTAGCACCATATAGGATTAGTATATGGGGATGGATGTAGAAGCTCGGGTATCCGACTTTTACTGATAAAGGAAAGTTCGGTGTAGAGAAAGTAAGAGTGATGCTGCGAGTAGTAACAAATTCTCTATCTTTCTTGAACATTATTCGCTTTGATTGAGTAACTTCTGGTCCTATAGTTCTTGAACAATTTCCTCCTCCGAGACGATTAAAAGGTCCCATTCGGAAATGACACCCTTGGAGGTGTCAAGAGTGACATTAGGAGATACCATGATAGGAATCCCCCAAATGACGTAAGTTTCAGGAGAGACTCAGAATGTCGGGTTGGATTGTCACAATCGGGTTTTGCAGATCCATAGGTGGATTTGCAATCTTCAGAAGAGGGAAATTTCGTTTTCCATGATTGCGCCTTTTAGCCCTGGAAGGATAACTTTCTTCCAAGTTTCCGGCACCGCCAAGGGGAGGCAGGAGCATTATCACCAGGTGACCAAGCTGCTATAAGTTGTGTTAGTGATAAACGAAAAAGAAGTAGAAAGGTGTCTTTCCTTTCTGGGCCTTTGCCTACTTCTTGTAGCGCACAGTCGTGTCTGATAAGTGGTAAAACGTGACCACTATCAGTGGAAGGGTGTCCGAATATTAATGGTAAGGCAGCGTACATGGAAAGGACAGAATTCATAGGATATCTGGTTCCTGGGCAACGCAACGCAACGCTGTCACCCCTCTCGCTAGTGGACGTACCCACCACTTGGCAGGTATATAGATACACTGCATTCATGTAGACGGTAATTCAATGTCAGTATGGATATACGTCGTGAATTAACCGGACTTTGAAAGAGGGTGATAGTGGATGCCCAACGCATGAGTCACTCTATCGTGGAGGTGGTACAGAAATTGGTACACTATCCCCGTTTGTCGACTTCAAGGGGGTGCCAGAAACGTCTCCACCAAGACCATCAGGCGATCATAGCCTCAACAGGTTATGGGACCCACCAGAGTCCCATTGCTAACACCACGACACAGGACTACATGCTTCAACTGGACAAAAGAACATCGACATGGGATAATTGGAGACGGGTCTCCTGCTCCCATGAGTCCCGTTCCAGTTATTTCGAGCGGACGAGAGGGTGCGTATCTGCCAGAAACCGCACGAAGTTTATCACCCGTCATGTCAACAAGGAACTGTTCAGGCAGGTGGACGGTCGGTAATAGTCCCCGGGCGTGTTTAACTGGCGCATGTCGGGCCCTCTGGTACGTCTAGATTCATCTCTGAACGGTCCAGGTTACGTGTTCATCCTTGCAGACCATCTGCCTCCCTTCATGGTCATCGTGCACCCACAGTCCAATGGACCCTTCCATCAGGACAATGCGCCTCCCCACAGACCCGTGGTGACTAGAACATGGTTCGAAGAGCATTCCGTAGATTTTACCACCATGGAACGGCCTCCCCGTTCACCGGACATGATGCTCCACAGGGAGCATCATGTCCGGTGAACCAAAGATGCTCCACATGGAGCATCTTTGGGATGCTGTGGAAAGATCCGTTCGAGCTTTGAATCCTCCACTTGGAATGCGACGGAATTATGGACAGCGGTACAGCAAGCATGGATAGTACCTGTGGAACGCTTTCGTGAACTAGTGGACTCAATGCCTCGCTGTGTGACTGCCCTTTTCCGGGCGAAAGGTAGGTAATCCATGTACTATCATTACTAGGTAGATTCATCATGATTTCTGTCCTATCAGTGTATATCCTATCCATTTAAAGATTTAAATGAAACTTCTTTAGGTTTGCAGATCTGTTTCGATTAACAATTCACAGTTGGCAATCTAAATCGAGAAGCATCAGAAAAACTACACGAAAGTTCTCACCGGTGATGCCTCTGGGAAAAGAAGGTAAGAAGCGCGGAAACTGCTATTCATAGAAAGAGTACTCGTATACCTGCCAAACCGCTCTTTTATCAAAGTTTAAAAAGATGGGGAATTAACCAGAGAGCTTAGAAGAAAAATTCTAACGTAAATATATAAGGAACTATTCACGAAAGCTTACTATCTGCTATTCCGAAACCCGATAAACATTAAATATTTGTGTAGCCACGTCAATGGTGTTTTATGGCATGTTTTCAGTTGAAGAACACGGTTGCTGTTTACCCTGTAGAGTGCTTTTATCATTCTTACAGGTCACACGGATTAAAACGGATTTCGGTTCATTCCACCTCAGTTACCGTTTCTATTGAAACTCCTGCGCTGTAACAGATGAAAACAGCAGTGCAAGCAGGGAAGGAAGAAGTAAGAATAAAAAGAAATAGGAAAAACGTGAAGCAAAGAAAATATTTACTATCAAAATTATGCTTTTCTTCAAAAGTTAACTCTAAAAGACTGAAAAATCAAAAATGGTTTTTGATTTTTATTTTCGTTCGAACGAGTCAAGCTGTTAATATTATGGGAGGATCTTCTTCTGCTTTACAATGCGCAAATGCACAAGAAGAGCTCTACCAACCTGCACTTCATCCACGTAAATCAATAAATCCTTTTGACCTTCAATGCTTAATCCACGTAAATCAATAAATCCTTTTGACCTTCAATGCTTAATCCACGTAAATCAATAAATCCTTTTGACCTTCAATGCTTAATCCACGTAAATCAATAAATCCTTTTGACCTTCAAATACAAATCCAGCAATGAAACCACAGTATTATTGAAATCTTTTAAGAAGCACCTTTTTAAAAAGGTATATAAACTATTTTTCAGGCTTTTCTATGCAAAAAATATCGCAAGCTTTAACTCCAAGGAATGAAATCATCGAATTGGCTTCAAACATCTGAATAAAGATATCTGTATGCTTTGGTTTATCTGTCCAACTAATTATCATTCGCGTTTATTGCAATACAAAACTAATTCTGTTCACAGTTTGGTGTCCCGGCATAGCAACAGCCCCGTCAATTCTGTTTTTCGCTATAACTTCCAGTCTTTCCAGTAACCTAAGTGGTCATCAAACGTAATTATTACTTATTACGGCGTGTCTTGATCGAGTAATTACGCTTTCATCCTATACCGTTGGCGGCTGACCTCGGGGAGATGTGGACGGATGATATTCAAATATAGCTATCACAATTAGGGCCGGAGAGCTAATAATAAATTCAAATGAGAATTGAAGTTCTGCCAAATCCAGTGAGTAACAAAGGTGAACGTGGTAATTAGGAAACCAGATATAAACCGGAAGGCCTCTTAAATCTTCTCGTTTCTGGTAGCGCGCAGTGGCCGACTTCGTTTAGCTTCGACATTATACGGCGGTAGATTAGATGTGGAGTAATTGGTCTCGTCGGCTGAACCCGCGAAGGCAACAATGACTTGTTTATGTCCGTTAAATACTGCACGCGCAGTCCTATAACTTAATTATTAATATTTTCGTGGAATGTTTAGTTAAAGCAGACCGCAGCTTTCATGGGGTTGATACTAATCAACGGTGATTATTTTGCCACCAGACGTGGCGTGCTGCGAGAGGCTGGCGATTATAATGTCGCATCAAACTTTGTTTTATTCAGATTTATGCTTATAAAAAGACACTTGGGACTTTTTATTTTTATATAATTAAACGGGGCCACGCTTTTGTGTAAATGATATTATAGTGTATAAAAGGACCAAGATTAAGTTTCACGGCAGTTAAAAATTCGTCATTTGACTAAACTTGGTTATTGGAACCTATAAAAAAATCTGTCATAATAAGGTCACGTAAGAATCATCTGATTCTTACGGAGGAGGGCTTAGAGGGGAACAGGTATCCTGTGTGTTATCAGACACTCAGCCTAAAACACTGATGGATCCAATATCTCTCTATTACAGAAGATTTAGGAGAAGTCCGGTTGGCCTGCCTCCCTAAAATCCACTCATGCACACCTTCTCGATGGTAAGCCCTGTTACGTCACCTAGGTGGCAACGAACGTGCAGAGTGGTTCTCTTCAAGACGCCTGGTCAGCGTGAAGAGGAAAAGACCAAATCCTCCAGCAATGAGAACACAACAATACAAATGGCCCTCAGTCCCCAACAGCTTTCACTCTCCCTCTTACGGCAGCGAGAGGATCAGAGTGGAAGCAGAGGGTGCTAAGAATCTCTGGGTACGACCAGGCTGCCATACACGGAAATTGAACTTGGCCTGTTATAACGTACGATCACTCATCGGTGAAGACAGGATATTAGAGCTGGAAAAGGAATTAGAAAATGTGAATTGGAATATCATCGGTTTGGCTGAAACAAGAAGAAGAAATGAATCACTTATAAGTTTATCAAGTGGAAATCTGCTGTACACCAATGGAAACAGTGAAAGGAGTGAAGGTGGAGTTGGGTTTCTGGTCCATAAAGATTTAAAAAACAACATTTTGGAATTCAAAAGTACATCACCAAGGGTGTCAAGACTAATACTCAAGATTTCTAAGAGGTACAAGCTAAAGATTGTAATGATTTATGCACCAACATCGAGCCACGATGATGAAGAGGTTGAAGACATGTACACTGAAATTGAGAGTCTTCTAGATGAGCAGAAAACCCACTACACTATTATTATGGGCGACTTCAATGCTAAGGTTGGAAAAAGGCAAAACAGCGCAGAAAGAGGAACTATAGGAAATTTTGGAATTGGTGAAAGAAATAAAAGAGGTGAAAGACTTGTGGAATTTGCAGAATCTCAAGGAATGTCAGTAATGAACACTTTTTTCAAGAAAAGGGTGAATAGAAAGTGGACATGGAAGAGTCCAAATGGATTAACTACTAATGAAATCGACTTCATCCTCACTAACAGAAGATATATTGTGAATGATGTTACCATCCTGAATAAGGTAAATGTTGGAAGTGATCACAGAATGGTAAGATGTACACTTGATATAGATGTAGGAAAGGAAAGGAAAAAACTGACTCGAGTAAATAATACAAAGGTCTTTGAAATAACAGAGGAGGAGAAAAAGCAGTATGTACTGGAACTTAAGAACAAGTTTGAGCTTCTGCAGACTGCTCAGGACCAAGATATCGACGAGGAATATTACAACTTTCTGAAAGTGATAAAGCCCAAGAAACCTATAGGGAAACAGAAATCCAAAGAAGAAAAAATTAGTCAAGAAACACTTGTCATGACGAACCGAAGACGACAAATGAAGAGCGAGAAAAACACCGACAGGGAGAAAATTGAGTATACTGAGTTATGCAAAGCCATTAGAAAGAGACTCAGAGAGGACATAAGAAGATTTAACACAAGAAAAGTAG
This sequence comes from Mastigoproctus giganteus, assembly GCF_048544385.1. Lineage (NCBI taxonomy): Eukaryota > Metazoa > Arthropoda > Arachnida > Uropygi > Thelyphonidae > Mastigoproctus > Mastigoproctus giganteus. Next base: position 41,894,326 of record NC_143588.1, read on the forward strand.
AACAAGCATTAAGGGAAAACAAAGGATTTAAATCAGCAGCCATGAGCAGTAATACAGAAAGACAAATGATACTGAAACTGAAGAATAGCGATGGTGTACTTATAAACAGCAGAGAAGGCATAATTCAAATAGCAGAAGACTACTATAGAGAATTATACAAGGAGCGAGGGAATGATACCAGCAGTGGGGAAGATGGATTGCAAAGTAGCAACACATATGACATACCCGATATTCTTCCTGATGAGGTAGAACATGCATTGAAGAAAATGAAGAATCGGAAAGCCCCGGGGGAAGATGAAGTTACTGTAGAGTTGTTAAAATTGGGAGGAAGAGACATAACACAAAAACTGGCAAGGCTCTCCACAAAGTGCATTAGAAAAGGTGTGATGCCTAAGCAGTGGAATAATGCAATCATAGTTTTGCTGCATAAGAAAGGAGATAAATCAGAAATTGGAAATTATAGACCAATTAGCTTGTTATCCCATATCTACAAGTTGTTCACAACGGTCATTACTAACAGATTAGAAAGAATACTTGATGAGAATCAACCGAAAGAGCAAGCTGGCTTTAGGACAGGATTCTCAACTATGGATCACCTTCATGTAATATCACAGCTAATGGAGAAAGCAAATGAATATAAAACACCATTATGCCTGGCATTTGTGGATTATGAAAAGGCATTTGACTCCATACAGCATAAGGCAATGTTTCGGGCACTGGAAAGACAAGGCATAGATACTCCATATATTATGATTTTGAAGAAAATATATGAGAGTGCTACATCCTTTATTAGACTAGACAAAGACAGTAGCAAATTTAAAATCGAGAAAGGAGTTCGACAAGGAGACACAATATCTCCGAAGCTGTTTACTGCTGCCCTTGAGGAAGCTTTCAGAAGATTAGACTGGTCCCAGAAAGGAGTCAATGTGAACGGAGAGTACCTAAACCATTTACGATTTGCAGATGACATTGTGGTCATAAGCCACGATCCCAAAGAATTAGAGGAAAATCTTAATCAGTTATGCAGAGTTAGTAAGGATTTTGGACTAAAGATGAATACGGCTAAAACAAAAGTAATGAAGAACAAGTATGCCACAGAAAGGGAAATAATGATTGAAGGAGCAGTAATTGAAAAGGTGGAGTCATATACTTATCTGGGACAAGTTATTAGCTGTAATAATGATAAATGGCTGGAAGTCAAGAGAAGAATAAATTTTGGATGGATAGCATTCAGGAAATATAGTCACATACTGAAGAGCAATATCCCAGTTTGTCTGAAACGTAAAATAATGAATCAATGTATACTCCCCACCATGACTTATGGAAGTGAAACTTGGGCACTCACCAAAAGAATGGAAGAGAAGCTGAGAACTACACAGCGAAGAATGGAACGAATTATATTGGGAATTAGAATGTTAGATAAGAAGAGAAACACATGGATTAGGCAGCAAACTCAAGTAAAGGACATTCTTATCAAAACTAAAGAACTAAAATGGTCTTGGGCAGGACACATAGCTCGAAGACATGATGACAGATGGACTAAGAAAATAACAGAATGGTACCCAAGAGGAGCTAGAAGAAAACCTGGAAGACAAAGGCGGAGATGGATAGATGAAATTCATGAGTTTTTGAGTAGTAAATGGATGGCCAGTGCCCAAAACAGAAGGAACTGGAAAGTTGCTGGAGAGGCCTTCATCCTGCAGTGGATTGAAAATGGCTGATGATGATGAAGAATCATCTGATCTACCCGTGTGTATTATGTCTCTAAATTGCGTGTATTCTCTAGTCGGTTTGCCTGTTTTGCTGCAGGTAAAGAATAAAAGGGATAAACCAGGAGGGAAAATCTTACTATTCTCGTCTGAGATCAACTACCTAATCCACGGAGTGAAAAAAGCCCATAAAAGTTCCTTGTGTCATTGACAGAATTCGAACCCAAGCCTTTCCCAGCCGGTTTGGGGAGGACGATGATTATAACCACTATGGTACCAGTGCGAACATCTGGAGTGTTATTAAACTTGATTATTGGAAACTTGACTAAACTTGGTTATTGGAACCTATAAAAAAATCTGTCATAATAAGGTCACGTAAGAATCATCTGATCTACCCGTGTGTATTATGTCTCTAAATTGCGTGTATTCTCTAGTGTATTCTAAAGATGAGCACAGGAGTAGTTGACTCTCCTTCTCTAAGAAATAAGACAGAACTGAGTTTTAGAAGCATACATTAAAATTTTCTCCAGTCATTGGGGAATTACCTAAAGATGAGCATTTAAGGAATTGAATATTCAAAAAAAAATGTTAGCTGCTTGTCAGAATAGGACTCTCAAACTGGAATGTGGTGTACTATCATCGGCAAAACTATGTTCAGGATTTCCAATAATGAAAGTCCTAATATACTTGAGAGAAGGAACAGAACCTTAGGGATTTTACTATTGACAATAATAGGGATTCGTCTATCGTCACCCGCAATGACCGGTCGGTGGAAAATTGGCTAACTAATGGCAAAAAGCAAAACAACAAGAGAGTTGTTGTCGTTGTTGCAGGGGCATCAGCGAATAAGGCCACATTACTATGTCTGTAAATTGGGTGTGTTCTGTGGTCTATTTGCAGGATGAAAAACTAGAATTTCCAGGAGGAAATCATGTTAGCCTCGCCTGAAAAATTCTGAACTCAGGTCTTTCTCAGCTGGTGTTCTGAATATGGTCGAAAACCTTCCATCTTACGAAGTCCTCGCACAATAAGATTGTTCAGAAGAGCTTTATGTAAACCTAGTTTGACAAAAGGCTATAACTCCCGTCATCACTTAACATTTCAGTCCATCCTTTCTTGCACTTCAACACCACGCAGTTGGAAAACCTATAACAATAGAATTTTTGGGGATTAAAAACCTCAGACTAACCAACTGAGCCACAGTGGGACGAAAGCCTGGAGAAGTACCTCCTGTCCAGCAAAAATAGAACTCTCAGGCTTTTTGATCGATAACAGTCACTGTACTAGCAGCAAGGGTTGTGTTTTGTGTAACTGTCTTTGTTCACAGTCGTTTGTCATGGGTTTTAGCGCCTGTGTTGTCTCCATTCTAGTTCTGCACAGCCAATCGGCAGTCGGGTTCTAGAAATCTTTAAAAATCCGAAGAACAAAAGTCTAAAACCCCTTGATGTTCTAATACCCAGAAGTAACGTTGGCGATCTTCGTCAACCCACGTGGCAAAGTTCAATCTCTCTTCAAGAAGCTGTCTTCTCGCTTTTGTTTAAATAAAGATCATTAACTTCTACTCGCGTTCACTCCGATGAACATCAACGGACGAAGATTTAAAAGTAGTACGTTTTGATGGATTAAACTTGCAAACACATCACCAAGACATTCCTTAAGCTGTTTCCAGAGAGCTGACATCGATATCGTTCGTTACAGTTAATTCGGAACAGAGAAACTACAAAGGAAATGTGTCTATCGATAATTAATTGTGTCAACAAATCTAATATTTCGCCTTGTCTTGTAGTTATCTTTAATCGAAGTTCACAGTTTTAATCCTCTTAGTCGACTTGCAATGGTATTGCGTAGAAGTCGGCATCTGGGGCTGACTGTAGTCGTTAGTAAAGTTTTCTACAAAGAAACATTTTACTCTTCTTACAGACATTAACAGAATGTAAATCCAATATTGAACGAACGATGAAGATCTAGCACAACATACTTTGTGTTTAAGCAGAACTTGCTGACTGAGAAGTTGGGCCAATTAAAATTCATAAACGCCTTGGCGTGAATTGCAAAATACGGTAGAGTAAATCTATATTGAGTTCCTGTATATTAAGAAAATACCTTTTCTATAAATCCACAATGAACTATCGCTGTCCTAAGCCTTGAAGACTGATTTAGATTCATCTTTTATTTAAAATTTGGATTCGTGTCAAGGCAATTTAGACCAGTAGGAGTCCACGGAGAGTTGAAAAATTCTACAAGATTACGAATGTTTAAAATGTGTTGAGCACGAGTTTTTGAGTTAGTTAAAGACACTAAAGATGATGGAAGATTAGGCATCTTCAAGGATCAATGCAGAAATCCGAAAACGATATGGTGAAATGGAGACCAGTGATCGTCTCCTTACTGCTAAGATGTCATCAAAAGAACTCAATACAAACAGAGAGACTCTTTGGGTTGATTTTGACCAAATAGCTGAATCGGATGACCCTCGTGGGTAGCACAGTTCGTAGAATCGTCGGCCTTCCGACAACGGGTGGAAAAGACTTGAGTTCGAGTCCAGTCGATGATGGGAGGGATTTTAATGAACCTTTCTCACAACGAGGCTGAGTTAGTCGGCTCCAGGAGAGGGTATTAGGGACCTTTAAGAATTCTTCCAATCTCCAACAGAATTTAACTCATCCTAAACCTCTCCAAACAAGACACTTGTTACTCGCTTGAGAATGTCTAAACATCGCTCAAGATGGTTCTTCCAGTAGGGATAGACGCCAAAGTTTTTAATAGAAAAACTACAGGATTCACAGCAGTGCACTGTCACTAGTAAAAAGATTGTCAGATAAGGATTTAATAGCAGTGTTTCCAGTACAGATAGAGATACTGCGAGGTGTGGGAATTTAGAAAGAATACTTTGACTGTAGTAATTTTTTTTTTCTTTCTATTTAGAGGATTAGTATGGTTACCTTGTTGTCAAACATCGTAAGGTATTGCGGGGCAAGATTTCTAACTTACACCAACTTTCCACAAGGTGGATATCATAAGATATACAGCCGTGCCTTAAAAATAGACACACAGGCCTCCTAACTGTTCAATTTTTTGTGATAATCACACAAACAGTATCAAAGATCTATGATGAGTGGGCAAGGTTACATCTCTGAGTATTATGCACACTTTATACACCCAAAACACACACTCATTACGCGTATCTATGAGGCGAAACCGCCTTAGTAAACAGCTTCAACTGCTTTCTGTTATTTAACTACGTATACCAACAGTTTAGCAGAGATCAACGGGAGGGATAAAGTAGAGCGCGCACGATCCTAAGGACAGGCGCGCGACTATATTACCCCAACTGTCTCTTGCAGCTATGTTGGCATTACAGTCACTGTAATTGATTTCACGCTCTTGGTAAACACATCGTCAAGCTGTGTAACGGCGATCTTGACTGATCGCCTGAGTGTTATATGCGCGCAGCAGCGTGAAATTTAGACTTCCTCTTCGCTGCTATTACATTTAAGCCACGTGTTTAGAGAGAACTTTCAATATTCGAGGTTGTTTGACCCGGGAAGTAAAGTACAAATTCTTTACTCGATTAATATCGTTTGGTCAGCGTAACTATCTTTTGGTTTTCCACTTTAAGTCTTCCTAGAACAAAAAATTCCAGTTATAGGAGGGAGAAAAACAATGGGCGGGTCAATATCATTCGCTACGCCTACTTCTCCAAGCCAAGTGACCCTGAGCCGCCTATTGTTTTTCTCTTTACTTTAATACATACTCTGTTAACCGAAAATACGTATTTTGCGTCAATTATAACGCCACTGGTTACAGCAGCAACGGGAGTCTACACAAAAGGTGCGCTGGAGGTATTAATCTATAACCAACGATCGAGGACCTTCTGAGAGTTGGTTCGTTACTCCCGCTATTCTTCACGTCCGGCTTCGTTTCGATGAACTTCCGACATCGTTCCGCATAACCTCCCTTGGGAAGCTCATCTTTTATCCTAGACAGCGCTCTACCCGTCAGCGTTTCTCCTTGAAACATCACATGACACTCACGAGACAATCGAGAGTGGTTTCTATCAAAAGCGAGAGTCCATTCTGGGACCGTGCTGACAGCTGTCTCGAGAAGAGAGGCACGTGTATAAGGTGGAGGGATACTTATGTATAAGTAACGTTTCTCTCGAACACGGCGTCGGGTTGATAATAAAGTCATCAGTTGTCGTCCCTTCCTCTAATACCAAAATCCGCAATTTAGATGCCACTCATAGGGGACTTGGGTATGAAAACAGCTCATCCCTTTCTGTTGGTGGTGTTGTAATTTCGTACTCATACGAGCGCATACAAATTCGGTATTTTAGCAACACACGCTTGGTCGCTTTTCAATTTTACCCTTTTTAGATGGCAAATGGTTGATATCCTGAGAAATGCATCTTTTTTTTTTCCAATTTTAAACAATTTCATGTGACATCAGCAACGTATATGCTATCCCAACAAAGAGAGATAAACTCCATTCGTTAGAGAGAACCCAGATTTTTAGATGAAGAGGAAGCAAAACTCGATGTGCTTATTCCAGGGAAGATTAAAGTCGGGTAATCCCAAATAAAGGTTGTTATAGAGTTTTAGGAGCATCAGCGACTAAGGCCATATTGCTCCATGCATGTGTTCTGTGATCGATTTTCTGTTTGCTGGATGAAAAACCCAAGTTTTCGGGAAGAAAAACCATGCATCCTCGCCTGAGACAGACTAACTCAGCCAAATTGTGAAAAAAAGCCATGCCACCTCATCGACGGGACTCGAACTTGGGTCTTTTCCACCTGGTGTGGGCAAGACGGTGATTCTATCCACGAGGGCCAGCAGAAGTTGAAGCTGTTTGTGTAGGATAAGGTTCTCAAAGTGGAAGTTGATGTGCAAAACAATAGGCAGGATTTCAAGTTGGTGGAAGAAGACCATTAATATACAAGACGAAGGGTGAAAGAAAGAACATGACTTTGAGGAACACCAGCATTAGTTGAGAAAATAGAAGACAAACATCTACCATCACTCGCAGTGAGCACTCTCAGTTGCAAAAAAAAAGTCGGCAACCCATAATATCGCAGCTAATTTACAAGACTTATGCCAAACACAATCAAAAGTGAAATGTCAAGCGTAACTGCTTGAGTTTCATCTAACTTTTCCATTCAATTTATCCACAGATGGTTAATATGACAACATAACACCAGTGGATCGATACCCACGGAATCCACGATGGCGATCACTGAACAGATGGAAGGTTTCCAGCTAGTTTGATGGATTTCTTTGGCAAGAATAGGTGGAAGTGCAATGGGCCAATAACTGGCAGGGAGGGAGGGATTTGACAGCCTTTTTTGTTTTTAGGAACTGCTATATGGGCAATTTCCAAGCTTGAGGAAAAACTCTAGTGGAACAAGGTGTAATAAGGCGACAAGTAACAAATGCAAGCTTATACCATCAGGTAGAAAATACCAACTTTTTGGGCATCAAACTGTTCAGTTCTAACATCCTTCAGTCCGACAACGGGAAGCATTAAGTGCATTGAGTATGGTAGAAGGCGATTTACCAAGTACGTTGATACACGAGTTAGAAGAAAATGAGAATGCTAGTAATTCGGCTTTATCGGTAGCTGAGGTTGCAAAAGAACCATGAATTTCTAATAGAAAAATGGTGTTTTGATGGATAGAAGTTGAAGCTTTGGCAGGAGATCAGAATGTTCGATTATGATTTGGGTAAGAGGCAAGTTTTCTATTCAGACTAATCTACTTTGGACTGATTAATAACTGCTTTACAGTTAATGCGAGCTTTGGTGAGCAGAAAATGAACCTGGAGATTTGGATGCAAGCCAATTCCGATAAGCAACATTCTTATCTGGGAGTCTTGGCACTTTTATAGGAAAACCAAGGTTTAGACAAAAGACGTCATTTTCAGGTGGAGTGTGGAATTAACGATTTCGTCCCTACAAGAATAATTTTATTGACACAATCTAAGGAAACATTGACAGAAGGTGTTAAACAGTAATCCAACCAAGGAAAAGAAAATAGAAATCTCGCAGTTCATCCTATTTCGCATACTGACAAACTTCACGAGGCCAAGACTTTCCATGAAAGAGGAGAGAAGATTCCACTAGAGAAGATTCTTTTACCAGGTTGGTGAAGAACGAAATATAAAAGGGTGGTGTTCGGTGTGTGGTTAGGATTGTCTAGTATTCATGTAGGTAAATGAACAATCTGTGTGAGATCATTAATAATTGCAAAAGCTTCAGCAAAAGACCAGCTGGGTCTGTGTGACTAGAAAACGGAAGCCAGTTGGAGTTGAGAACATTTGACTCATGATTGATGATCACCAATCATCAATCATGAGTCAAAGAGCTCCAAGTGATTGGGGGAGTTGGGAGAACGGTGGAGACAACAGATGAATTTGACACAATGAGGTAGAGAAATTTTAAGCCAGAGAAGATCAAAGAGAGGAGATTCCAAATTGCCAAGTCTCTGACAGGGAATATCAGAACGGACATATGCACAAGTACCACCTTTGAGGCGAAAGGAATCATACAGCGAATAATTTGGGCATCTGATATGAGCAGTAGTTGAATCAACCGATAATTGGGATTCTCTCAAAAAAAGTAAGTTGACAGACTAAGAAGAAACGGACATCGTTGACATCGGAACTGAGGACACATATCTGTGAAATCAATGAGAAGGTTCTTTGGAGGTTTGATCTTTTCGCAGATAAGTTTGTTCTGTTAGTTTGGCTGTTAATAATGTATTCAGTATGACAGAAAAGGTAAGGAACATGTATGAAGTAATGAAATTTTTGGATATGGTGCACACACACAGCGAGAATAAACCCAACTCCTTGGCATAGCGTGGACCATCCCAAGCACATACACACTGCTCGAACTCTCCCCAGTCACTATCTGGCAAAGTATAACAGTTACCAACAGGTTCGGCCCGGTAGCGTATCTAAAAACCATGTCATTTCAACTCGGCTCGGCTTTAGGGTAAGGCCGAATACGCACTGGCCTAGGGTCGCCAAGGTTTAGTGGGGTGTCAACGCTCCCTAAATCTTGGTGCAAATTGGTAAAATTGATCATTCTAAAAAATAATAATCTTCGCATCGGAGGGTACCATCGCTTAATGTAGCCTAGATACCCAATTACCCTTGAGCCGGCCCTGACTCCAACAACAGTAAATCGGAATTCCTCGCTGGCTTAACAAAGATGAAGTCAAATTTCATGTTGGCCCAACAAAAGTGAAGCTAAATTCGACGCATATTCAACAAAAAAAAAAAAAAAAAATCAAAGCAAATTTCCCTTTGGTCCTACCAACAGAAAACTATTATACCGCGCGCATGACTTAAAATCTCTTGTTTCGGAGAAAATATTAAATAAGATTTATGATCCGTCGATAATGACGTGCCGGAGATGACCATATTAATGCACATACAAGAGTTCCGTGAGTAGTTTCTATTAAAAGAAAATCACGTCGAAGATGTATGGCTTATTAGACTCCCCCTGTTGGGATATGATGCCAATGGATTGGGTTATAAATTACCGCTCTTCAGCCCAATACATCACAACAACGTTGCTTGTCGGGAACAATTTACTGAGGCTGCCATACGTTTTGCTCCTACGCTCCATTTCGCCTAAACAACGGCGCCCGTGATTTATGCCAATTTCTCACGGTCACGCGACGGTATCAAACCCACAATAATGAGGCGACGCTCAGCCTTGCATACGCATTTTCCCCGCATCCCTTCCCAAAATGAGTTCCACTTCTTTCCTCGCCGAAATCGCGTGACCATTCTGACAATTAGCGCTAATCCATTGGTGCGCCAACTTCACACTCCACCCCCTTCGAATCTCCTCTGTCCCCCCGAAAACAGAATTCCATTAAGCGTCTAAAGAGAATGACAGAAATCGAAATTTGCAGCTCTCGGATAATGCGATAATTCGTACGGCGATTACAATTTCGCACACGGAACAGAACTCGCCAACATCGGAGCGTTAATGGCGAATGCCTAATTTTCACTGCCCATTTAATAAGCTCTCGCAGTTCGCCACGTGGTGGGCAACTTTACGAGTGGAGTTTCTTCCTTGGATGGCGTTCTGGTATTCAGTTAATGATCGTGTTTATTACAACGCGTGTACCTCTTATACAAACCGGTCTCGCAACTTTATGAAAATAGATTGATGCCACAACACGCTGCTCCCAATAATGCAAGAGTCTACTGTCGCAATTGTGCATTTCTGTATTATCGAAGACTACGGATTGTCTGCATTAATTGGTGACGCATGCTGTCAATCAAAAAAAACAAACTTCGTCAACGTTGGTATATTGGCGCACTAACCAGCTAAACTGAGTACTAGGTACATCTGGGACAAATTATAGAGAGGAACGCATTAATTAATACATTTTACATTAACTATTAAGTAACTTAACCTAACGTGCCGTACTGGTTGGCATTTGTTGTAATGATTCTTAATCTGAGAAAATAAAAATGTAATTCAAAACCTGATTGAACCACTTTTTTTCTCTCCGAAATACATTGTAATTACGTTCATCTTTCTTCAGTTTCATCACACAATTCGCCTAGCATCTGTGGGATGCTTGATCTCAAAAAATTGTATTACTTCCATCCCCCGCCTACAAAAAAAGACAGAGGAATCCCCAAGAGAACCCCTTTCACACTGAAACCTATTAAAGTTTCAAAAAGAAAATTTTTTGATGGATTAGTTTTTCCTGGAAGTTAGTTTCACTAAAGGAAACAAAGTTATAGTCAAGAAGAAGCCAATCAGCACAACAATAAAACTGTCTTCTGGATCCACATGTCTAACCAGCATCAAATATGCAAAAGAAATCCTTGGTGTAAGGAGACTTGGTCTCGTAGTTAACATGTATTTTTAAGAGAACTCGCTGTTTCACTTAACACTGTGTAAACGCTTTTACAAATTATAGGATAGCCTCCTACACATTAGTCAGTCTGGAATCCGTTTCCTGAAAAATCAGTTTTCAGCTTCCCTAAAAACAAGGAAGTTGCTAGGCGACAAATATGGCTACACAAAGATGATGCATTTACTAACAAAATCGTTGGAGGATTGCTAGTGTATTTTTGTACCTTGCATAGCTGTGCAATGTTATTTAACAAAGAGAAACCATCCAGTCAAACATCCAGATTTCATTCAAAGCAGGATGAACAACGCCTTCACAACGAGTTGTACCCGTATTGCACTACTTGCAAACAAATAGGTTAAGAATTAACTGCACTTCTGTTAGGCCACGAGTTGTCTCGGTATTGCACTACTTCTAAATGGTATCGTCAGCAAGTTATTCTGCTTTCTAATGAGGACGTATAAATACTCAAAACAGCTGTCTCTCAGCTTTTTAAATGGGGGTTAAACTTTCGGCAGGGTTATTTGTTTAAGAGTAATGCAATATCAAGACAACTCTTGGTAAAAGGTTATGACTGTTACGTTTACGTCCACGAGGTGTGATTATAAAGTTCGGGAACTGATTTTGTACCTTGAAATTACAAAGTACGAATTATTGAGGAAATTATTCAGAACAAGAACTATTAGCAACTCCAATACAAGCCTAATAGAATGCATACAGATGCATTCTGGAATGATAGATCGCGCATTTTTTTTTAGGAAACAGCAACTTTAGGAAGAAAAGATAGTTTTCCGGTGTCATATTCTTAACATTTGCTGCAAAAATACTAATTTAAGAAGTGCAAGAATGCACTAGGTGCTCTCCTACGAGCCTTTTTCAAAACAAACTTGCATTGCCACACCGAGAAGCTCTAACAAACGTCTAATTTAAACGCAATGTTTAAATGAACCTAATGAGAGTGTAACAAAGCCTGTTTTCAACTTGAAAAGTCTTTTATATTTGCTTTTTCGCCCTTATTGTGATTATTCTTTTCCAACCGACTGCGTTGCGTATTCATTTAGCAATCTGTTTGCATTCGTTAGTGAGGAGCATCGGCCCAGAGAAAGCGTCTTAACTTTATTAAACTGCTGGACCAAAATAAAGTGCGTTATCACACATCGGGGAACAGGAAAATTATATTTTATCAGCATAAATTATTCATCAGCTCGTAGAAGAAAGGGATATTTTTGCAAGTAGTAATTTTCTCAAGAATTTTCACTCTCCACGTCTACCAAAACACTTTATGAATAATGAGTGTTTTAAAATTCGATTTCCTCATTATAGCGACCACACTTGATACCGCGTGCAACCCAGCGTGTCATTACTCCCCTAGATTAATTCTGTCACGTGAAACGTTCGGCTCGTGGAGAGAACACTAGTGCAGTGTATCGTAATAATAATGTCAGTGGACGGTTGGATATTTTCTTTCTTTTTTTGTTTTTTTTTCCTCTTTTCAGGAACCCCCTCTGCCATTGTTCGGAGAACGACGAGTTCGAAAGTCATAAATCTGTTAAAAATTAAACAAATGTAAGCGCAGCTTCAAATCAGCCACAGCGTTGACGTTAATCTTTTGGCTCTACCGAATTAAAAAGTTGTCAGCAGATATTTCTAATGTCGTCTGCTTTTATCTGTAGATCGTTGCTATCGTCTGACGAACACTAGAATGTTTCAACATTGAATAACAAATTAACATCGTTCTGTTAGTTATGAGTAACTTAAAATACATTTGCCCAATTAAAAAACTCTCAATAAAAATATTTTTTTTGCAGATAAGAATTGTTTCATTGGCATCAGGGCATTTGGTAATTCTCTTCCTGTTTTAAAAGTTATTGTACGAGGATTGTTCGATAAATAATGATCATAATTTTTCATAAACAACCGTACTGCTTGCTATTTCTAGCTGAGATGCGAATTTAAGACAAAATCAAAGGTCAATCAAGTTTGTTTGTTCAGTTTTGCTAAGTAACAATGGAACTGACGTGCAAGAAACAGTATGTTGCTCTCACATTTTCCTTCCGTCACAAAAAAGCACCTGTTGAATAAAATGTTAAGAGGCTTATGAATCTACGCTTCCATATAGCACGGTGTAGTATCTTAGTGGTTTCTTACGGTACGCCTCTTCCTTGTCCCACTACATACAAAAAAATTACAAGGTGTCAGATCCGGACTGTTGGGAGTCCATTCATGCACACCATGTGTGCCAACCATTACCCTGGTATATGATTTTTAGCCATGGACGGACTTCGTTTGAAAAATTGAGGCGGGGGCGGTTCCCCGTCCTGCTTAAAATTCAGAGTTTCAATATTGTCTCGCCGTGAAATAACTGGCTACATAAGATCTGACAACATTTCGAGGGATTTTTTTTTCTTTGCGTTCATTGTGTCTCGCAGAAAGAAAGGTCCAAAAACCTGTGGATGATGTGCTACCACCTTTGGATACCATTGGATTACTACTAGCCTTTTCTACACGCATGTCCGGATTTTCTACTGCCCAATAACGGCAGTTGTGTCGATTAAGAAAACCGCCATCGTGAACAGTCTCTCCACTGCAAACAATGTTATCAAACAGCTGTGGCCACTTTTCGTTCCACCCCAATATTCATCATCATCAACTGTCATCTTTCCGCTATTCCGCGGGTCGACGTATGAAGCCTCGACATCATGCTATGTCCATGTACTTCTCTCCGTCGTTGATTTCACTCCAGTTTCCTCCTCTTAATGACATCGGTCTTTATCATGTCTTGCCATTTCGTTCTTGGTCTCCCCTTGGTCTTTTGTCTCTTAATTGTAAATCAGATATTCTTCTTGGCAAACGCCTCTCGTTCATCCTCTGACATGTCCAAACCATTTCAAACGGGACCTTTCAATCCTATTCTGGAATTTTTCAACCTGAATTCTCTCCCTAATCACATAATTTCTGATTTTGTCGAGTCTTGTCTTTCCGGCTATGCTCCTCACAAATCTCATTTCTGCCCCTGAATTCTGCTTTCATCCTTTTTCCTCATAGTCTAAGTTTCAGATGCATGTCAGAATTGGTACGTAATAGGCCTGATATATAGCCTTCTTACACTTCAGTGGTATGTTCCTGTTCCAGATCAGATCTCTTGTCTGCCTATAGAAATTCCCGCCCTCTTGTATCTTTCTGCTTATTTCTTCGTCATTCACTCCAGTCTTTGTAATGGTGCTTCCTAGATACTTGAAGTTGTTGACCATTTTTATCTCTTTTCCTTCCATTGAAATGGATCCGTCAAGCCCGCCAGTCCTCTTTAGAACAACTTCACTGAAGTCCTGACTGAAAACCAGTCCAAATTCATTGGCCATACTAGCCCACATATCAACTTGCCGTTGCACTTGTTCCCTGCTCTCTCCCCAAATACAGAGGTCATCTGCGAAGAGCATGAATTTCATCTGGTCCTGTCCAAATTGTTCACCAATCTACATTGCACATCATTCATGACAGCTATGAACAGTAATAGTAACAGGAAGCCTCATTGCCTCAAACCTGATGTTATTTCGAAACTCTCCATCAACCCCATCACTGTTCTTACTTTGCTCACTGTGTTGGTGTACATATTCTCAATTCTCTCCACAAGATGTTCCTCTATCCCCGAGTTTCTCAAAACCTCCCACACTTTCTCTCTCTTCACGGCATCGAACGTTTTCTTTATATCCAAAAATGCCATCCATAATTCTTCGGATGGCATTTTTGGATCAGTTGCCTGATGCAGAAAACTGGATCCACTGTTGATCCATCAGGCCTAAAGTCATACTCTTCTACAGCCATCCTACTTTCTATCGTCCCTCTTATCTTCCGCTCTAACACTCACTCGTACAGCTCACTCACATGTGATGTCAGTCTGATGCCACTATAATTGGAACACTTCTTCCTGTCCACCTCCTTGAACAATGGGATGATCAACTTTCTTTCCAGTCCTTCGGCACCTGTCTCTCATCCCAGATCTTGCGGAACAGTCTACGTCCACGCCATCCCTGCCTCGCCTGCAACATCTCCCCGTTTATCTCATCTATACAGCAGATTTACCAGTCTTGATGTATTTCCATGCCTGCACTACCTCATTCCACGTCAAGTCTGTCTGGCCTCTCTCCGTATCTTCTCTTTCATCCCCTCTTTTATGATCACCCTGCCTTTGCCCCTTTTTCTGTCTGTCCTAGACGTTCAAAAGATTTTCAAAATACTTCCATGTTTCTCTTATCTCTACATCCTTCGTTATTAGGTTCTCGTTCTCATCAATCAAGTATTTGCTCTGCTCACCATCTCTTCTCCTATTCCTCATCATACCATACAGCATCTTTTTATTACCGTCGATATCTTGTCTTAAAGTTTCACTCCATTCCTGCAACCACAGTCTTCTCTCCTCGTTAACTATCCCCTTGCCCTCTCTCTCTCTCTCTCTCTCTCTCTCTCTCTCTCTCTCCACGGTTTCATATCTCTCTTCATTCTCATCATTCCTGTTCTGCTCCACCCCAATATTATTTCTGCAAATTCCATTCTTCTGTGGCAGTCATCAGGAAACAATTGCTGAATTAATGTGATTTCCAAGGTTTGAAACACAGTTCTTTCTGAGGA
The DNA here is from genome assembly GCF_048544385.1 of Mastigoproctus giganteus. Taxonomy (NCBI): domain Eukaryota; kingdom Metazoa; phylum Arthropoda; class Arachnida; order Uropygi; family Thelyphonidae; genus Mastigoproctus; species Mastigoproctus giganteus. Next base: position 41,909,542 of record NC_143588.1, read on the forward strand.
TGGTCGCAATTGCATAACGGGAGAATCCACTTTCACACACTGATTTCTGTGGGCTCCTTGAGAACACCTCAATCACAGTCTCAATGTTGTCTTGAGCCTGCGAGTTTGATAGCCTTCCTGTTTTCTTCTTCTCAATGACACACACAGCGTTGTCGATATTTCAAAACCTCGAGGAACAATGAATCATTTAACGTTCTTTTCCTCAAAATCGGTTAAAAAATAAGGAAGTTACAACGATTTAAAAACGTATTAATTCAGTAACTTATCAAACACTGCATTTGCAATAAATTGTTTGGTTTGATTGTGCAATCTAACTGTAATGAGACTGATTTTTTTAATAAATATAAAAAAAAATAAATTATATTTATAAAATAATTTTGAAGATTATATTTAATATTACTTTTTTGAAGAAACTAATAGGAGATTTCCTTTATATTAGCTTAAAATGCTAGTTTCTTAAGGTACCTTTAATTTTTTAGTATAAGTTTATGAAAGCAACTACCTTTTCACCTAATTATTGTTAATGAGGTTATTGATAGGTAGGTAGGTAGGAGTGTTCGGTCAGTGAGGTTCATGAAGTGCAATGCACCAATGGATTACATCCCACCGATGCGAGTCAGCTACCTCCCACACATATTCCTTAACCGTCTTAAAAGTTTTTCTTAAATTCTCTCTCAGGATAAGTTTCCAATTTAGTTTGGAAATATAAAATGACATCTCCGACGTCTACTATCCACAAGACTTCATTCTCTTTCAAAAAAGTAAAAATATTTCGTATGGAGTATCTTTATCTAGCGCTATATTATGTAGTAAATAAAAAAAAAGTTTGTTTGTGGTTCACTCAGCTTGACCATTCTGGATTATATTGTATGTATACTTTAAGGGAAAAAAAAGAGGTATACTTCAAAATAAACTGACGTTGACCTCAAGGGTAAACTAAAGTTTGTCGTCTTTTGTATTTCCCCAGAGGATGAGCGTCTCTCAGAGGAAGATAGAGTCTATTGAAGAAGACACAACGAAATCCCAGATCACCGGAATCTTTTATCCTCTACGTTTAAAATGTCTTTCTAAAGCATCGGAGAGGGAAGAAACAGTTCTGTATTTTAATTTCACATGGAATGGAACGAAACTGATTATACAGCAGCTTCCAGCTATGTTTCCTTCGAGGGTTCAGATTAAAATTCATATTTCGCATTCATAGTACACTGCATTTAGTTATACTTTTAGATTTTTGTGCCTCACATCACCAGTTGTTTAGCTGAATGAGAGTTAAGGAATAAATTAAGAAAAGAGAAAATTGGTGGTGAATCATTATATTGCAGATTTGATCAATTCATTCTTTAATTATTGTATTTGTTTATTATAAACTTGGTTATAAGAAGCAAGTTTATTTTTTATTTTTTTGTGATTCAGTTATAACAGCAAACTACGATTATAACGTTTCGAGATCACTATTAACGAGAAGCCGAATTTAGATTACCACTATATAATAAAAAAAACTCGTTTTATTTAACTGCTTTTATGTGTATCTTGTGCGTTGAATCCAAAAGTTTATTGGGTTTTTTCTAGGGTCAATATTTTATTGGAATTGAAGTTTTTATATGCATATTCAATATTTACATATACTTCAAGCTTGTTTTTCAAGCCTGTTTACCAATAGTGTATTATATAGGAGCTTGTAGTATCGAATTTTTTTTTTAGTGATGCATTTAATCATATACCAATCTATGTTTTCAAAATTATCTGATGCAAAAGTGAAAAGTGGCATGTTTATTGATTCACAAGTTAAGCAGATGTTGGCTTCACACGAATTGGAAGACAAAATGTCTAATGCTGGGCCAAATGACTCAGTCGTTTCGCATTTTAGTGAATAGATTTCTCGATAACTTAAAGAGTGAAATTACTGAAAAATAGGATGTGTAATATCAATCAGGCTCCATTCTATGCACCTGCTATTTCCTTTATACAAAATCTGGGCGATGTTAGTGAAGAGAGGGGAGGAATTCCACCAGAACATACACCCAATGGGGTGTATGTGCTGGTGGAATAATCGTACTGACCACGAAAGACAAAGAAGTTCAAATATAAATTTGAGCTGAAATTAGGAATCCGCCGCCATGAACACAAGATCTATGCAAGCGAGCTGGCTGCTGCGGCGGGTCACCAGTCAACTGCACATCCCTTCCCAACAGAGAACGAAAAACAAAAAAACACCTTTCATATTAGGGCCACCCAAGAGCTAATATAACTTCTTCAATGTGCTCTCTTTGCAGAGGTTGGCTGTCATCTTCGCAATGGACGTACGTGAGGTAGAAGCCCTAAACAAGCCGTTGTTACTCGGATCTAACCACTCTCTGAGGTTTGCCAACCAAGATTTCCTTCTTTTTCCTTTGATCTTGCCTTTCATTATCATTTGCAACATCTTATATTTGTCGTTCCTCATCGTATGTCTTAAATATTTTAGTTTCCTCTCCTTAACGGTGTTAGGTATTTCTGTCTTTTTATTCACTCGTCTCATGATCGCATCATTCTTTATCTTATCAGTCCATGACACTCTTTAACATTTGGCTGTAGCACCACATCTCAAAAGCATTTAACTTATTCTAGGTCTTCTTTGTCAGTGTCCAGGTCTCAGCTCCATAAAGGATAGAAAAGACATCTCAGTACCTTCTTACGCGGGATAATAATACATTACAATATACAGAGTTGAAATTGGGAATTAAGAAAGCAAAACTAGGTTTTCCCCTAGTACAGGGGAAAACTTCTTATGCTGGAATTTCTTATCCTGGTTCTGCTGTATTGTCAATTGATCAAAATCTCATACATACGAGGGGGTATCAAAAAGTTCGTACCCTTACCTGGAAAAAATAGCCCCAGAAAGGTGAAACTTCACAGGAACTTTAATCCTTTTCTATGTACTTTAATACTCTCCATGTATAGTAACACGTTTCTCCCATCTATGGATCAGTTGTTTAATGTCTTGATCATAGAAGTCCGCACTTTTTGCCTGAAACCAAAATTCAACTTCATTGAGGACACTTCCAGACGAATCAAAGCGACTTCTACGTAATGGTTTCTTCATTTCTCGAAACAAGAAGTCTGACGGTGCTAGGTCAGGAGAATAGGGTGGGTGATGCAGTAGTTTGAAGCCGCACTGGGCAACAAAGTCGGCGCATCGTCTGACAGAAGATGGACATCTTTGGCTAACATTCCACGCCTTTTTTCCTTCAAAGCATCGCGTAACTTTTTCAGAATATTTCTGCAGTATCCTCCGGTTAGTGTGGAACCAAAAGGTAGGTAATCTGTCATGATAACCCCTTTTCTGTCCCAAAACACGGACAACATCACCTTCTTCGCAGATGGAGTGGTCATTGCTTTTTGAGAAGTGGGGAGAAGGTGTGCTTCCACTGCTTTGACATGTCTTTAATCTCGGATCATACTGGTACACCCAGAATGGGTCATTTGTCACCAACTGATCAAAAAATTTGTCAACTCCGCGTTCCATAAATCCAACAATTAGCGAGAACATTGCTTCTGCAAAAGCGTCAGCAATCTTGGAACCCATCGTGCGGAGATCTTAGACATGTGCAGATAGTCATAAAATGCTGTGGGCAGACCTATAACTAATTCTCAATGCATTTGCGATGAAATGAATTGTCACACGTCTGTCACTCAGCACCAGCTGCTCAACCTTTAACTGTCTGTGGATGTTGATGGCCTTCCTCCTCTTGGCTCGTCAAAGACACTTGTACGACCGCACTGGAACTCCCGTTCCACTTTTTTAGTGTCATAGGATGGACAATTCTGCCCATACACAGCTTTCATTTCTTCGTCAATTTCCTGAGCTTTCTTGTCCTCCAAATGCAGGAATTTGATCACTGCTCGATACTCCACTTTGTCAACCATAGCGTCCTTCCTCAGATTCCTGGCTCCACCTCTGGTGAACGAATGAAATTTCACATGTAGACAACTTATATTAAAAATGTCATCTGCCTACTGATGTTTTATCTAGGTCAGGCTACGAACTTTTTGATACCCCTCCAACTTCCGGGCAAACTGTTAAAGCCAGATTTGAAACTGTTCAAGCCACATTCAAAATACGTATCGAAAAAATTGAATCGATACCACTGCACTAACTTGCACTGCACTAAAAATTGAATCCATAATACTGCACTAACCTTAATTATTTAAAAGGTGTACTTAAGTTAAACTCATTTTTAATGAGATTATTCGAATGATCTAAACTAAAATCTTTAGAATTTTTTTTTTTTAATAGTTCTTATGTTTTTCTTAATTCTACGTTACAATCCTTATAATTTCTATAAAATGTGAAAACTTTAATGCCTGATTCATACTGAGTTTCCGCGTACTACAAACTCTGCTCGTACTTAATGTTATGTAAATCAATTACGCGTGTCTTTCTACAGACCTTAGCACAAGTCTCCGTCCCTGTCAACTTTAATGATTTCATCTGTGAGGAAAGGAGGCTAACGTCTCATGTCAGACACTTCACAGAGATGTTTTCATTACTGTGGTTAAGCAGTTAACTACACCTGTGTGATTTTCTGTCCAACTTCCATTTCGGATGCTTCTCTTCTTCTTTCTTCTATTGTCTGCGCGATTCATAAAGGAATTCTAAACGTTTTTTTTTCGGAGTGGAATTTTGCTAAAGCTTGTCTGCATTTGATTCATAAAAATATGAAACATTTAAGCGTTATTAAAAATAATCGGTCTTTTCAATATGAGCTGTAAGTTCAAGATGTTTTCATTTCAATCAAAGCAATTCAGCCATTCGGGTCTTAATGTTGTGTGTTCCAAAGCTAGTTTTGTTGCGTGCTAAACTCTCAAGGGAAAATCTTGCAACCTACATCTCGCCTCAGATCTATCCGTCAGCTCACTTGTTTTCTTTTCTTCTTTTTTTTAATTTCTGATTGGTTGTTCGTCATAGGTACATGCGCCCAAACACGAAAAAATCCAAAAGAAACTAAATATCTTTAAAATCGCTTTAAAACTTTACAAAGTTCTTTTCAATGAAAATTAACGGTTATAGGCCATACCACACTTAGTAAATGTAACCTGTTCTTTACGCTGAAGAAGGACTGGAATATTTAATCTGAAACGTTTTCTGCGACTAGAGTACTGAAGTTTATTCTTCTAGTAAAACAGAATAAAATTGATTTGTTTGGCTGCAGATTGTGCGATTATTTTCTTGAATCACTGAACTAATCACCAGATGAAAACAACTTGAAAGAAAAATATTGGTGAATTTTAAAGTGAACTTTAATTCAAATCCCTGTAAGCGAAATGCATAAAAAATGTACTAAATCGGTGGTGTATGAACAGAGAAAAATTGAAAAGGTGGGGTGCGGGGGTTTAAACAGCAACAGAGAGAAGGGAGAGTTGGGAAATGGTTGAGATAAGTACTTCGAACAAGCAGAAAAGCCATTCAAGTCTTATTCTCGCGAGTCATCTGTCGCTGATTTATGAGAAACCAGAAAGTTTAGAGTTAGACAGTTACAAAAGGGAAAACGTAGTTCAGAACATATTTTCCTGCAGGCTGACAGAATATGTGAGGTCTAAATCTTAGGTTAGAAGTAGACAGCATGAAATTTACTGGAAAATTCGGAGTCTTGCTTCGCAAGAGGCGATCATCAAGACGTAAAGTCAGCAAAACTTCGTCGTATTCATATTTCGTAGGAATTCAAATAGTTTGGAAATTTGCATGAGAACGTTTAAAGGAGACCGCAGATCCGGGCCCTCCAACTGTCAGCAAGTGTCACTGGTATGTCAACTATGTAAAGCTGGCTTCTGTGGTATGGGCTTTTCTCCTTCGCTGTTCGGGCGATTTATGTGTTCTGTGCCTCCTTCCTACATTTTAATCGAACGTCAAGACTGAATGACAGCTGCCAGCCGAGACCCACTTCCCGAATATCGAACCCGACTCCTTTCAGAATTCCGATTAACTCATACGAGGCCGGTTCGACAGTCGAACGGTGAAATTGAGCAAGGTTTGGGAGGAAAATAGTAAATTACGACCAGTTTAACGAAATTCGGAGATGGTGGCCTTTGATATTGCTTAAATCATAACAGACAAAATAGAACACATTGCGTATCAATAAGGTGCGAAGGGAGGGGACGGCAGGATAACTTAATTTCATTCCTAGAAGCGATTAAAAATATCTTCGATATATTTGTTACGTCATCAATAAGAAAGATGAAAAAGCAACTTGAATGGGGAGAGGAATACAATCTTAATTGCCGTTTTTTTTCTGTTTTTTTGGGGGGGAGGGGAGGGGGACGCTTGCATTGAATAATAATATTATTGCATTGAAATGAATCAGCAAATTTTTGTTAGTACAGAGCCTGCGTTCTTTTTCTGCAACCTCCGCTAAAATGTGGAGAAAAACAATAGGCGGCTCAAGATCAAACTCCGCTTCCCATTCCATATTCATGCTACGGAAGAGAAGGCCTAGTGAGTGACCTTGAACTGCCTCACGGTTTTCTCTCTGCTATAACGTATTGAATGTTTATGAATGGGAAGCTGTAAATGCGAGGAGGTGCCGTTGTTGGCGTCAAAAGTTCGAGTCTACAGAACTGATAATGCCGGTCGGAACGACTTGTGCAATTCTTCGGAATTATTTCCCTTTAGACTACTTTAAAACTAATCCAGAGGATATGATATCTTTTCGTAAAAAGCAGTTAACAGGAAGATAATCTGATTATTTTAAATGCGAATACTTAATGTACATTTTTATTTTCTCAGACGACTAAACAAGTCCCTCTGAAAATTGCCCCTCATTGCAATATTTAATTAGCCATTTCACTTAGAAAATGTTCGATAAATCAACATGCAAATTATTTCTTAAGAAAACGAGAAGTTTAAACCCGACACATCGTGATTTTCCATACACAAAGGGTGAATGGTTGAAATATTTTAAAAATAATCTTCAAGAAGTTTTAAGATATCTCGTGATGCATCCCACTTAAAATCTGGTCAATGCAATTAAAATCAAAACGCTACTTAATTTTGCCACTAATTAAGCCAGCTGACAAGAGTAATACGTTAAAAAAAAAAGTGCAATCTTGTGCTATGCCGCAAAATATACGGTTTCTTTTCGTGTAAAGTATATTTATGACATAAAATCTAATTAATTTTCTCTCATTACCGTTTATTAAACGATCAGGTTTCTTTCTGACGATACTTTAATGCGAAAAGTCCTACCATACAAGTATTGTTTTTTTCATTAATAATTTATTTTATCCTGTGATAAAAATCAACAAGAATCAAATAACGTCTTTGTAAATTATATTATCATTAATTAATTTATCTTGTTACCAGCTCATTATTTCCCTTACAAACATTCCACACAAAGGATATACGTTTTCGCTAATTGATAAGATTTATGTCGTTACTGAAACTTTCCTATCAAAGTCCAAAGTACTTAAACTACAACTTAAACAAATGCGATGCAATTGAATATGTAGGAGGCTAAGAGGAGAAGGGTAAAAAGCTAAGAAGAGGAGAGCATTTGACCATTAAAAATCTGAAATGAAAGATTTAGAAACAATACTGAAATTCATACATATCTGCGCATGCCCAGTAATATACGCATCCGGTGCATGTTTGCGCATGCCCAGTAATATACGCATCCGGTGCATGTTTGCGCATGCGTGAATATGTAGCAAAAGCTGGAAAAATACTGGAAAACATCAAGTGGTTCGAAACAGTGTAGGATACCTTCAAATATATCTAAAATTAGTTACGCAATTAATTTTGTACTGGGGAAAGAATCAAAGAAGATGCTCTAATCAGCTTAACAATGGCCTCAGCCAAGACTTGAAGCTATTGGTATACTGCTGAATTTGTCCTGCACTCTAATTTTAGCCCAAAAGGAATAAATCTTTTGAAACTTTCAGAGTATAAACAAGATATGCATATGTTAATCAAACCTCTGACGTGGACGAGAAAATTAATTCAATACAGTGTACATCGATTTAACTAGATGTTAAATACCCTGAAGAAATTAGAGAAAATAATTATATAAAAGTTTGAAGTACGGTGAGAGACAATCCCTAAGGAACAACACGATCTCTTATTACTGGCAAGATAATTCATACCTCAGGATATGCAAAATCAACGTAACTATAATAACAACAGAATTTACAAGACAGATCTAAGACAATATTTAAAACAAAGAAATGAGTCCTACTCTGTTTTTTAAATATAAATGTCGCCTTAAGCATCAAAGGAGAACCAGAACCTGAAACACCAAATAATTAACACTGAGGATCTTCAAAGTCAGTCGAAAAATATTAGACAATATACGTTTTGCAGCCTTAAACTGAAACAGTAATCCTAGCGAGAGAAGCCCGTAATTCTCTAAATAGGCAATCATACCAACGTTTCTTCTTTTATATAAAATGGAATGTACCAGCGATGTTTAAATATTACCAAGTCCAAGTCAACTCGTGATAAAACCGATGGTATTTTTTTAAAGTACAATACTAAGGCAACTTGTTGTAAAGGTCATGTCATTTGTTTAAAGTTGGACAATATCAAGGTTACTCATTATAAATGAAAGTTCTTTCTACTTTTTTTTTTTTAATAGATTTTTTGTTATGGGACGGATGCACATGATTCACATGACCTTGTTAGCGAGAGCGGCGTCCCCTTTTTCCCAAGGACAAAAGTATTAAACAAAAGTTCGTGAAAATTCTTTCCATCTCAATGGGACTCGAACCAAGGTTCGGATTGGAGACAGTATTGGACTGTTGTCGTAACTACCATTTTAACTGCAAGGGCACATTTTAAGTAGCGCCGAAATTAAATTGAGTAGCTTGGAGGTGTTTCAGGTTATCAATAAATCGACGACGACTGCTTGTATTAACGCTTCGTAGCCATAAGATTGCTACGAAGTATTAATACTCGTCACACACTTGATAGTACGCAACAATTATGTTTGCAGCTTTTAATTCAAGCAGAGATTGAAGAACAGAAAGAGATATCGTGTTCAGTCTTCACTGATAAAATTCTAATGAAGTTTCCAAACTCAGGAAGAAAACTTAATCTTTGTAATAATACTCGTGATTAAGTATTTATTACAAATATCTCGTTATTTTCCCGAATCAGCAAATTTAGTTTAGTTCACTATAAAAGAGATATGATTAAATTTTCTCTTTGTGAAATTTTGTTCGCGTTCATCGTTTGAAAATTCCTGCCAGACAAGCACAAGCGCATCTTTGATTGCGAAGTCCCGTTTGCTACCAAATAGTCTTCAAATATGCATATGAAAGATTCCACAAAGTGAACAGACCCCATGACAACTGACTGAATGCTCTTCAAATACCAAGTCGTAGGTGAGCCTATACGAAATAGATAACAACCGTTGAATTCGGCTATCCTAGTGTATTTTCTGAGATCAAGTATTCGTTTCATTTATTCCGGGAAAAACCCGGAATAAATGAAAAAATCCTTCATCTGAGATCGTCTAACTTAGCCCCAACTGAAGAGGGTTAGTCTTTATGAATTCCTCCAGTCTATGACAGCATTAGAACCGAGACCTCTCCAGAATACGTCCCAAGTAGTGAAACCACTAATCTGCCAACTAGGACTGGAATTCATTAAGTTATAACGAAATTGGAAGGTAACAATTTAATCCTCTTAAAAATTATCAAAAATTCCAGAGAACATCAAAAGCAAATAATTTCAAAAAATATAATAATTAAAAATTATTGTTGAAGCGAATATTTTGCTACAGTTATTCAATTAATAATTCCATACTTTTATTTCAGTGGTGGATTGGTATAAATCCTTAGCATTTCGCTTAAAATATATATTTTATTTAAAAAATAAGGTTCAGTATGTTCACATTCTTTATTTATAAACGAATTGTTCCAATTATTTGAAAATACACAGAGAAGTAAGTAGGTAGCTCAATGTGAATATGAAGAAGATAGGAGTGACTGAAGAGTGGTGTGACATCAAAATGGTTAAGCAGTTATATTCAATACATATTCTTCTACTTAATGAGATTAAGCTTCCAATGAGATTAAGCTTCCAATGTTGACAGACAGTGTTAACTACATTAACAAATCATTTATTAAAAAAAAAATTGTAGGATCTTAAAAAGGACAACTTATAAAACATAAAAGGATGTTTAAATAAATTTGTAATTATAACTGTAAAATTTTAGAGGGATTTATAAGTGCTTAAAATATTTAAATTAATTATATTTTCCAAAGTTATTTTATATATTTGTTTTTGCTATTCATATTTTAACCATTCTTCTGGAGGGCTATCTATAATGCGTATTTTGGTGTCTGGCTCAGTGGTCTCCGCCCTGTTGTCTGCAGGGATGAAAATTTGTGGAGCAAGTCAAACTGTTTTCCCCATGTTTCATATGCAACATTTTCCGCATATTTGGACTGCCTATACGGCCACTGGCCAGGCACCCTGAGATAGAGTTTGTAGTACAAAAACTGGCATATTTTTCAGTTTTCACTGCTGAATGATGATTTAATGCATTCTCAAATTTAGTAAAAATTGTAAAGGTGGACATTCGTGATTAGGTCTTAATACAAAAATCTTGTTATTTTCTAAATAACACCATATTTATTTCAGATCGCGATAAAGGAAATGTGATTATGTTTCTCTCTGTGAATCGGTACGCGTTCATCTCTTGTAAATGACTGCCAGAACCACCGAACGCTGGGAAATGTCATGAATACAACCCACCGGTGACTGCAAAGTCCCTTTTGATACTACCAAGTATTGTGCTTAGATAAGCACACCTGAATGATCCCACAACGTAAATAGAACCCTGAACAATTGTTCACAACCGAGCATGCGCCTTAAACTATAAGTAGGGTTTTTTTTTTTTTTTTTTTTTTTTTTACTGACAGGCACGCAACTTGGAATGAGTGAAAAACAAATTACTGCACATATAACTTCTAAATTCGCATTTCAAGAATAGCATATATATTTCTGGCATTCACGTAAACCAAATAGAGATTATGCTATCAAGTGCATTTTCTATTTACTGCAGAAAGTTACAACAACTTGTCTTAATATCTTTGTTTACTTGACCAAAAAAGTCTGATTGCCTGACATTCCTTTTTTCCACATATGAAAGAGAATATACATTTATGGAATACTCAATTTCTCAGATTTCAGAGGAAGCGGGGGTAAGAAAAAGAAAAATATCCACCTTGGACTTGGGTAACGAGAAATATTCAGCGCGGGAGAGAATAACCTAAAATATTTGGGATGAAGTCAGATATCTACAGACTGCACAATCAAATCGATCAAAAATCTCTGTCCGTGTTTCTACGATCAGACAGTGCAGATATCAAATATTTATGCTTTGTCTGCAGAAATAGATGTAGCTGACATTCTGAGGCGATTGGATAAAATTCTCTAGTTCAGCACTTTATTCCATCAGAGTAAACTGAATTATTTGCCAGTGGAGTCAGCATAGTGAACCTTGCATTCATTTTGGGATCTTGCTCAGTGGTCACACATTTTACGCCGCAGGTAAAATATCCGTCTACAGAGCACAATCCCACAATGAAATTAGAGGTGGGGTTGCGATGTCTTATCGATAGCAAAGCGCACAATCGGAATAAACGATGACACACGAGACTTGCGCAAATATTAGGTAGCAGTGTACAAAATATAGATCTCTGCTGCGCATGATCAGTAATACCTCAATTCAATACTATAGGGATAATACCATATTGGTCTATTCATTAACAAAATTTGCTTTACTACATAAAAAAGTTAAAATATTTGAAATAAAAAATTGCTAAATATAAATCAATTTTTTTACATCAAATAATAGTAATAAAAAAAAATTGTAGCAGGTACATAATGTGTCATCTCGCTAGCATGTTTAACATGGTTTACATTTAAGGTCATCGGCAGGTGTTAAGAATGTTTTAATTTTCAAATATTAATAAAATTCATGGATAATAATATAACAATGTTTTTATTTTATTAATAATAGTTACATATCGGTTACTAAAAGTATTGGTCTGTAGTGACTAAAGTAAGATATATAATTTTTACATTGAAGAATTCATGAATGTAATTTTTTTTTTTTTTCGAATTAACATATTTTCCAGTTTCCGAAAGTTTTTGTATCTTAAAACCTTAAATATTTCTGTTTCTAAATTCCTTAGCTTTCCAAAGATATGCTATACATCCATATTGTCCAGTTTATTACGTGAGAAAATTTCCTCGATCACGTGTTCATATTTTCCACTATCCTGGAAAAACTACTGCAATTTTCAGAGGTTTGAAAGTTTTTCCTCTAGTAAAGTTAAGAGCTCCGTGCAAAATTGCATTAAATTTGGTCCAGTGGAAGATAAACTGGAAAAAATTTTCATAACGGTTTTCGCATGACGGTTTTTCGTTACAAAATTTTGGAATAACGCCAGTAAAAACGTTTTTAACTTCAAAAAATCGCATCACATTGGGGGTTCTGTGCGGGCAGGAAAAGCAAGTTAGTTTAGGCTGCCCGATGTTTTTTTAATTACATCAATTCTTTTAACATAAAGAGTATTTTCACAAAAGGTGCAATTCTCGGGAAAAGCATCCTCATTAAACGGTCTTCGGTGGCAGTATAGTGGTTTCGCCACGCCACTTGTCACTCCTTTGAAAAGGTTTAGGTTTTCATCCCGATGAGTGGAGGAATTTCTAAAGTCCTCTTCAATTGAGTCTATGGTTAGCCGATCTAAGACGAGGAGTAGAGATTTTTTTCTCGGCCCATGAACACCCTCAATGATTCATACCTTCACGGCCAAAAATTGCTGCCCAGTCCACTTTGAACTTTACCGAATTATCGGTCTCGGGTGCATCACTTAACTGTTTTTTCAAGAAGACGCAATTACACGCAATTCTCAGGCACCTCACAGCCTTGTTGGCCTGGCGCATATTCTAAACAACTCTTTGAAAAAACCACTGGAGTAGTAATCGTTTTTGTTTATATTTTAATTCTGAATTTAACTAAACAATGCAGAATACGTCTCTAGTTATTGAAAATGTACTTTATATGTCACTGAAATAAATGGATGTGCAGTAATTAACACGATTAAGTAGCATTGATTGATGAACACTATCGACCGCCATAATATATCGCAACTGTTATTAGGTACAATATTAATTAGATGGCAGAAGCAGGCGTCTAGTCTGTAATGACAAATTCAAATAATGGCTGAGATATCAGTTTCTTATTTCTGAACTGTTTTAAGTACATGACACTAAAGAAGTAAAAGAAAAAGAAAGCATAAAATATGGAAAATCAATGAAGCCGATTAGTCACCTGATCAAAAGTGTACGTAATGACTTCATCTTTAAAAGGGAAATGGCATTATTTTAGAATTTTGTGCAAAATTACTTAAAGCTATTTTCAAATGTATTTAACTAATAATTATTCAATTATATAATTTATTTTATTTCGATTTTTTAACGAAATTCTGTAATACACCAAACACTGTAAAATACACGATAAAAGTCCTTTCCAATTTCGGTTAGATTTAGAAAAGGGGTGGATGTGTGTTTGAATGTGTACAAACTCGTGTATGTTTTAAAAATTTTCTCAGCCAGCTAGTTTTTATTTTTTTTTTTAACCCTATGTACAATTTTTAAAGTTAAAATTTATATTGCTGACTTCGATTAACGTTTCAATACCATAATTTTCTGTTTGCTAAGCCAGGCAGGAATTCGTGTCCGGATCACGTTATAATCTAAATGAAAGAATAATTTCTCTTCTTTTCTTTAATTTATCCAATAATGCAGCCATAGATGTTTTTTATAATTAAATTACTCAGTCTTCTGTACGTAAATTAATTAAAACAGAAAAACAAAAACTTTCCGCTCTAAGCAAGGAGGAGATTGTCATTAAAGTCAACTTCATTTATCGTAAAATTTAATTTCTACCCAAGTAACAAAGAATTGCTTATTATCAACAATTTACGCACAAGGTGACGTTTTTGAGAGTAGAAATTAATAAAAATAACATAATTTACAGAGGATATTCAGTGCATGTCCTCACTAAGAGGATTTCCATCACTGGAGATGGTTATACTGAAAATGTAATAATAAAACAAGCAAAATATAAAATAATGATAAAAAAAAAGTCTTGAATTGTATTAAATACCCAAAAAACAAATTGGAAAATAAATTTTCAGCGTAAAAATAGCATTTTCAAGTAAGTTTTAATACCACCGTCTAAAGCACATGAATTACTAACAAATCATTGCAAATTACGAACAAATCAAACATTCAAGCGTTAATGCAATTATCTTTATGCTTTACAGCAAAGCAAACTCTTCATTCACACCGAGTTTCACTGGTATTGCACTACTCTCAAACAAGTGACATCTACAAAGGGTTAATATCCCTGTAGTGATGGCAGACCTGTGAGGCCACGCTCAAATATAAATGAGCCCGCATTCGTTGAAGGTAAAATTCTATAATTTTCTGTACGTCCCTAAATATAGACAATTTTTTTCTTGTTTTAGGAGAGTTTACAATAAATTATTTTGACAATGAATAAAATTATTAGCTATATTTAGTCTTTGCTGTCGTTGGGGTTCCAGGAGCATCAGAAACATGCCATATATATTGTGCTTATTAATTGCATATGTTCTGTGGTCTATTTGCAATTTGCTGGATGAAAAAATCCGAGTTTCCAGGAGAAAAAACCATGAGACCGACTAACTCAGCCAAGCTAGTAAAATGGTCCAGTTCGACGGAATTCGAACTGTGGTCGTTTCCATCTGGCGATTCTACAAAGTGTGTACTCTCGAGAGTTGTGCTGTTGCAATCTCGCGCTTGACCATTGCTACATTGAACTGTTCAGATTGCCAAGTGGTAAAGTCCAAGGGTGTAAAAGCACACGAGTTTGTGTGTGGACAGTGGTTTTTGATGGCATAACTGCTCAACAAATTTCTTAATATATCTATGTGATCCCTATTGATCGCTGCCTCTTGAATTACTGCACTTATCACGTTTCGATTAATTTATTAAATCAAATATCGGATATGTTCCATCATACCATAACGCTTCTGCAGTTATAAGACTAAGTTTCTGAAGCTGAAGTTGATTATTGATCAAATTTAACGAAGTAAGCAATTACTTTTAAAACAAATCCTTTCATGAGTTGTTAAAAACGCGAGTAACACGATATCGACAGTTGCTGATTAGTTTGGTATTTCATTAAAACATCAATTACGACGTAGTCAGGTATTCCCTAACGTAAAAGTCTGGTGGAAGGAAGCTAAAACCCGATCCTTTCAAAAAAAGCGTAGACCTTTAATGAAGGTTGCATTGCCAAGAGACGAAATATGAAGCAGTAACATAAATGAAGACTGTCACTTGATATGCATTTCCTGAAGCAATATAGGGAATTAAGGGAAGGAAAAGGAGCATCATCTCAGATAATAAGAAATATATATTTTACAAAACTATATACTACTGCAGTTCAATAATTAAACATAAATTTGTACTATGTTTATAACGAAGGGAAAAAAACTTTAAACAAATGTTTTTAGCTTTTTCTCCCTCTCCTTTTTTTTTTCTCTTAAATTGCTATGATTCTTGGAGTGCCAGAAAGTCCGATTTATCATCCAGAGAAACAGACAAGCCGACCAAAAGAATATACGCAATTCAGACCGAATAACATTTATACCTTATAGTTAGGGGTCCGGACGCCCCCATTTTGTATGCAATCGCCCCGATGTTCTCCCCCCACCCACCCCCCAAAAAACCAGCTTTATTTTTAGAGTGCGTTTTGTCTTGATTTTTTCAACTTCAGAATTCGTTTCAAATCTGGTCAACCTGCTCATAGCCTTAGTTACTTCGACTTAAGTTCTAAATGAACCCAGCAACCGTCTGAAATGTTAAATAGCAAAATAAGTGAGACATGGCTCTATGGTTGTAGACGCAGATGATTCTTAGTAATTTTTTAATGCTTAAGTACTAGTTATATAACCAAGTTTAAGTCCAAACAAAGAGTGGACCTGCTTATATGATTCGTGGAGTCTAAATTTGACCAGAAGCCAGTCAGTAAAGCATCAAAAAACTAGTAGATCCAGAAGAATGGACACCAAGATAGCTCACAAATTGTTTCCTTTTAACTACATTAGGAGAACGCATCAATGATTCTATAAACGAAATTCTCGTGTTAATTAAAAATAGCACTTCGACGAATATATCACGTCTTCCAAAACCCTATCATCCATACCTGCCTAGAACTAACGCAAGATGTAAATCACAAGCAAAAAGCCCAAAGAACCGACCGATACCCATCCGAGATACCAATCTGTAATCTTGTTAACTCCCAAATATTTAAATTAATTTTATGCGCGAAGATATTTCCACCCAACCCCTATTTAGTGAATCCATAGTCACAACACAGTAATGAACTTATCTGTAACTTCTTTAAGGCAACAAATAACCTAATATTTGCACCTGAACAATAGTTTCTTCACTCCACTGTGAATTATACATGATACACCCATAATATTTAAATATGTGAACATGATTATAATTCTCTTATTTGTTGCCAAAGAGGAGTTGCCTACATAACTTTTTGCTTGTGTGTCTGTACCATTATCATTCTTCTTAGTTACATGATTTTTGGAGAATAAAGTATTGATTGATAGTCTAACCCACTATACTTAGTTTTGTTAAAATATTCATCCAATCTTCATTTTCTTGGGGAGCGTCCGTGCATGCTTTACTACTTTTATTAATGGTTTGTCGTGCATTCGTGTGTGCATAAAAAGAAAGCTAGAAAAAGAGGGATTTGAAAAACCGGACCAATACAAATTCTTTCCTCCAACAACATGTTGTATTTCTACCAACTTATTTCCGCAGCTAATGAGTCGTTTTAAAATGTTAACAGCTTTATAAGCAGGCATTGGATTTCAATAAACCAATAAAAGTTCCTCGGCTGTAATACAAATTGATCGAAGACTACAGAAGAATAAGGCCGAAAGCATCGGCTAAGACGGTGATCTGAAAGTGAAGAAACCCCGATTATATTTCAGTCGAGCACAATCAGACTAAAAGATTTTCGATGCCTGGTCCTTGTGTTTTTTTATCTTTCCTTCGATGTCAATATAGTGATTTCTGATAAAAATCAACAAATGCGAAAATTAGTTGCATAATTTACAAAAAAAAACAAACATGTTATCTTAATATCTTAATTAAAATGGTGGAATCATCACCAATACTTCATGTGTACTATATCAAGTACAGTGGGTCCTAAAATTTTTCTCCCTAATTACAGGTTATGTTTATAGTTGGAAAATTTCGATTAGAAACATCCAATGAGCTTGTTTTTTTTTTAACCAGGCCTGTGTTTCTAATAATCTGTCAAATGGGTGCAGACTGCATAAGGTACTGACGCCAAAAATCAATATGACATCCGCTGAAAATTGTCTCGAGGCAAAATACAGAAATTAAAAAATTCAAAAGAATACTTACTGATATAAATCAGTAGTTTCTCTCTATTTTACAAGTTCCACTGTCTGTAAATGCCGCCCACTGCTCACTCTGCACAGACGATTAGACAGGAAAACACCAGCAATAAAATTTTCTGTTTTCATGAATTCTTTATAAGCCTCTTGTTTCGGGCTTATACATTATTACTTATTTACAGCCCTCGAAGTCAGCTCGTGTAACTACTTATATAAAAGGTGTAGTCTTGCTGGAATAACCTCGGCGACTGTTAAATGAAAAGCAAAAAATTTCATTAGAATGCAAGAGAAAGGAAGTATTTTTTGGAAATCGACTTGAGGACAATGCATGCAAATGAATCAGCAACAAGATCATTATTGCACGTTTAAGAAAAAAAGAAAAACTTTAATATGGAACCAACCCCCAACTTAGTTCCGTGAGAAAATTGCTTTAACTCGGGAACTTCCAAGTAGTTTGAGAATAATCCTAAGAAAAACGTACAGAAGAGAAAGCAATACTAATTTGCATAAAATAAGTTATTTTGGAGTACTTCTTTCCTTTGACAGACTAAGACTGTAATCAAGGAAATGTTTTTTTTAAGGGGGAAAAAATATTTCAGTGACAAACTGCAGACAGCTAACTTCACATTGGAGTTAATTTTTACCTTGTGTTTATCCATCAAACGCATCGAATTATATACTGACGATAATCAAAATAAGAATGGCAACTGGAAAACTATAATTTAATAGAAATAGATGAAATCTCAGAAAGAAAATTCGTAGTTCGCTTTGTACTAATAGAAGAGAATCGATAAGACGCACACCTACGTAAGAATATCAAGATAATGTACAGACTTCAGCACATGTACAAAATTTAAAATATCTTGGACGTGGAGACTTCGTATCATTAAGATTACTCACGATCCTTCTAATGTCCTTCTATTGGAAAACCAGGAAAAGTATTGGGTTCAATGTGTTTGATATGGCAGGAGGTGATTTGCCATTATCATCTAATTTTTCTTCTAATTCGTGGTTAATCATCCTACATCACCTCTTGCCATATCAAACACTTTTAACCCAATACTTCCCGTGGCCTTCCAATAGAAGGATATTGGAAGAACCTTGATCGATCTTTATGACAGCCAGTCTCTAGGTCCTAATGGCATTTCTCCACTTGTTCCCAAAATTCTAAAAAGGCTCCTATCTTATGGATTGTATACGTTCATTTTTCAATTGGTTAGCCAGTTCCTTGACCGCTCACTGCTAGTTATGATAAACAGTTCTCTGTCTTACAACTTCTTCAGTAATGTTGGTGTGCCCCAAAGTTCAATTGTTTCTCTTACTCTTTTCGTATTGGTTGCCTACTTCCAGTGAGTGACTGGAAATCTTATTCATAGTTTTGCCGATGAAAGTACAGTACATTCTACCTTGTCCTGCACAAGCAGCTTCAATTTCTCGAATATCTACCATCAGTTGCTTATATGCCAATCTTCAAGTGATCCCCTAATGGGGAGAAGAAAACAGTTAACTTCAGTACTTCTAAACTCAGTCCTTTCTTATTTCTCCCATAAAAGAGTCCACAGCTATCTTCGATGACACTCCGCTTTCTAGACAAGGTCACATATCTCTATTGAGATTATCCTGACTACCAATCTCTCCTGGCATGAGTACACCACAAATATTGCTTCTTCTGCATCAAAAAAACGGGACTTTCTGTACAAATTTCAATTTTATCTTAAACCGAGTATAAAACTTCTACAGAATTCGCATAACATCTTTTAACAAATATTTGATTACACGCAAAGATTGATATAAGTGAGATTCTTATTTTAAAAGATCCAAACGGTTGAGGAGTTTCCCTTGGAGTTCTTAATGTCCTACATAATGAAGAGGTTCGAATTTAGTTCTAGTTGTGGGTTCGGAGTTAGTTTACAGGATTTTTTGTTTGTTTGTTTTGTAAATGAGCCCAAAAGCTCTTCCTGTTCAATCCATAATGATTCTGCAGACATAATTCACTAAACATTTGTACCCAGTGGTCCAAAAATAAGTCAAAAGCAAAAGAACAGAAAAGTTACTCTCTTAGGATAGATAGTAAGAAGAGAACAGCATACTTATTTGGACATTTTCATAAGAAAAATGTCTTTCTTATAAAATCGAGTTTTTTTACAAAAAAAGAAACTTTTTTACATTTCAGATTTGCGCCTAGTATATCACGGCCCCATTATTAAAATTGTATATATTAAAGCGGATTAAAATATACAGTTAGAATATAATTAGGGCGAATAATTCAGTTCTGTTTGCCGTTGCCAGCGAGTCCAGAAATGTCAGTTTATTTACTAAGCTTTCACATTGCAGATTTTTTGCTTTGAGTGAGTAAACTAGTTTTTGTTCCTTAAATTAAACCTTCGCTGCTAAGACAGCTTCTCGTTCTACCTAATTTAGTACACCCTCAATTTTCACACCGACTGTGAAAATCAAGCTGAGCAAAAACTGGCAGAATGAAAAACTCCCGTCATACCGAACAAAATCTAATTTAACAGAATTTTTTTATAAAGAGGCCGAAAGAGTAAAAAGAGAATCCAGGTACATGTCCCTTATATTTATCCTTTCAACTTTTTTTTCCCTGTAAGCATTCGTTATTTTCAGCTTTGTCAATCACCAATTCTTGCTGGAAGTCGCTCTAATTTCCTTGTAATTCACGAAGTTTAATTATCTGCGCCAAAAGAAATTATATTAAGACATCCATAATTAGTCTCTCGATTGTAGTTCGTGTATAATAAAAACGAAGTCTTCGCTGTTTTAAAATAAAACAGCAATTTGACTCTACACCAATGTTTCGATAGAGAAACTCTAGCATCATCCGATTAATGTAGCTAAAGTTGGAAGAAAGTCACTCTAGAGTGTCTTCGTGACTTTCCTCCAGCGAAAAATGGTGTAGTATTGGATAGTATTAAAATAGTTTTAAATTTAAACTGTTTTTCAATAAACGCTATTCACCTCAGAAACTACAGCTAATTGTAGTTTGTCATCTGGGTTCAGTACGTGAATTAGTGCTATCTCGACAACAGCAACGTTATGGTTTATCTTTTGACCATTATTGATGGTAATGAGTGGTCCATCCTAATGAGGCACGCTACTCTAACCTGAGGATGTAATTAATAATTATATTCGACGAAGCAACAATTTTATTATCTCTCCAGATTATACAAAATAAGGTGAATAAGTTCTTGTCCAAAGCATACTTGAGAAAATTCAGCTTAACTTTTATACGCTTGGATTACAGGTTTGTTATTATAAAACTGTAAAATACATTGTACGTGTCGGGTACAGCCTCTTTCTGAAGAAAACTGTTTGCTCATAGTCTATCTCATATTGTGGAGGCAATTCACCAGGAGTTTCCTTGGTATTGCACTACTTCATATAAAAGTGACTGTTAAAGTAGTGCAATACCAAAGCAACTCGTACTGAAGTGACTCAATATGCCAAGTAATAAACCCAGTTTGCTCGTAGCTGTGTATAGAAAGAGGATATGCCCGACTTGTACAATAAATTTATATAGCTTTCATAGCTTGAGGTTTTTTTACCCTAGACTTAAACTATAAAAGTTAATTACGCTAAGCTAATAAAAATAAGCTAATTGACTTTAAGTTAATTAGGAATTAAAATAACAATACATTAATATTTGCTTTATAATAATATAATTTAGCGGTTAGAAGCGTCTATAAGAAATAATTTAACTCTGAATTATGTTAATTACGTGAACAGATTATTAAATAGCAAATATACATTATTATTAGTGACGTAAGGAGTTCTGCACCAGAAAAAAAACTGAAATCTGACACTGAGGTGACCCGCTACAAATATGTACGTTGAGTTAACAGACAGCCACGGTTTCCTGGTCCAACCCTGGGGGGAAAATGCCCCAAATTAAGATGTGTCCCTGGAAAAGTAACTCACAAAAACATAAATCATCACTTATTTAAGATAGAAATCTTTATTGCAATAATAATAATACAATGGATACATTGCAATAAGCCCTTCATGGCCACAAGGCCATTGGTTAACAGTAATATTACAATAAGTAAGAAAAAGAAATTAATAAATTCAATATAAAAAATACATATGTGAACGAATAAAAGTAAATACAGCTCAACACTCAAAGTATAATACAATTATAAACATCACAATGTACAAAGAATATATAGGTGGTAAACTGCATGGTTGGTTGGTAAGCCATCTTCATGTCATATTGCTGGTTGCGGCATTAAGGTGAGCTTCAAGGAGAAGGATCAGGGACAGGGAAGTACAATTTAAGGATGCGGCGTCTGTACTCCCTATCACAAGAAAACTTATTAAGGTCAGTTTCCAAAGACTGGACACATGAAAGTAGCTGAAATGGCAGAAACCTATCGGATAGGTGGAGACGGCTGAGATGTGGGCACACAGTTGGAGTCGCTCTGAGGGAAGGCTGAGAGACTCTCCAAGAGCACAGGTCCCAGAAGGATGGTGCCAAGATCTTGCCAGTGATCATTTTTACAGTTGTGGTAAGGCATTTCACCCTAATCGGCGTGGGAAGCCTGTGAATTTTTATCAAACTGGCTATTTCAGTTGTCCTTAACTGTGGAGGAAGTTTGTTTGTTTATAGCCCATTTTAAGAGCCAAAACTCAGTAGAAAAGAGTGGTCGAATTGTGCTAGGGGCAGCAGATGCCCATACTTCTGCAGCATATAGAAGCGGAGAGTATACTATGCTTTTTATATGTCTTCTGGTGGTCGTTACTTCATTAATATAATGCAAATGCTGTTTGGCCATCCATCGGAGTCGAGCTGCCTGGGTAAGCAGCTTTTCCATGTGGTTACCAAAGAAGAGCTTAGGATCAAAAACAACTCCCAGATCAGTATGTTTCTTGACGATGGGAATATGGGAATTGCATAGTGTTGGCTGAATATAGGAAGGCGTTTTCTTTAATGAGAATATCATAAATTCAGATTTTCTGGATCTTTCCATGCCAATATGCTGCACATCGCATCACGGGCTCTCTCTTTTTTCTCTCTAAATGACAATATATTCGATTTAAGCCAGTGGGATTTAAAATACTTGTTTAAAAAAAAAACGCCTTGTCGTCACAACGAGTTTCATGGGTATTGCACTACTTTTAAACGCCATGTTTGTTTAAAAATAATGCAATTGACAGATTAACCTTTTGGCAATGTCATTTTTAAATGGATTCAGATGAACTTTTGCAGATGTCATTTTTGAAAATAATGCATCACTATCTCTGTTAGAATGAAAAAAATAAAAATAAATAAAATAAGTAAACAAGTGCGCAGGTTCCCAAACTTCAATACACGCGTGCCCTTAAATTATTTCTTAAAATTCGCATCCTCCTTCCAAAACAATAGTAAATGAACAGCTCTGATATAAAATTAATTCATTAAATTATAAAATTAATACATCTAATCTCAAATACTGAAATAAAATATGCCTTGTATCTACGGAATGGTTTATTCGTATTTATTTAAAAGAGTGCTTCATATAAAAAACACGCCTCTCCTAAAATCCAAGTGCACCCACCACAGGACGCGCCTCACACTTGTTGGGGGGGGGAACTAGTAAAAACATAGCAGCTCCTATTTCATAGGCATACGCTGAATATGCTTAAACACTCTCCCACCTTCCCTCAGTTTATCTTAGAAAGGTGCCATCTTAGTTTCATAGATTCCCTGGTACAGTATTTTGAAGCAAGTCACGCGAGCAGAATGAGTTTCACAAACTCACAACAGTTTTTCTTTCTTTCAGATATGTCCGTAAACAATCACGTGCCTTCTGCTAATGCGACATGGAATTACAACAGCAAAAGCAGCGTGTGTACCCTGTACGCACGAAAGATGTTTCATTTTATGTGAAAACATCCTTAGGAAACGTGCACTTCAGACTGTATTTTCAATACTTTTCATAATTTGAGAGTAGACGATGAAAGAAAATCAAAACCATTTAAATTTTTAAAATCGAACAGCTAAAACGGGTTATGAACGATGTAACGTTTTATGCGCCCGCCCGCTACTTACTCTACCGAATCAACGTTAGTGACTGAGTTAGCGCCACCTAGGAATTGACGTAATTTGCGTTATTTCCGTCTCGCATTTTCGTTACCAATCGGTTTTGCTTCGGTCCAAAAAATTTAGTGGGTTACGCTAAAGATGTTTTCACGTCAAAAGCAGCATAGAAGAGAGTTTCGTGTTGTTACTCGGGTATGATCCAAAAAAATGAATGGTTGGCTCGAGCATGATGGCATTGCTAGGCGCAAACAAATTTCAGCACTGTTTGGAGCACACCCGTATTTCTTCTCACATTTGTACTAGCTGGTAGGGCATATAAACAAAACTTCATACGCAATCTGTGAACAGTTGAATTATTGCGTATCATAGTTATGGTTGCCAACTGTGGCTGGTTTTCATGGCGACCAAAAAACTCAAAGGGACGAACAGACAAGGTGAACTCTTAAAAACTGCTAGAGAGAGAGAGGGAGAGAGAGAGAGGGAAAGAAATAAAGGGGATAAGAAAGAGAAAAAATGCAATAAGAGGAATGAGGAAGAGAGAGAATGAAAACAAATGGAATAAGATAAAAAAACAGAGAAAGCAATAAGGAGAATAAGAAAGAAAGATGGAAAAAAAGTGTGAAAGATATGAAGGAAACGTACACAAATGGCAAAATTCCAGGATCAATAGACAATATGGAAGAACAACGTATTAATATTCGATACAAAAAAAAAAAAGGCTGCTTGCAAAAGGGGGCGGGTTTAAAGAATAAGGAAACGTAGATGTGGGTCAACTAGTCAAAGAGAGACTCCCTGTTTATTTATTTATTCATTCTTCCACAGAAATGTTCCTTTATTTATTGCAAATCTCGCTGAAGTCAGCATCGGAGGAAGGACTTCTTCAAAAGTTAAGTCTCTCGAGGTTTTCCTACCGAAGTTGAGTGAAGAAAAGGCAACTTTCGGCCGCGAGTTACGGATATGCTTTTATGCTCCGCCTCGCACAAACGAATCGGAAAAAAAGAAGTAAAATCCTTCGAACAGTGCGCAGAGAAACAGTGGAGAGATGTTTCAGTAAGATAGGCCAAGTTCCGAGAGGAGAAACGCAACATTCCTCTACATGATATAATAAAAGAGAAAGGAGGTCTGTAGGAAGAGAAAAAGGGCTCGGATCAGATACGCCTACAATTCGTAATTGCACTCCAAGGTTCCTATTTTATGTTCAGTGGACCTACGCACCCATGCAGTCTGAAAGCCTAATGAGCAGCCGTCCTATTTTGAATTAGGAGCCTCAATTTTGTGGTCAAATCCCATCTGCCTTGTTGATTCACATTATGAAGCTTTCCAATAAATAATCTTTATTGTTGACGATCTCGTTATCATCGATACAGGACACATCTGATTTACAAACATCATCTCTATAAAGAGAGAGACTAAATTTAGTCTCTCTCTTCCAGGAAAAAGTGTATCACAAAGATTAATAAGAAATTTAAATATCTAAACATAGAAAATTCATAATCCCTAATAAGAATAATTATGTCGAAGTAAATAATTTCTTTAATGGTGTACCGAATTCAGGGCACGAACTAAAATCACGTTCGACCAGTCAAGTCTTCAAGTTCTTAACACATCCAAATAGAAAGTGAGTAAATGAGCCAATCGAGAGGTACATTACCCTTTCAGGTCACAAAATTCAAGGGGTATAAAATGATAGTTAATTTTAAGCTACCATCCTAATATAAAACTGAGCAAAGAGAAATTTGATTTTAACCTATTAGCAGAACTGCAAATAAAGAATCGTAAGAATTTCAACAAAAGAAAAGTAAAATAAAACAAACAACCAAATAAATAAATAAAGCATGCCGACAGAAAGAAAGATTATGGAGTACCGCAGCAGATGTGGGAAGAATATTCCATGGCAGGGCGGATTTGAGATTTGTACAAAATGGGTAGCTGTTTAGAATAAAAGTAAAGCTGAAAGCGAAAGAGAAAACCCTGTTTAAAACCCAGAGAAATTAGAAGTGAGGGTTATCCTTAATAGAGATATGTGATCTTGCCTAGAAATTGGTGTGTCATTGAAGATAAGCATAGGAGCAGAAGAATCCCTTTTGCGAGATATAAGACAGGACTGAGTTGTAGAGGGATTGAAATCAACTAAGTTGTCTTTGCCCCAGTGGAGAATTACCTGGAGATTACCTTTTAAGTTATTGGTGGTGGATATTCGAGAAGTTGAAGCTGTTTGTGCAGGGCATGGTTTCTCAAACTGGAATGTGGAATGCAATGTGATACCATCAGCAAAACTATGGATAGGATTTCTGGTCTATGGAAGAAGGTCATTAATATACAGGGGAAAAAGAGTGGGAGAAAGAACTGAACCTTGGGAAATGAACACCAGCATTAGTGAAGAAGTCAGAAGGTAGAGCGCCATCTAGATCAGAGAGAAAACTGGATATTACAAAAAAACTGTTGGCAAATCATAAGATGGAGGCTTATTTAGAGGACCATTATGCCAAACACGCCTTTATGCCTTTGAAATGTCAAGGATAACTGCTTGAGTTTCACCTAACTTCTTCATTAAATTTGTCTTTAGGTGGGTAACATAAGCCAGTATTTTTCTCCAGTGGATCGACACTGACCGAATCCATACTGGCGATCATTGATCAGACGGAAGATTTCTAGATTTAGAAGCTGGGGGTTGATGGATTTCTCCATTACTTTAGAAACAGTAGAAGTAAGCGCAATGGGACGATAATCGGATGGGAGTAATTTTTCACCCTTTTTAGGAACTAGCTGGATATGAGCAAATTTCCAAGCAGAAGGGAAAACATCGGTGGAATAATAAAGTGTAAAAAGGCAACACATAACAGGACTAAGCTCAAGAACACTGGTTTTGAGAACAGGTGGAGAAATACCATCAGGACCTGACGCGTTCTTGGGATTTAGAATGTAAAAATTCTTCTGACATCCTTTGGACGGAGTCCACAGAAGGAATTAAATGGAGTGTACTGAGAATGATAGGAGGTGATTAAGGTGGCAGTAGAACAACCATCCAGTTTTGACAGAGGTGAGAATAGATGGACTAAAGTTCCGACCAATAGCTTTGGCGAGAGACCAGAATGCTTGCCTACCATTTGGACGAGAAGTAAGTTTTCTACTCTACTCTTAGCCTGTTAAAAATTTAGTTTGAACTGATTAATAACTGCTTTGCAATTGTTGTGATCTTGGTGAAGGCGGAAAATGAACTTGGAGATTTGGATGCAAACCAATTCCGATATGCAACATTTTTTTTTTTATCTTGAACAGCCTTAGCACAATTATTGGAAAACCAAGGTTTAGATAAAGAACGAGATTTTCAGGTGGAGTGTGGAGTAAAGGATTCCACTCCTACAAGAATAATTTCACTGACACAATCTGAGCAAACGTTGATATCAGAAGATTTGAAACAATAATCTGACCAAGGAAAAGAAGAAATCTCTATTTTGCATCCTTGTAATGCCAAACAACACAAGACAGAAAGACTCCATTCAGAGAAGAGACCATTACCAAATTGTGATCTGAGGTGTCTAGAGGACCGGTCATCTTGACCGTATACTTGGAAGAGCTGTTTGTGAGAAAACGATCAAGAGTGTTGGCTGTGTGTTTGGGATGGGATTGTCTGGTATTCTGGAGGGTAAATTAACGATCTGTGCGAGGTCATTAGTAATTGCAAAAGCCTCAGCATCTTGACTAGCTGGATCCGTGTGATTAGAAAACGAAAGCCAGATAGAGTTGTGAACATTAAAATCAACAATGTAAATTACTTAATGTTAGGATTGGAGAATGTCAAGTTTAAAAGAGAGGAAGTCAAAGAGTTTCAAGGGATTAGGAGAGTGGGAGAATGATAGAGGCAAACAGCTGAATTTGACAGAATGTGGTAGGGAGATTTTAAGCCAGAGAAGATAGAAAAGAGGAGATTCCATATTACTAGTCTGATAAGGAAAATCATGGTAGACATATGTACAAGTACAATCTTGGAAGTGAAAGCAATCGTACAGCGAATAATTAAGATAAGCAGTGGTTGAATCAACCGATAATTGGGATTTGTTAGAAAAAAAATGTGTGGGGCTTGGCAGACTGTAAGTGGAAATGGACATCATTGAGATTGGAACTGAGACCACGTATGTTTGGGAAATGAGGAAGTGTTTGGGAGGTCTTTGTTTGAATCTTTTCGCAGATTAGTTTGACTATTTCTGATGTATTCATAGTATGAAAAGGTGGGAGAACATGTTGTATTCAGTAACGAAATTTTTAGATATGGCATACACCCGGCAAGAATATACCCAGTTCCTTGACATAATGTGGGCTTCACAATGCCCCCCCCCCCCCCAAAAAAAAACATTACTCGGACTCTCCCAGGCACTATCTGGCAGAGTAGAGGCAGCGATATTATACACTAGCTGATCAGGAAGCCATCTAGAGAGTTACCAATAGGTTCCGTCTGGTGAACTATCTATCGACTGGCCTGAGAACAGAGAATTAGAAGCTGTACCATTCAAATGTAAGGAAGAAGGGATCTCGCCGTGATGCCCATAATAACCTCAAAAGACATCAATCATACTGCGCGATGGAAGAGATGGGATGTTGCCAGACCTTTGCTCTGGAGACTAAACATGAGTTCCACCACTTCAAGCTTCCAATGAGCAAAGTGGTGGTACTGCACCGGTAGATGAGTATCTACCACCTCGTATTGCCTGGGAACATAGAGGGGCGATATTCTTCCGCGTGGACGCTACACCTCGCCCCTAATTACGTTGGTTCGCACCTGGGTGGTCACCTCTAGTATATTAGGTACCGTATTTCAGAACTTGCACATTGACTTTATACTCAGTTACTAACAGTCCCATGATCGTGATGGGGCAAATGATTTTGTTGTCGCAGAAACGACAGGACGTCTCCGAAATTCAGTCCACTTGACTCATGTGTCACCTGAATATCAGTTCCATCAGCGTTTTAGGGGCTCCGGTAGCAAGCCCAACTTATCATACCTTACTTTGGTCTTTGAAGCTGTCTGTGATAGCCTCGAAGACCAAGCTTTGGAGGCACGATAGACAATAGCGCAGTTTAACCTAAGATGCTACTAATCTAAGATCCTTAAACCAACAGCAGGAAGATAGAAAAGACTATCGCTATAAAATAAAGATTCTGAGCTCCTCATTGATTTTGGCAGGGATTCCTCAACGTATCTACTTTGCCTTCACAAAGAGTTTCCCTGACCTTGCACTACTTCAAATAAATTTCATGCGAAAAGTTTAATTTGCCATTAAAAAAAATAATAATAATAACAACATCAGTTTAAATCCTGATATAAGAAGGATAATCCAAAGCAAGCGACCAGAAATATTAATTCAATAAGACCGAGTAGCACATTATTTTATAATTTATGTAGCTCAAGTTTCGTTCGTCTTTCATATACACCCCAAACAAGCTCGCTTATTCTCTGATTATCAGGTTTCGTTTTGGCATTTATACGTATTTTCGAAGATGCAGTCTTCCAAATATATGAAATAACAAGGTTGTGCGCGCCAGGATGCATTAGAGAGAGAGAGAGAGAGAGAGAGAGAGATAAGATCTGGCCAGAAGTCGGAGAGGCAACTCTAACAACAAACATCTCAAAGCCATTTCAACTGGTCTCGCTGCATTCCGATGGTGATTCCTTCCACCTATTCGCTGTACGGTAACGCATTACCGTGTTGTTTACCTTTGGATCCCGTTTACTAAACATCCGAGGTGAACGCAGACCACGGTATTATAGAAACGGAGCTTGATTTCGAAAAGGCGGAAGTCTTATCGATCAGGGCCATTCGGCACTCACGTGACTGCCGGTTCGGATGGCTCGCAGTAAAGTGCTGATTGCTCTAGCTGTTCCTTCCTACCTCTCATATCTCAAAGAATCACTCTTCGGCAACATTAAAATGTAGTAAGAGGCCCGTAACTTGACCACCAGAGTGCGCTGAAGAGAACTTTCAAGAAATGACTGAGCCAGGTTAAAGTGGCGTGGCTACACGGACGTACGTGTTAGCTCTATATCCGTGTTACCAAAGTGGTTTCAGAACTGAAGAGTGGCTTTTCTTTTAGGTAATTTTAATTGATCATCCTTACACGTCTCGGTTTTACAGCATCAAGCTTGTCCTTGGTGAAAAAGAAGTCCATCTATAGCAACTTAAACGGCCCATATTTTATTGAGAAAACTAAAACGTTTGGTGGAATACATTTTTAAATGCAAAATTAACTGAAACGTGTACTCACTGTCCAAAAAATTAGAAACCTTAATTCAGTAGCTAGTAGGACCACCTTTTGCTCTAATTACAGGCAGTACACATCGTAGAGTCAATTCCACTAGGCGTCTCAGGGAGTCTAGCTCCAGATTTGATTATTCTCCCATCAAGATATCTCAACTGTTATATTGTGGGTGGTAGAGGGCAGCAAAGTCCAACTGCCCTTTCCAAGGTTATCCCAGATATTCTCAACTGGATCCAAGTCTGGAGAATCAGGTGGCCATGGTAGATGCTGGAAATCTTGGGAATGTTCCACGAACCATTCAATTTTTGCATGATAGATAGTTGCGTTGTCTTGAAAGAATCCATCGCAGTCCGGGTAAAGATGAACTGCAGGAAGAAGTTGGTCCAACACAACAGAATGATATTCATTGCAGGTAATAGACCCTTATAACCATATGAACGTTCCCGATCCGTAGCAACAAAACATACTCCCATACCATGATACTGCTCCAGCTTCTTGAGTGGTGAGCACGAAACAGTCTGGATGGATGGCTCCATGAGGTTTTGTACAACAATTTCACCATACCATTGGTGCGAAAAAGCGTAAATCGAGACTCAGACACATTATCTTCTTTCATAGTCAAGTCCTGGCACAACCGGCACAACTCCAGTAGAATCTTCCGATTTTTTTAACTGCAAATGGTGTCCAATTTTTTGGCAAATGAGTGCAGCAAGGGTGTTGGGAATTTCATTCTTTGTAGTCGAAGAACATCTATGTATTATGCTAGTAACAAACTTAATATGCCTTGGCCAACAAATTATGGATAATTTTGATAAAACCCCTTCCCTCTGCGATGCTGAAGTGTTATAATACATAACTAGGGAACGAAAAGCGAAACATTATGAATTTTGCTAAGGAACGATGGACTCGCGCCTTGCTTTTGACACCTGTCTGCCAAAATGTCGTTTCAAGTCATAAGAAAACGCTTGATCGCAGTGGAAAGATTAATAGGCCTAACATTCGTATATAGGGAAATTAAAATCCGCATACCTACGTTGAGCACATCAGGTACAGTCCTATATTCAATGTGTTTTGTACTTGAACCTCTCAGAACAGCTAAATTCTTCTGCTTTTGTCAAACCAATAATCAATTAGTACCGCGATAATTTAGAGTTATGACTGACTACAATTACTGGAGAAAACACCACCTGCTTTATTTCAGCACTATGATACGCCACCACATTTTTACGATTAGTTTACATTTCTGAATGAACAACTGTTTAATCGTGGTATAGGATAGAAAGAGACAGTTCCTTGGTTATAACAAAGTAATAAAGGCGGAAACTTTATTTTCTCTCTTTCTGATGATTTGAAAGTAGGAAGGATGGTTAACGACCAGAACTAGGCCACGTTGCTTCAAAATGAATTGTATTCGTTGCATATGGTTAAAATAATGGCAAGGGAAATTTATTGTTTCTATATGTATGGTTTCTTAAGTGGAGAAAAGAAATCCAGGAGTTATAAATTAATTAGAGAAGGGAGAGAAGTTAAAAGCAGTTCAAGGCGAAGAAGACCTGGGCATTATGTTTCAGTCTGATATGAAATTTACCATGCAAGGAAAAGAGGCGGCTAGGAAGGCACATGGTCTCCTGTCAGTGATTTATAGGACCCGCGATTTTTGGATCCTGTCCATGATTTTTGGATCTACCTGAATTAAGAGAGACCAACAAAAGTAGGTCTACAATCCGTTAATTTTTGGGTTGTTTAGTTTTTAAAATGACTCAGACCGTGTATGAATTCCAAATTAAAGAAATGGAACTATGCTGTTTGAGAGATGGTACTGAAGATATGCAGAAAGGCATAAAACAAAAGGTCTGCAAATTTGAATCGTGGAGAAGGGTGGGGGAACCATCAGGCTCTACCATGGCTTGGGCATCTCTCTGATAGCTTTGACTATCGTGTATACTGTCTTTTGAGGTCAACTCTACTCAAATATACATGTCGAAGAGAGACTATTCAGTGTTATCCTTGACAAACTAAACACGATGAATGCTCAAATTCAAGAGAAGTCCTTGATCAGAAATATGCTTTCTACATTAAGCGTGGGATTTACAGTCGCGTATATTCTAGTACTTTTCTAATTTCTGAAACTAACAGTGAGTAAAACTTTAAAAATAACCAAGCGTTGAGTGGAAACGTTCATGTTCATAAAGGAGCGCTCCAGACAGCGGTCTCAACACCGTCTAGAACACCCCTTTACAAATAACAAGGTCTCCAGATAAGCAGAACAGTATTCAGTTAAGTGAGAAGGCCCACTGTATGCTGTTCAGCATACAGTGGGCCTTCTCAAAACTTCCAAGAAGTTTTGACATTTATTTTGTTGTTGTTGGAATTCCGGGTTTCATAAATATTTCCATTTTCTCTTCTAAATGTTTCAGATAACGTTTCAAAAAGTATAAAGAGCGGATGTAAGATCAACATACTTTTAAGGCCTTGGAAAAAAAAAAAACACGTTCACATTCCACTCCAAACCAAAGCCTGATGAAGATGTTTTCATACATCCGCCATATTGAAACAAGATGGCCGCCACTCAACTAGAAAGCATTTATCTTTTTATAACGTGTGATTTACATTTTCATAAACAAATAATTTTACGAAGGTCCCCTTTCGTTGAAGAAAAAGCCATCTTTAACCAGCGTGGTTAATTTTTAAGAACTACAACCAATGCGCTGTTCGTGGTCCTCGTTTTATATAAATTAAACCATGTAAATTTAATTGACTTGAGCATACTTATGACTGTTTTCAGCATAAACCCCAGCTTAGAACCAGAAACGGAAGGTTCTTTTAATTCGTATTATTAAACGCATTTCAAGATACCCGCATGTCTCCTTTCTTGTGCTTTGCCTTGACGTCTGTTTCTAGCAAAAACCTGAGTAGATGTTGCGGGATTTAATCACTGACTTTCAGCCATGGAGGGAGGGAAGAAGAAAAGCCGCATTTTTCGGTAAAGATCCGGAACGACCCCGTTAACATTAAAGGCACCGGTCATCAATCATGTCCTTGTTTGCTTCTTTGGAGGTCGTGGGTAGTCGAAAGAGAGACATCATTATATCTTTTTTATGACTTTTTTTTTTCTGATAAAGGAAACGGAGTTATCAGAAGAAACTGCACTGTCCTTCTTCAATATTACAACGCAGAAAAATTAATAAACCACAAGAAGATTACTGTTTATGTCCACAAACAACCATCAGAGAAAGACTAAGTTCTATCCAAATGATGAGTGAAATCAAAGCTAATATCGCTTAAAAACGAGGTTACTTAAATGCCTTGCACGAAAATGCGGCTATATATCTAAAAATATAACTATATTATTGAATTCCAATTCTCTGTATATCTATATAACTTGGTAATGACCGTCTGTCATGCTCCCGATGGTATTTGGAATCTACTGTCCGTTTATCCGTCTTTCCGTTACACCCTTATCACGGTAAAGGTATGATTCTACTCCATCCGTTGTTTACTAACAATACATTTAGCTACCTAAATAATGAAAGGTATGATAGGAACCGTACCTGTAAATACAAACAGACGTTGAGGTAATACAATCGGAACTACTTTAACAAAATATGAATGGCTTTATGTTTTTCTCAACATAAAGGCGCATGTGCGAACACTGTTCTCGAGTACAGAATACAGAGAGTCGAGTCTATAGCAAAAATCGCTAAGGCAAAACAAAACGATTTTGACACAAATATCTTTATTTACAAAATATTTCGCATTCGTACAATTAATAATCTTTTATTAATAAAATAAGAAAAGGTGTTTTAATAAATTATTTTTTAATTATCAAAATTATGAAATTAAAGCAAACTCTTCCTTTTTTTTAATTTCTATTTTATTTTTCATAAGTTTATTAAATAACGAATTCATAAGATAATTAATTACACGAACAGTAGAGCTAAATCAGCTGATGACGTCAGGACAAACAAGTATAAATTTGAAAAAAAGTTTTTGAATTGGAAGAAATGAATGAAAGGCATAAACAAAAGTGTACGCTTTAGCCAAAATTGCTAAAAACCCAAACTAAAAAAAGTTCCAGGAGCATGTGATGTTTAAATAGAACTCCGTTGTGAGAGTTAGTGTCAATAACAGATCCTAAATGTTTCCCTATATGTTAGAAATGATGATAAATTGTATAAAAGGTGGGAGTGGCCACGCAACTCTAATTAATTGAGCTTGAACAAATCTGGTGACATAACAATAAAAGGACCGATTTAAATGAAAGCTGTTGTTAATTATTTGAAACTTAAAAAAAGAAAAAGAAAAAAACTAAAGGGTGTTCCATAGGCGGAGGATGTTTCGTTCTTTAAAAAGACAAAAGCTGTTTTTAGGTTTCTTGTTGTTTTTTTTAATGTTGTTCCGCTTTTGTTTCCGTTTTCCACGCATATCAAATTCAACAGAACCTTCTCGTTAGGTTGTTTTGATTAGAAGCAAGTCTGCTGCGTATCGAGTCTACTTTCTTTTTTTTAAGGACCAGATACCCGTCTCAAACGCCCCTTGTTCTTTTAAGCAACTTCGTTAAAAAAAAAAAAAAGAAAGGAAAGCAGACGAGACATCACGTTTGCTATCTAACAAGAAGTGCATTCGTGCGATGAAGCAAACGAAGACTTAGAAGCTATTGTCATTCTTCCTCTTGTGTACACGTGACGGGGTAAAAAAAATGCGCATGATTCACACATAAACCGCGGCTAGAAAGACAATACATGTGTCTTCAAATAAGGCAAAAAATATTTGGAACTTTTTATAATGAACTCGTTCTGTTTACTGGAAAGTTTCGGAATTAGTTTGAAACCCTTTCTAGGTAGTCTATCGCGTAGAAAAGAAAAGAACGTCAAAGTGTACAATATTTCCAGCCACCCTATAAATCATCCCTCCAATACGGGCTACGTTTCTTTTTATGCACAGTTTTTCTTCAGATACAAAATTTGGTTTTTCCCAACATAAAGACAAACAACGTTTAAAAATATAAATGTCATGTTTCAAACGTTGCTGACCTCAACTAAACTCCTCCAAGTCAACAATCTGAGAAGAAGAATCCAGTACGTATGCGATTTGAACAATATTTTGCATATGATCTCTTTGTAAATATGATTCACGAAATTAAGATAGACGCCACCAGGTGGAGATTGTTCATGTATTAAAAAAATATATATGTTTATAATTATATTTATTTTTATTTATGATCGCCTTGTAAGTTTGATCACCAAATTACGATAGACGCCACCAGGTGGAGATTGTGCATGTGATAATAACACGCTATACTGTATATAATTATATTTAGAGTTTATAATTATATTTATTAGTGTTTATATTTAGTGTTTAAAATTATATTTATTAGTGTTTAAAATTATATTTATTAGTGTTTATAATTATATTTATTAGTGCTATTATATTTGTTTTAATTATATTTATTGGGATTTCTTATCCTAAGTTTAGTATACTCTAATAATTAAAAAAAAAAAAAAATGCTGATTTTTCTTTCAATACCCTTTTAAATTACACATTAACATTTTATGTAAATGAAAACGTGTTTTCAATCTTTCTGTAATGAAAGGTCGTCAATGTTTCAAACGATTGATTAGATATTCGAGAAAGCGAACGTGAACGTATGCATTTTTCCTGCATAAGAAACATTACCCTTTCTGTCACTTGCAATTGTACTGATCATTAATCTGTGAGGGTGTTCGTCTTCTCTTCCAGTCTCCAAAAGTTGCCGCACCAGTGGGGATGTTTATCACGAACAAAAGCTCCCAGCAAAAAGCGTAAAACTCTGGAAGCAGCAACTTTACTAATGAAAACAGAAGGGAGGATTTATGCGTGTCATTTGCACATTCGGGAAAAACAATTTATGCATTGCGACTGTTCATCCGAACTTTTTCAAAAGATGAATGTCGGGAAGGAAGAAGAAAGTTGAAAACCCTAACCCAATATACATAGAGTAGAGATTACCGATTCCGCGTTTTTTCTTTTTATTCGGCATCGTAAGGCGAACTGAAACAAATGGTTATCGTTTGTGGGGAGATATATAACGTGTCCCTTCTTTGTTCGTAATGTCTTGTTTTCTGAGCTTTAAAGAACATCATCGAGCTGGAGATCGCGTGTAACTGGGCACGTGTAAATGGATATACTTTATTCTGCTCGGCTTGTCTCTGTCGCTCGTAGCGCAGGCCCCTTTTATGTAGATACGCAGCAAGATCTACCTTATGTAATACTTATGTTCATAATGGAGGAGAGTGAAGTTGTTCCACCTATAAAATCTGCTCGCTTTTCTTAGAATGACACTATTTTTCCGAATGCGGGCGAGATAACTTTAAGCACTACGGGAAGGGATGGTTGCGGTATCGTGCGGATGCCATTTTGTGTCCAGGACTTTGCTTAATAAAACAATTTGAAAGACAGATAAATAAAAAGTAGTTTAGAATATTGCTGAGGGAAGGATTTTTCTCCCTTTCCTTCTTCCCCCCCTTCTCCCTTCAAGGCAGATTGCTAGTTGCTATACTTTAAAAAAAAAAATACCATATTCCTGAAAAGAATTTAGCAGTCTCTGCGCATGATCAGTTTTCGATTCAATCTTTGCTGTAACCAGTCAACCATAGTCCGGCCCCTTCATTCAAAGATTACACTAGGAACATATATAAAAAGTTGAGAAGAGAAAAGTAAAATGGAAAGATGAGAGGAGGTAGTATAGTTACAAATTGAAAAGCATAATAATAAAAGATAAGATATATTTAATTTTAAACACAAATATATGTGTATATATTGTCGCATATCGCATCTTGGCGACTCTTCGAGTGTCAACCACCAGAATTGCACGAAAAAATGACAGTATAGTGTCCTCTGTTTCTAATATACAGTACATGCCATGGGAAGCTAAAATTAATAAGGTTAAAAAGGAGAGAATAAATTTAGAATGGCACAAAGTAAAGATATAAGTAAAAAAATGGGTATAAGCGAGGATACATAAAGTAGGCATGTAATTTGCGGTTTACACGACAGAGGAACAAAATAAAAATATACAGACAACTAAAGAACTAAATTAAAACAAAAAACCATTAACCGAAGACCAGACCCGGAGTTGCAAGCAGCACGTGGTAGAGATACTAAGACTACGTACTTCTATCACGTGCTACTTACGACTATTCCTACCAATTTAAAATGTATTGTTTCTTATCTTTTATTATTACGCTTTTTAATTTTGTAACTATACTACCTTTTCTCATCTTTACATTTAATTCCCCCAGTTTACTTTTTCTTTTCTCAACAACTTATCTATACATAATACAATTATGGTCGTTGGGTGCTTTCTATCGATCAGTGGCCCTTGTTCATAAGTTTACCCTCTATTTTCCTTTCCCTTTTCTAAAAAAAAATTATATATTTTTTTAGATTACGCTTTGTCTATCATTGGCCAGAATCAATTATTCGTAGAACCTAACCCTATTTCCACCTCCCATAAGCCTTTATATGTTTGTCAATCACAGATATGTCGATCGTACAAGAAGCTAGCAGCGAAAACTGTAAAATCTGAAACTTATGAGTACATCCAGCGCATTAAAAAAAATAATAAGCGCTAACATTTTAAAATACAGAATATTAAAAACAGTCTGACACTCATACGAACACCCCCATTTATCTTTAAGGAACCGTAGAAAACAAGGTGACACTCTTTATAAGTTGATTGCAGGACTATCTGCCATTTAAACTGTTCTTGCAGCCAGGAACATTTCAACTACAGAGATAATGTAACGGCCTTAATTCTCACAGCGAAACAAATTTGCCTTTGGAAAGAGTTCTCATGGTATTGCACTACTTTCAAACATAACGGCATCTCCAAAAAGTTTAAAAGCTGAAACTGATATGCCCGTTTCAGGAGTATGTAGTCTCCCAACCAGATCGCAGGTGGTTTGACAACACGCGGACAAAACAGGTATAAAGAAGTTGTTCGATGCGAGTTGTCATGCGGTATACAAAATCAGTTTTCAAAGATCTAGCATAGCTAAAGCTATCTACTGAGAGTAGTGCAATATCAGGACAACTCGTTACAAAGGCAAGTATTTCTTCTGTGAAAGTTAAGACTACTGCATTATCCTTGAAGTTTAAATACCGTCGCCCACAAAAAATCAACATATAAATATTCAACATCATAAATACTCACAGATATAACTCTGTTCAGTTGTTTTTGCTTGCTATTTGTTGAACTGTATTCTAAAATCCGAAATATTTTATAATTATACACTACTCTATTCCCGATTTTAAAGAGTTTACTGTATAAATATGTCTGGCTATAATGAGCATTATTAATTTTCCCTCAGTATAATAACCTTTAAATATAGGAAATTGTGCGGTTAATAGTAATAGAGGCATGTGATGCAAGAAAGCAAGCGTATGAGCTTATGTAGCATCAGCCAAAAAAAAAAAAAAAATCACGCAACCATTCCCTCTAAATGTTTGTCCAGTTCCTCCTTGAATTTATTGAAGCTATCAACTACCACAACGACAGATGAAAGTTTGTTCCAGCAATTAACCACCCGCTGGCCAAAGGCAAATT
This sequence comes from Mastigoproctus giganteus, assembly GCF_048544385.1. Classification (NCBI taxonomy): domain Eukaryota; kingdom Metazoa; phylum Arthropoda; class Arachnida; order Uropygi; family Thelyphonidae; genus Mastigoproctus; species Mastigoproctus giganteus. Next base: position 41,947,908 of record NC_143588.1, read on the forward strand.
TCCACACATCTATTCTATAACTGTCTTTCCTCAATTTGAATTTATGCCCCCTTAGGTTCGTAATCTGAGCAAGTGGAAGAATCCCACCAGAATTCAGCGTGCTCAACCCATTCAAGGCCTTATATACCTCAATCAGATCACCGCGCAGGTGTCTAGTCTCCAGCCACTGCAATTTGCAGAACTTAAGTCTCTCTTGGTAAGAGGATCCCTTCATTCCACTCACAATCTTGTTGCACTTCTCTGTACGCGCTCAAGCAAATCTACATCCTTCCTGAAATGAGGCCTCCAGACCTGTACGCAGTACTCAAGGCATGGCCCAACCACTGCCTTATACAAAGGGATAATCACCTCCTTTTCCCTAATAGCAAAATTCCTGTATATCATTGACAAAACCCCATAACTTGCTCTTGCAGCCTGTCTGCATTGCTCAGAAAACTTCATATCTGACTGCACAATTACTCCCAGGTCTTTTTCATTTTCTACCACCCTAAGTGTAGTATCACACAGTTGGTACGTTTCTTCTGCCCATATGCAGTACTTTGCATTTGTCAATATTAAACTTCAGTTGCCACTTCTCAGCCCATCTGCCCAAATTTTCTAGATCCTGTTGCAGCAGCATACTTCATTGCTTTTATTAACAACCCTGCCAACCTTTGTATCATCTGCAAACTTTGACACTAAGCCTGATATACCTTCATCAATATCATTGATAAATATACAAAACAACTGTGGGCCCAACACCGAACCCTGTGGAACTCCACTAATAACATTAGTCCACGAAGAGCAGCGCACATTGATTACCACCCTCTGTCTTCTCCCACTTAACCATCCTTTTATCCATTATAGCAACTTACCCTTAATACCACATTCTGCTCCAATTTGTACAGTAGTCTTCCATGTTCAACAGTGTCAAAAGATTTCCTGAAATCCAAGTATATGATATCAAAATTATTTTTTGCATCCAGTTCCTTTGTAACCACATCATAGTAACCAATCAAATCTGTCCGACAAGACTTTCCCCTATCAAACCCATGCTGTGTCTGAATTATTGCTGCACTCTTGTCTAGATGATCCTGCAATGCATCTTTAACCAGCGACTCCATTATTTTACCGGAACAGAAGTTAAATTAACTGATCTGTAATTACTCGTGTCACCCTTCGATCCCCCTAAATTATAACCTGGATTAAACTGAAATAATCACTACAAGTGGTGTTTTGAAGTGAAAAATTATTTTTTAACTAGAATAAACGAAGTTGTTTAGGCCATTAGTGACTTCAGCTATTATTATTTTAATTTTGATTATAATTTTTTTAGCAGCCTGAAAAACTGAACACCAGGCGGCGGTGGAAGTCAGATTTCTTCCTACGTAGCTGTACTCAATGGCATAATTCAATAATGCCATTGAATACAGATACGTGTAAATCAAAATATTTGCTCAGATATGGAATTTATTTCACTTTGTATTATTAGTTAAGTATGAGATTAGCATAAGCCAACTACGACAAGACATCCTTCTAAAAATCACGAAATGAAACTGCTAATAAAAAGATATAATTACAGACCCCTCTCTCCCTCTCGCAAATATTTTACAGTTCTTCATTTGTGTACACGAAAAACACTCGCTTGGAAATGAAAGCTATAAATTAATTAATTCATTAAATCTCCTTTGACGATCAATTAGAGTGGCTAATTAATTCTTTACATGGGCAAAACTATTCAAAACTTCTAACGGAGTACAAAAAGTACTCCCTTTATCTCTTCTATTTTCATAACGGCACTCCTAAAGCAAAAAGAGTAAAAAAATAAATTATTTCATTAATATCACGATTATTAGAGTGTCACATGATCATTCTCTATAACAGCACCGTTAAAACAACATACGCAAAAGACCGTCATTAAGGTCAAAGCAGTATTTAACAGACTGGGGACAAGCAAATGTTTGCTCTCAGTAAATTTAATTTTATGAGCTTTTTCCTAAAAAAAAGCTTAGAAACAAAATTAAAGCTTTATTAATTTTCTTAACGTTTGCGGTGAAAGACAGTTAATTAGTTTTTCTAATTAACTTTCATTTAATATTTGAAAGAGAAAATATTTTATCTAAAATGTAAAAATAATTGGCAAAATATTTATATGGGAAAACAAAAAGGTGGGAATTATAGATGAATAACGAATTAAAACAGTAATTAGCAATTACCTTTGTTCTTCAGCACTACAACTAGCGCATTTTCAATAAAATGAAAACTCCCACGAATTAAAAATTGAATAAGATTCAGAAAATTTATTTGCGATAGCAAAGCATGTTGTATTAATGAAATGAACGAAGAACTCTGAAACAGGGTGAGAAAAGGCAAGGGGTGGACCCAGAATTTTCCGAAGATGGGGGTTAAAGTAATGTTCCGCGGAATCATTAATCACCGAACACTAATAAAAAATAATAATAAATAAATAGGCCGATTTTAGTCACGTTATGCCAACAACAGTGGTTCTCTTACTCTGATGAAAAAGGTATGTAGTTACCTTTGAAACGTATGTGCAATTAAAATATTGTTTCAGAGGTAGTCATTTGCGTTTGTTAACTTCCGAATACCACTTCATATAGCTAGAACAGTGGGCAATATGTAGGAGATTTTTTACGAGTACCTATAATTTTTATAGCACTATTCATAGTGGTATAAAACCGATCAGAGAGAATGTTACTCTTAGGTATTTTAAATTTCTGTTCTTATGAGATTCCTAGAATGTGATGGTCCTGGTTTTCTGAGCCAGGAAAAGCTAGTGGGAATTTACCAACTGGGTTTTTCAGATTTCTCGGAATCACAGAACAATATTAGATATTTGCTCGGCACTGAAAATTCCTTGGTACCGAAGGAATTTCAGATTGAGGTGGCAGATACTGTCCTTCAATGTAATATCTTACTGTTGGATTTCTATACTTAGATTTCATTAAAAAAGAAAAAGCTTTTCCCTTTTTTACATACACTAACCTCCCGAAATGTATTCGTACGCCTTTCAAAAGGTAGTAAACTCAAATAAGCCGCGCATATGCACGTAAGGAATGTCTAAAAGTGTTCAGTAAACACCTGAGAAATCAAATCCAGAACGAGTGGCGTTAAGATGCTTACGAATATTCAAAAAGATTGTTGGTGGATTTGTGCATTAGTCATCTTTCGGGGAAAAATACAGTTACAGTAAAAGAAACTGCAGAAATATCTTTAACAAGTTAAAAATTAATAATTATTTTTCCTTTACTTTTCAAACCATAAAGGATGTTGCTGTTTATTTCGGCAAAATTGCTTGTGGTTCGATGTCAGTTGTTTAATGAATTCCTCTTCAAAGTTTCGAAAAATATATTTTTTACGCACTACTTCATTTATTGAATGGAATATGGCAAGATGAAAGAATTCTCAAACTCTTACTGCGTCTCCGAAACGACCACTTCTCGATTAAGTATGAAACTCACTGTTTATATATAAAACACTCGAGTGCAAAAGCTCTTGTATTGCGAAGCCATCTACCTTTCATTCAAAGGTGCATTTCGTACAGAACACTAAGATGCACTATATGCCGAGCTGTCTTAGTCAACACTAGTTCCCTTTACAACCCTTCAATCGCTTGTCCGTTCTTAAAGACAGTGTACGTATCGGGGCGCTCTTTGATAATGAGAAACTGCATAGCAAACTCTGCGAGAGAAAATAGTGACTGTTGGCTGATGTAATCCTCAAAAGGGGACGAGATGGAGGAAGGGAATACTGCAGCCTCCTTTGAATACCGAATCTCATCTTCTATAGAGATCTTCCTTATTTTCTTCTTTTATTATGCAAACCTCCTTTGCCTTGTGTCTGAACAGCGTCGCTTTGAAACTCCTTTAAGAAACTTACAACAAGATTTAGTAACAAAGTCCACTGTAATGATTTGTACGATATCTTAAAGACTTTCTTTAGCGTTTGTCATCTCAGCAAATACCTCGAGAATAAACGTCGCTAGTAGCGTCTTTCTTTACCGAAATTAGCAGCAAACAGTTCTTAGTGGATATGTCATCATTGGAATGACTTTAGAGATTAAGCGACTTACAACGGTGGTTATTACCCAGTGAACTGCAAACCTTCCCCAAGACAGGATTTGACATTCTGGTGAGGATGATATGCCATAATAAATTAAAAATAAACAGTCTCAAGCGTCGAAGGGAACCAAATTTGTTATTATCAGAAAATGGATTACGAAACTGTTATGATTTTAGTTCCCTCAAGAAAGAGGTGGAGGCTGCTTTGAACATGGAGGGGGAGGGGGTTGCCTTAACCATTCCACAAGCGCCTTTTGAATTTTAACTGAGGTTTGATTGTTTTGTGGATGAAAAACTGGAGTTTATGGAATTGCAAATCATTCTCTTCTATCTTGGCGCTGAATAAGTCGGCTACGAGTGTGAAAAAGCCCAATAAAAGTTCCTCCCTTTTCCAGAAGTGTTTTTCACTTCAGTCAGCAATGAAGCTCGAACTCGGATCTTTTCAATAGCGTTGTTGCAACAACGATATCCACAACGTCAAGTATACAGGGTGTAGTGTATTAATAACGTCGAAATTAGCTACCTCTATTGGCAATGTAGCTGAAGAGCGATATTTATATAACTTACCTGTATTTTTAGGCCTTTTTCATTTGGTAATGGCTTTTAGTCTAGTTTGTTCACATGTTGTCAGTAAGCTGTCTCAGACCTAATTAAATAACATTGCATCTATGGAAAATTTCGCTTTTATTAAAGTCGTATTTTTTTAAAAAGGCCATTTCTGATGTTAATCAAAGCCTCCTGTAATTATTTCTAAGCGATATTTTGTTAAATGAAGCCGCGATAATTAAATGAATAGCAAAACAATATGGCGAATGCCATTACTAAACGTTTTAACCTGAAAATAAAAGTCAACCACAAATTGCTTAGTATTGTACCACTTTCACAAAAACAGTACCTCTATTTTATTTATTTAAAATGGGATCCTGCTAGAGACCAATCTACTATAAGTGTCTATTAAATTTAAAACAGATTAACATATCGGTGATTATAGAGTGGTGCAATACCAAGGCAACTCGTTTTTAAGGCAAAGTTTGTTCTTTTATATATTTTCCTTATATTTATATATATTCTTATATTTTTTTTATTTACTTCTTTAAATAAAGCGAAAATAACGTCAGTTTATTTTACTTTTAACTTTTTGGAAGAAGTGTTTCATATTTCAAAGCGTGTTCCATATTTCATCACATATTTCTCGTAACAAATATCCCAGGCTGGAATAACACTGTTCAGTGGAAGCAAGAAAAGGTGGCTCGCAGCCTGTGTTCGATCACCAAGAGGAATTATTCATTATTTTACCTGTCGCACTCTGATCAAAAGACTTTATCCCTTATGACGACTATGGATGTGATGCGGTCCTTAGGCTTGTTGTCTACACACTTCCACTGTTAGTCTTTCATCATTGCAGCTTGTTGGCTCCCACGCATGTGTACAAAGAAAGCATACGTCCTGCGCTCTCTCGCTCTCTCTCTCTCTCTCTCTCTCTAGAGTGCAACGCAATAGATGGATTACGAACGAATGCAGCTGATATGAAGCATGAACAAAAGAATTGAAGGAATAACATAGCAAAAAAGAATCTTTGTTAGAAAACAGGCAACTGCAGAAAGAATTTTTTTGTTTCTTTTGAAAGGATACAGACTCCATTAGATTGTAGACACAAGGAATCCAGGCCTCTAAGTTATATTTTGGAGGAAAGTCAAAACACTAGCATCAGGTAAAGTTCAAAATATACTGTATTTCTTTTGTATTTTTATTTCGATAAACATTACTGTACCGATAACAAAATTATTCGGAAAAATGTATTAAAATTCAGATTAAACTATCCTTAGAGAATTTGAAATGCTAATAATAGTTCTTTTAAAAAAGTGAAACATGAATTCAGAATGATTTTGACAACATATACTTCAATTTCAGGAGGACTTTTTATGCTGTTGCACATGAAAGGCTGCTGTACAAACTGGAGCAATGTGGCATTTAGGGCGAGTTGCTGCTATGGATAAAAGGGACGGTTAAGTGGAAGAGGACTGAGAATAGTTATCAATGGAGTTCCCCAGGGTTCAGTGTTGGGTCCATTGTTTTCAATATTTATCAGTGATATTGATATCAGGCTTAATGTCTATTTTTGCAGATACTCGTATACAAGATCTAGGAAAATTGGGTCGATGAACTGAGAAATTGTAGTTGTTATTGTAGTAGGGTTTAGGAGCATTAGCGACTAAGACCATATTGCTCCGTGTATATTGTCTGGAAACTGCGTGTTCTGATGTCGATTTTCTGTTTGATGGACGAAAAACCCGAGTTTCCGGGTGAAAAAACCATGCTATCCTCACCTGAGACCAACTAACTCAGCCACGTTGTGAAAAAGGCCCACAAATTCCTTCCGTCATCGACGGGACTCGAACTCAGGTCTCTTCCACCCGGTGTGGGGAGGACGGCTATTCTACTAATTGTGCTACCCACGAGAGCGAGAAATGGTAGTTGAAATTTAACATTAACAAATGCAAGGTACTGCACATGGGTAGCAGTAACTTATGAACTGTGTGGTACTACACTAAAAAGAACTGGGGATAATTGTGCCGTCAGACGTGAAATTTTCTGAGCTGTGCAGACATTCTGCCATGACAGCTCGTGGGGTTTTGTCAATGATATACAGAAACTTTGCTATCAGGGATATGGTGGTGATTACCCCTTTGTATAAGGTCATGGTTAGGCCGCATCTTGAATACAGCGTACAGGTCTGGAGGCCTCATTTTAGGAAGGATCAAGATCTGCTGGAACGGGTGCAGAGAAGGGCAGGCAGATTGGTGAAGGGAACAAAGGGTTCTCTTGCCTAAAACAGATTCAGTTCTGCAAATTGCTGCGTCTCGAGACAAGGCACATGCGGGGGGATCTGACTGAGGTGTTTAAAGCCTTGAATGGATTGAGTAGGCTGAATGTTAATGGCATTCTTACACTTGCTGAGACTACACACATGAGGGGGCATACATTCAAGTTGAGAAAGGATGGTTGCAGGATAGATGTGTGGAAGTTTGCGTTTAGCCAGCGGTTGATTGATTGTTGGAACGGGCTGTTGTTGTGGAAGTGGATGGGTTGAATAACTTCAAGGGACAACTAGACAAATTCTTGCAGGGTACGGATGGGTGAGCTCTGTAAGTTTTTTTTTTTGGCTGATGCTATATAGCTTGCTTTCTTGCGTCATTTTCCATTACTACTATTTCCTATCATTAATTTAAAAAAATATATTTAACTCATGACGCATAGCACGTGCATACTGTATCAAAGTTTTTATATTAAATTCTCTAAAAAATTAAATAACAAACTTAAAAATTATTGTCATCTTCATATAAAAAATTTAAAAATACTTAATATTTAACCCGATATAATTTTTCTTTAATCATTGTTGATTTGTATATTACAATGAGCAAATACGTAATCATAAACCAATTTAATAATTTATTTTTAATAGTTTATATAAAATGGGCTCTTCTATTCGGAGGAATCATTTATTTGTGGTTTTATATAACAAACACAACTTTTATTCTGATGCAGAAATTATACTCCTAATAAGAAAATATGTTACCTATCATAAAGGAGTTTATTTTTTATTTTAATCCTAATTCCTTGATTACCCGAATCCATAAAAACTATCCCTTCAATGGACTGAGCAATCGGCAGAAGTGTAACTTTTTTCACCTCAAATATATATATAGATATAAAATTAAAATAAATAAGTGGCTCTTCCCCTTACCTGCAAATTGCCTTACTCTCATTCACCTACATCTCCCCTCCGTTTCTTCTTATTGCAAACTTCCTAGCCAATGATCAAGGATTTCAAAAACATTCTACTCATTGCGGTAAGTTTATTGAATGTGTTCAATAATGGCTTCAAAAACTGATTTTTCTTTGTAGATAAAAACATTCAAAGCACAAAAGAAATTTCACGTACGTTCAGCTTTTAAAAAAATGCCAATAAAAACAGATCATGACGTAGCTAGCTACATTACACGCATTCATCTAACTGTTCACTCAGTCTTGTTACCAGGACGCTTAACCTCGAACCAGTATTCTGCCAATAGCAGCTTGGCAAATCGAAATCCGCTATTAAAATGATTTGTCAATTATGCTTAAAGGAAGCAATTTCGCGTTGGATATGTAAATACAGAATACAGTATTGTACTATTCAAATTTCTGTGGAATTTTTGTACCCTTAGGAAGGCTTTAATGGAACTATTAATATTTTCTAAATAACTTATTTAAAGTTATAAATGCATAAAGATATTCTCTAGAAAGCCTGACATGCGCGGCGAATCAGCTTACAATATTTAAATAGCAGTATCGCAAACTGGTTAATCTCCATGATTTAAATAATCCAATTGACAAGGAGCGCCAGGAGCTGGGGAGGTAAAAATGAACTAAAACGATCGAATGAAGAATTAGATAGCGGACGAAGCAAAAATCTTAGTTGGCAGATATGTCCATCCGTGCGAAATAAAGGGATGGAGGCTCACGGGCGCGTGAGATCGTGTCTTTGGAAATATTTAGGCATTGCCTGCGGGTGGAGTCGCTATAACGAACTTAGTCAAGGGAATACGAAATAACGATAAAAGTTTGATTTCCCGAAAATCGTGTACGCTTTTATTCCATCGCATGCCTTTGCGTTATTATACGTCTCCGGTAACAAAATGGTCCACGAGAGCCCGTTGGTATTCTGTGCAGTTCCTGCCCATATTTTCAGTTACTTCACACGGTGCTTGTGCAGCACAGGGGCTGGGGGGAATTTGTTTGCAATGGCGATAAACTACTGTAGAAAAATGATCCGCAGCCAATTGTGGAAACTTAAACGAAGTCCCAAGTTAACAAACTGAAACAGTATATCACTGAAAATGCTGCCAAGCTACAGTAGAGTAGATTGTTTTACAGGATTAGCCGGTGCTTTCTAAACTTTTTCGATGCCAACGAATTATGCATGCCTAAAACAGATCAACACCTACCTACTTTGTTTCCTTATTGTAATTAATGATAAATTCTGTGGTATACAACTTCCCTTGTTTCGGGCCAAATGCATGTAAACAATAGCAAGTAGAGGGAAGATGCACAGTGGTACAATAGGGAGAAAAACAACAAGCGGTTAAAAGTCGTTCATTTCGCTCCCTCTTCCATGGGTATGAAGGGAAGCGAAATGAGTGACTTTGAGCCACCTACTGTTTTTATTCCTACTATACCACTGTGTTACGTCGATCAAAGGAGATCATAAAAACCAGTGATATGATACCAACATTTGGTGACATCGTTCGGGACCTGAACCCCCTAAGGTTCATGTCCCACCCACTTTAAAGCCCTGGATTAGCCCCTTAATACACTGTTATATAATACACTACAGAATGTTTATCTATAGTGTTTTCAATTGAATTCATTCTAGTTTCTTCATAAACTGTGTCATGTCTTGATTAGTTTCCTCACACAAACATTTTCTCCTCTTCCCTTTTGTATCATGTGACCAGTTTGCTGATGAACCCTACAATCGACAAAGTCGATTTTTCCCATAATATCAGGCTAAATTTCGTCAATCATAAGAGGTATAACTGTTGCACTTAACATAGAACACTTTTCATTAAAAAGAAAACTGATTCTTTTAAAGTTAATTACAAATCATGAAATTAAAGGTAATTTGGTTGATTTTTACAATTACCAAAGGCATTTTTCCCTACACACCTTTTGTTTTTTTGAAATAGTGCTTTTAAGATGTACAGTTAGTTGTTTTGTAAAACAAATTATTTTAGAACTGGGTTCGTTTTGATGAGTTTATTGACGTGGTCAAATCTTATGCATTTTTTTTTATTCCGTTGAGTAGCAAATGACTGACTATACACTTTATGTGAATTAAGAATTCGTGGAATCCTGGGAATTAAAGATACTAAGAGTTCCATTCCATGAATTGGAATCGACGTAGAGTGAGGCTACAGTGGATTTGTTCAAATTCGCATACTATTAGGGACAAAATAAGATGATCATCAGCACTCAGTAGTTTCGATTTCCAATGAAATGAGGCAGCCCATGACCTCAGCCATGACCATAACCTTAACCCTTAATCTTTAAGCTTATTTTATGTTTTTATAACAGAATTTTTGAGTTCTGTGTCACAGCTCCGTACTCTACTTTGTATTAAACAATAAAATGAACTTAAAAACAATCCAACAAAAGCATTTCTGTGCCATATCTCGCAGAAATTTTAATTTTAAAGAAAACAATAAGTAGAAATAAATATAAGGAATAAATAACTCATACAGAATGAACTGGTTGTAAATCGATTAATTCAAACAGCGACCGATTATAAATCGATTAATTGTAAAATCGTAATTTCTGAAAATTGGCAATGTGCCAAAAAAATTTTAAAATTAACGAATTTCTCTCTGTTCAAATTTACAGTCGATTATTTATAACATAAACACTTTAAAATAAGCGAAGTAGAAACTGGCTATCATTTCGGATCTTTACGATCTTTTTTCCAGAGGAGCAGAAATTTCCTTAAGAAAATTTAAACTTTTTTTTTTTTTTTTCGTTCGAAGAACATTCAACTTATTTAGTAGTCCTCAATATTTCACAGACTCCACTAACCCAGATGGATGGGAGAGCGGAAACCGAACGAAGAAGCGATTTATTTAATATTAGGGTAGTCAACATTGCTCTTGCGGTCGAATCGTTTAAGAAGCCAAGACGACAGCTGTATATTGTCGAGTTACATTTACTGCGTAGACAAACAGAAAGTAATAGGAGAAACAAATTTGGCTTCCCAGAAGCCACGTTCCTGAGACGCAATTTAAGCTTATTGAAGAATTTAAAGTCACGATATTAGAGTCGTAGTTTCTCAAGAAAAATCTCTGTTCGAAAAGTAAAAGAATGTGGGCGATTTCTTCGTAATATTTGTGAACTTTCTTTGGGTAATAGTTTTTCAACTTCAGACAGAGACAGAGAACTATAAAAGTTCAGGAAGTTATCAAGGATGATAACTATATTTATGTCCCGGATAAAATATCTTTTGAGAATTCTTACAAGTATAAACAGCCATTATAACAAAAGAAGGATAAAAAATATAATAAAATTGCAGAAAAAGGATACGTTACCAAAAGTTTAATGATTCTTCTACACTGCCTTGCCAAAATATATATTTCGTTGGGACGGGAGCTAATTTCATAGGATTTTTCACGCCGTGGCCGAGTTAAACGGTCTCAGCGTAGGATTTCACGGTTATTTTACTCGGGTTTCTCATCCCACAGAACAGCAAACAGACACCAACCCGATGTGACGAACTGGTTGATGGAGTGCTTATCTTTTTGGCTTTTTAACTCAACAGTAATTGTTTATGGATTTTTGATACAGTTTGCACCGATATGTGTGTCACCTCCTTTGTTTCTTTTACCGATGCTCTCACTACATTCGCTGACAATCATTTCTCTCACAAACTGTCTGATGTCATCTGCTTTTCCATAGGCAGACGTTAAAAAAAGAGAAAAACATGGAGGGAAAATATATTTTTTTACTTCTTACGGTTGACTCGTTTAAACTTGTGCTGAAGAGGTACACTGTCCCACAAAAGCATAATTCAATCAAGAGAGCGCGAGCTTCTTTCCAATCTTGAAAATGTCAAGGAAAAACTCAACAGTGCTCATCGTGACACGTGTCACTACTAGTACGTGACACGTCACAATGGGTATCACTGCCTATTTTATTTTTATTGAGTCCATTCCAACGGTTCTTGAATTACACCGATTTAGAGATGGTATGGTGACTACAATAAGAAATCTATCAAATATAATTCGAAAAATGTTTATTTATGTGAAACGGCCTTGGGGCACCTACAACCGAGTAAATCTGATCCGTCACAAAAAAGACATCACGGAACTGACGTCATCCGCGACTTCTGCCAGAGGCGCAAGATCCAAGCCAATAAGCCTAATTACCCATTTGATTGTAGTCATTTATTGAACAGTACAATTGCAACAATACAAGTATTTGTTATATGACTGCAACAATATAGATATTTGTCAACAATTTCTTTTTTTCGTCTCGCATTTTCGTTACATTCCATTGTTATTTCGTGTTCAATATATACAAATCAAAATACCTAAAAGAAACGCGAAGGTTTAAGCACATAAACCCATCTACCGCGCGTGCTCGGCGAAGACAGGTGACAGTATTCTTTCGGCACAAATGTCTGTTAGCTCACTGATTGGCTTCTTCAAGTTCCTAGAATGCAAGTCTTGCGATTGTCAATTCCTAACAATAAACCTCCATTGTTACTTTGATCAATTGTTGAAATGCTAGTCTTCTGTATTTTCAATATCTTTTGGTGTCATTTGTTTCAGACCCGACTATATGATGCTCTAATAAAAAATAAAGCCACGTGGCATTGCGATTTCAGTTTTCACGTACCATAGCAACGCCAAGTGCGCTGACAGACAAGAAGTACGGTCTAAGTAGCTTCGTGCAGTGAGTTAAAAAGAAAGAAAAAAATATCGGGACGTTACGTTTCTCTTGTGTGTTGGCATCCCTGAATATCTGGGAGAGGCTTAAGGTTTTAAATTTTCTTTTATCGCAGGACGGACACGCAGTGACGTGTCAACAAGTCTGTAGTATCGTTCGCATCTCTACGGAAACTGGCAAAAGGCCCTGCTGTTCTGGAGGGGGGGGGGGTAGAAAAGTCAAACGTTTTCTCCCTGAGAGAAGCTTAAAAGTCTAAAATAAAAATATCTCCATCCAGCACGTCAGATGCCGAAGACACACGCGTCTGTTATACATGACAGCAGGTAGGAAGTTTGCCGACACCTTAAAAAAAAAAGGTGCCAAAAGTGCCACAGACATAACCTAGGCGTTAAGAAAAGAATTCTATCTGTCCCTTGCGTATATCTTCGTTTTTTTTTTTTATTCATTTTATTTAATTTTATTATTTTAAACTCGCTTTCTTAATTTAAACCAAAGTGAGAAAAAAGAAAGATTATTCCTGCTTCTTTGCAAATAGGCGTTGACATTTTAATACATCCAGTCTAAATCTCTTTCCCCGTTATTTGAATTTATAGCCCCTAATTCTGGAATCTTTTATAACGATGAAAATTTCGCCTTCATTCATTTTACTATACCCTCTAAGAGCCTTAAATATCTCAATGAAATCCGCTCTAAGTGCCAAGCCCATAAGTCTTTTATCATTGTCTCCATGATTTTCCCTACCACTGAAGTCAGATGAACCGGTCTATAGTTACCTGCTTCACTCTCAGAAATGGAAGAACCGCCTTTATTAGTACTTCTCCAATGCAAAGATGAATCTCTCATGAGTCCAAAGATGCCCAAGAGGATAACTTTGGACTAGGGAGGATTCACCTTTGGACACGAAAGAGAAATAAATCTCACCCGACTCCAATTGGAACGAACTGAGATAGATTAGCTCGGCACTAACAAATAAAGGTTAAATTTACACTCAAATTAGTTGGTGAAATCGAACTTTTAGCCATTAGTCAGCAACATGATGACACTACGAAATGACCAATTAAACGAAAAATACTCATGAAAAAGAAACAGATAAGAAACTCATTCATTTTAAACACTTCATCAGTTAAAGCCGTCCTGCCTTTTCTTATAAATAAATAATACATTAAATAGCCAATTGCAAAAGATAATCTTCCTATACTGTAAATATCCGGTCACATTTTCAGTTAAGTTATAAAACCAGACAAGAAATCTGTTTTTGTAAAACACTAAAAATAGACATTCAGAAGTTACCTCGAACTACAGTTGATTAATCGGTCTTAATCTTGTATGATAAATCTCTCACAAGTCGCTTTTATGAGACCTATTTTTCAGTGTCTTCAAACCAATTTTATGATTAAAATTTTCGGATACTTAGAGTGGTTTATGTGCATAAACGAATGATTAATAAAATAATTACTACTAGGGGGTTTCGCCCCCTGCTCGCTTTGCTCGTTAACTCCTGCTCACGGTTTTCTACTTAAAATGTAGAGGTATGACGGAGTAAGTCAAATCTTTTCTACGTAATATTCTGCCTATTAAAACGCACTGATCGATATCTAATCAGGAAATGACCTATGTAATACCACGCGACCTGCATCCCTCTTCTCCCATTGGCTGCCCCACCACGCGGCATTCTCAAGGTAGAATAAATACATGTATTACTATGTAATTATTTACCTGCATTTACATAGGAAAAGGCCTTTTGCTTCGGGTTCCATAATGCATGAGGCATTGTTGCATCCAAAAGAGCAGGACTAAAATATTTAACCAAAATATTTACAAACTATACAAATATTTAAAATATATTTACAAACTATACAAATATTTAAAATATATTTACAAAATACTAACCTATTTACAAATATACAAACTATATTGGGCTTCTTCGTCAGCTGACATTACAACGGAACATCAAATGATGCTGGGCGTGGTCATGTATTTGACAGTGAAGCACGTACATAAGATTGGTGAATGTTGTGGAGACAGTTGTCTTTCAACGGAAGACAACAATGTAATTATTTACCCGCACATTTGTAGAGACGTAATTTCCCCGCCCTCTTCTCCCATTGGCTCGAATAAATATCACTAGGAGGAAAACTTTTTTAATGCACAGAGAGTAACTCCTTGCACCTAATAATAATAAATAATAACTATGTGCACAGTGCCATCTATCACAGTACTCATTTGTTATCCTAGATGGCGCTGTGCATAAGTGGTATTAAATGTTGCTTCTATGATTTTCCATTGAAGCAACATGCCTTTCTTGGCAATTAATTCCATCATCTTTCAAATTTACGTCAGATTTTTAATGAGAGAGAGAGAATAATATGTTTTTGTTTGTTAACAAAAGAAGGATATATCATGCATAAAAAAAGTCTGGATGAGTGTTTTTAAGATATATATTTAATATATTATGAGCGATTTTTTATTTAATTTGTGCATCTGTTTTTGTTTTTAAATTTATTATTAATTGTAACTATTTTTTAAAGATATTAAAGGTTAAATTTTTAAAGATATTACATGGAAGACAGATTTTTAAAGTGGTTTCACGAAAGACTAGGATTTGTCAGAATGTTCTGTCGCCAAAAGAAAGTTTTAAAAACGTTGGGTATAGATAATGTAGGCTACCTGACATGCTGACATTAAAATTATCTCAGACAGAACCATCTTTTAAGATATAGCGGACACTTTTTAAAAGATTCCATCTTATTCGTTAAGTTGATAAAACTAAACAATTTAAATAACAAACACATTGCGCACCATCAGGTAATTTTAATATCACAATTAAAACTTAAACTCTGATGAAGGGAATTTATAATCACTCTTGAAACGTCGTTTTAAAAAAATTAAAAATGTTCTTTTAACGTCGGGTCTACCGTTTATTATTATTTTATTTATTATTATTATTTTTTTTGTTGTCCATTTAATGTTAAGATCAACAAATACCAATATAATCTTTGCTCTTTACATCTCATAAGTTTCGCTTCTCTCTCGATGGTGTTAACCATAAAACGAATGCCACGATCATTCCAAACTCATCCTAATATCTATCTGTGAAATCTTAGTTAAAGATATTAAAGAGAAAAACCTTTCTTTGTACATTGAACCGTGTAAACAGTTTTATCTTGGAAATGTCTGCACCAATGTAATGTTCCTGCCTTTTTTGTTTTCATCTGAGAAAGTGGAATTCCTTTCCAGTGGTATTAAATTTTCAATTTCCCTCCCTCCCCCCTGTCCTCTGCTCCATCCACTAGCGGGAGTGTACCAGCGAAGAACGTGCTGGAGGAGAATAATGGATCATGTGGCGTGCCGCGCACTAGAATTTGTTTCTCGTTTCAGAAAGCATTATATGAAGAAGAGGCGACTCAGATTCACTACTCTACCTCCATAAAAGGACCAAATTTCGTGTTTAGAATTAATGACAAACAAGAGGGGGAGGTTTAAAAATTAAAAGCGTAAAGAATTCAAGCAAAGATCACAATAAAACTAGATTTGCTTTTCGTTGTTTGGAGAAATACAACTTACAGTTCTCGTCCGCGTTTATTTATTTGAATTTCTGCGGAAGAAAACCGTTAGAGAAAGTTCAAGAGGTTAGTGTGCGTTGATTGATGCCTTTTTAGTCCCTTTCAGACAAGTATGTACAGCAGTGGGCACAAAATGCAAGCCAAACTTTAAATGACAACAAACGAAATGTAGGCAGTTATGTAATGCAACTTGACGTATGCGTGGACGAAGCCTAAGACCGAAAAGGTTATTACATTAATAATAAATAACAAGTTTCAAGAAAAAAGTTTTGCACTTTTGTTGATAGCATAAATTCAACCCGTCTTTCAGAATAGCTAACTGTTGATTTTTGAGCCAAAGCAACTAAGGCCATGAGATATCAGCGAATGCCGCCCTTCTGTGTTACCAGGCAACACTAGGTGGTAGATGACTCTCATCAACCGGTGCAATACCACCGCTTTGCTTATTGGAGGCTTGAAGTGACGGAATCCATGTTTAGTCTTCAGAGCTATGTTCCGGTCAAGCCTTCCTTATCTCTTCCATTATGCAGTATGATTGATGACTTTTGAGGTTATGATGAACATCGTGTCGAGATCCACCAATATTCCTTACATTTCGAGGGTACAGCTCTAAAACGGTGTTCGCAGGCCGGCCGCTAGTTAGTACACCGGACCGAACCTATTGGTAACTCTCTAGGAGGCTTCCGGATCAGCTAGTGATCATCTCAGATGCCCAAATTATTCGCTATATGATTCCTTTCGCCTCAAAGGTGATACTTGTTCATATGTCCGTTCTGATATTCCCTGTCAGAGACTTCGCAATTTGGAATCTCCACTCTTTGATCTTCTCTGGCTTAAAATCTCTCTACCTCATTGTGTCAAATTCATCTGTTGTCTCTACCGTTCTCCCAACGCCACTAATCACTTGGAGCTCTTTGACTTTCTCAGTCCGACTTTCCTAACAGTGACGTAACTTTCCTTAGTGATTTTAATGTTCACAACTCCAGCTGGTCGAGATGCTGAGGCTTTTGCAATTACTAATGACCTAGCACAGATTGTTCATTTACCTACAAGAATACCGGACAATCCTAATCATACAGCCAACACGCTTGATCTTTTTCTCGAAAACAACCCTTCTAAGTACACGGTCGAAGTGAGAGGTCCTTTAGGCACTTCAGATCACAACTTGGTGATTGTCTCTTCTCCAATGGAACCTTTATCTCATGGCTATTCCCAACCTCGTGTTGTTTGGCATTGCAAGAATGCAAAATGGGATGACCTGCGAGACTTCTTTTCTTCTTTTCCTTTGTCGGATTACTGTTTCAAAACTTCTGATATCAACGTTTGCTCAGATCGTGTCAGTGAAATTATTCTTGCAGGAATGGAATCCTTTATTCTTCACTCCACTTTAAGATCTCGTCCTTTATCTAAACCTTGGTTTCCCAATAAATGTACTAAGGCTCTACAAGAGAAGAACACTGCATGTCGGAATTGGCTTGTTTCTAATTCTTCAGTTTCATTTTCTGCTTACACCAAAGCTCGCAACAATTGTAAAGCAGTTATTAATCAGTCCAAACTAGAGTTTGAACAGGCTAAGAGTAGAAAACTTGCTACTTGCCTATTGAATTCTAGCATTCTAGTCTCTTGCCCCAAGTATTGTAGTCTCTTACAAAAGCTACTGGCCGCAACTTTTCCCCATCTCTGCTCCCACCTCTGTCCAAACCAGATGGTTCTGTCGTTACTTTGGCCAAGGATAAAGCTTGTTGGTTTTTGAGCATCCCATTTTTCTTCCAGCTCATGTATTAATGATCTTGGTAAAACACCTCCCACCATTCCCAACACGTTCCATTCAATGCCTCCTGTGGTCTTCCGTCAAAAGAATGTCAGAAGGATTTTGACGAATCTTGATGCTAAGAAAGCTCCAGGTCCTGATGGTATTTCTCCGCTTGTTCTCAAAACCTCTGCTCCTGAACTTACTCCTATTCTTTGCCGCCTTTTTTTCACTTTCTTATTCCAAAGGTGTTTTTCCTTCTGCTTGAAAATTTGCGCATATCCAGCCAGTTCCTGAAACGGGTGACAAAACCATCCAATTATCGTGGATGGGAGGGATTTGTCATCATTGCAATCACTTCTACTCTTTCTAAAGTAATGGAGAAATCAATTAACTGCCAACTCTTAAACTACCTAAAACCTTCCGTCTGATCAACGATCGCAGGTTGGATTCCATCAGTGTCGATCCACTGGTGATAATCTGGCTTATGTTACCCATTTATGGACTAATTCAATGGAAAGGTTTGGTGAAACACAAGTAGTTGCTCTTGACATCTCAAAGGCTTTTAATCGTGTTTGGCATAAAGGTCTTCTCATCAAGCTTCCATCTTATGGTTTGCCAACTGTTTTTAGTAATTGGTTATCCAGTTTTCTCTCTGATCGCTCACTGAGGGTGATGGTAGATGGCTCTCTGTCTTTAACTTCTCCACTAATGCCGGTGTCCCCCAAGGTTCAGTTCTTTCCCCCACTCTTTTCCTCTTGTATATTGATGGCCTTCTTCTATTGACTGGAAATCCTATCCATAGTTTTGCCGATGATAGCACATTGAATTCCACTTTCCATTTTGAGAAACCTTGTCCTGCTCAATCAGCTTCAACTTTTCGAAAATCTGCTACCAATTCCTTAAATGCCAATCTTCAGGTAATTCTCCAGTGGGAGGGGGCAAAGACAACTTAGTTGATTTCAACCCTTCTAAAACTCAGTCTTGTCTTATATTTCGCAAAAAGGATTCTTCTGCTCCTATGCTTATCTTTGGTGACACTCCGATTTCTAGGCAAAATGATATATCTCTTTTGGGGATTACCCTGACTTCTAATCTCTCTCGGCACAAGCACATTACAAATATTGCTTCCTCTGCATCTAGAAAACTTGGTTTTCTCTTTCGCTCTCGGCGTTACTTTTCTTCCAAACAGCTGTTCACTCTGTACAAATCTCAAATCCGCCCTACCATGGAGTATTGTTCCCACATCTTAGGGGTGCCCCCAAAATCTCTCTCAGGCTTCTTGATTCCATTCAGAAGAGGGCAGTTAGGTTAATTAATGATTCATCTCTAACAGAGTCTCATAGACGTACTGTTTCTGCTGCATGCCTCTTCTACAGATACTTCCATGGGCACTGTTCTTCTGAATTGGCTTCTATAATTCCCACTCTCTCTTTCCAAACGGTCCAAACCCGTGCCGCCACCAGCCAACATCCATTTACTGTCCAACTTCAAACTCACAGAACCAACTTTTCATCTTCCTCGTTTATTCATTCAACTGCCGTTTTCTGGAACAAACCTTCCTTCATACGTATTTCCTGAAAATTACAGTCTACAGAAGTTCAAGTCCAATGTCAACAAATATCTTCTTTCGTCTTCTCAACCTCCAACCCAAGCACAGTACCAAGTACTATAGGTTCTAATACCTCTCGTGTTTGGGGTTTACATAAAAAAAATATTGTGCGATTCACTGGTACATATATTCACAAAAAAAACCCAAATTGACAAGAGCTGAAATAAATTCAGATATTTTCAGAATAAAGGTATACAACAGTTTTCTTTTTTTATTTATTTTGCCAGTTTTTTTTCCTGAAATAAAATGGTTGCGTAATCCATTATTGCCACTACAGTTTTCAGCAATATGTTTAGTGGCTGGTAATCAGAATAAAAGCCGGATAATCACTTCTGGAGATCCTCTACTTGAGTGTGATACTCTCTGGTTTATATTCCAAAAAAAATTGGGAATCATTCTTTATGTGAACGCCATTTCATATGATGGGTGCAAAGTGCTATACTGCGTTCGTCCCATGTTTGAGAAAACACCGCATTGCCACCACTCTCCTCTCATCAATCACCCGTAAATGCATTTGGATCACTGTCAGGTAGAAGGAGAATTTTTCACGGCTCAACAGCTAACTTATCTTCAACGCCCACTCCAATATGGCTGACCCGCCATATTACACAGATTTGGATCTGCACAGTTAGAATAAGGAAAAGAAGTGATTATGTGTCGACAACATTTAAATAGGAACACGTGGTTAAAATACAACACTATTTATGGTAACTTGTGGCTGTTTCTCATACTCCTTTGAGATTTCTTTATATTTAACAAAAAACTTTATCTGTCAGTAGGATAATGCTCTTCCTCTAAGTTGCCAAATCAGTACTCAAAACCAACCAAATCCTCCAGACGCCCTGATCTTGCACCTTCTGATTTGCACATGTTTGCAACTTTGGGAGGACTCAAATTCAAAACGCGATGCATTAATTATCTACATTCTTTACTTTTCTATAACGAAAACCCCTGTGGCTAGATTGCTGTCCTACATTGTACGGGAAAGTCCCGGGTTCGAATCCCAGCTCAACAAATAGGAACTTTTTATGGGCTTTATTACATCATAGTGGGGGTGTCTTTCTCAGACTAGATAGCGCGGGTCATTACCTAGTAAACTTGTTTGGTGGGTTTTTCATCCCTTAAAACAAGCAAGTCGACCATATAGTAGAATACACTGAATTTACAAACAAAGCTATGCTAGACCTCGCCATATTTTTGCACTTAAAAATATTAAAATCTACCGATTTATAAAAGCCTGCAGTTTACGCAAAATAATTCATATTTTAATGACGCTATAAATACCGACAGACTAATAAAAGTTGTCTGGCATCCAGTAACCCTTGGATCGCTCACTATTGTGTGTATAGCACGCGGATAATTTATTCTCTCTAACCCCCAAGTAGCTATAGATGGCAATCTTCTTACGCAGTTCATTCTGAGGCAACGAACACCCTGAACTGTGGATGGATAGATGGAGGCGAGAAAAACAGAACTCCTAACCTCAGCCATCGTATTCCGTTGTCGCCCTCAGTGACAGAGAACGGGTGTCTGTTTTGGTAAGATAAAGTCTCCTTGTCACTGGGCCAATATTTCAAATAGACAATGGGGCCATCGGAAACGCGACTAGCTACCAACACTACCTGCAAGTTCTTCAGAGAAGAGTGAACATCAATCACATCATCTGGTCCCTAATGTAAAGTTTCCTCCTTTTATGTGGGAATACGAGATCTTGTTGTTGAAACAAGGAGTTCTTGGTTGCCTTACTTCAAAACGAATTTCTTTCTTGTGTTCTTCTCGAGTCGACTAACAACGCACATAAAAGTATAAAATATGTCTCCAAGAAAACATTATTTATTAGTTCTTCAAATCGAACTGCATTTATTTGTGTCTTCAGAAGCACGCTGTGGGCAGAGAGAAAGCGCGTGCCTATTCAAGATAGTAAGAAGTTATTGACAGTGGTTTCCCCCGATAGTGACAAAACACGGGCAACGCACATTCAATCGATATACCATTTTGAGTTTAGTTAGCAGTTGTTAGTAATGGTAAATCATTGGATTTGATTAAATTTAAAATGTTTCCAAAAATTTAATTTCTTCTTCAATCACTTTTCGTACGTGATAAAGGAAACTGGGACATCGAATCATTCGTCTGTTGAGCGTCAGTGTGCTATATTACAAACTGAGTGCGTTCTGAAGGTCCGTTTGTCTGTTTTTCGAGTTTAAAAACTGGAGTTTTCTGATTGAGCCTATGGATCATCTGCCTTAAACAGCCTAAATCAGTAATGAAAAAAATGGAATTCCAACCCAGATCTTTCCACTGGCACTCGAAACATCACATGATCAACCCAACCAAAGGCTCCAATCTCAGTTCAATCATAGATGAAACTGACGAGTCATGCGCGGAGTATTCGAGTGTCAGTACACTACTCATTAATTATCGTTCTGGCTCCATCTTTCTTTACATAATTTCTTAATCTTTTTTTCATAAAAGTTAAAATAAAATTTAATAGCATGGTGTAGCTGTCAAGAGCCATTCTATATACATATATTTGAAGAATAAGCGATTAAAAGTATTATTAGAAACTTAGCAGCCTTAGTTTTTAGAAGCGGGAAGAAATCACACAATTCCAACCGCCTACGACGTAAGTCACGCTTACCGGTTGATTGAAAATATGCAGGATTTCGTCAACTATTTCAAACATCTTATCCCAAAATGAGATGGCCTATTTATTTGCAGATAAAACTAGACGAATAATTCTACGATTAATTACATATCTTAAGAAAAATATTTCTTATATTTTTATTTGTCTTTTATAACTACTGAATTAGACGTTTCTGGATTTATTTTATGAACACCTAAATATGCTCAAGTCGTACAAGATTAATAATAAAAATATTTTCAGTTTTAAAGTGGCAAAGTTTTCTTATATGCGTATCTTAGACTGCAAGAAATCTGCAAGGCTTTCAAAAAAAAGAAAAATTTCGGATTATTTTGCCAACGCTTCAAAGCCCGTGCGTGAGAATGTAAACTGGGATCTCTCCAAGCTACCTATGGGACAGAACATCATCGCTTGCAATCTGTTGAATGCAATAAATATTTATTTAGGAGTCTCTCTGACACGAAGTCAAGTTTTGTCTGAAGTCAGCGGATAATCTACATACACTCACTTTTCTGTAATAAGCCGTTGAATGCTACACACTCATCACAACCACTTCGTCCCTGTCAGTCTTCGGAGAGCGTGTAAAGTTGTTTGTCTTGTTTAAGAATGCCTAGCATGCGATTTCAAGAAGATTGCCTTTTTCTTTTGTGACCACGGATTTTCACAGCGAGCACATACAGACTCGCGTGTTGTTTGTGTCCATTCTTTTATATCGGAACATGGCTTGACATTGTTTTAACATTATAAGATTTACTGGAAAAGAAGATATCGAAAAGTCTCAGAAGAAATATATCGTGTATTGTGAAAACATAGAATAAACTTTCACAGTTCGTTTCAGGAGGGGAAAATAATGCTGGCAGGAAGACGCGCGTAGGAACCCACCCACTTTCAGTGCAAGAACTAATAATTGAAGTACAAAAATTACTCTTGATACTGTAATTCATTTGCGATATTAGCACCCTGACAGAGATCACAAGTTTTTCTCTGAGAATGGAATTATATGGGCATTGGTGTGCAGGTGCGATTTATCCTCATTTTGGTTTGCTAACCAATGCATCGATATAATATTGTGGGGTCCCTTCACGACGAGTTGCCTCGGTATTGCACTACTCTAAATAAAAGACTACTCCAAAGTATAATGCTTTTTATTTAGAATGCATGCTATTACCCATATTGCAGTTCGGCGCATTTTGGGGTCTCATCGGTGGGTAAGAAGACCTGAATAACCCACTATACATCATTATATATTGTGGATTGTTCAGGATATATGGGAGTGTGGGAATTAGTATAATGTACACAGTAGGACAAAAACAGACCACCCCCTTAACAAAAAGTGTAATAAAATCTCACAGTGAATTGTGACGTTTTATTTTAAGATAGTCTAAAGTATCGTAAAGGTAATTTCATATACCTGAAATACTGTTATATTTGAATTTTCATAAAAGGTAATTAAGGCTGTGAGGTTGGTTTGCTTGTTTCCGAAAGAAAAGCTATGAAACCTTATACGAAGACCCCTTTCCCCCCCAAATGGGATTCGACACCTTGGATACCATCGTTGTTCTGTCTATAAAGTTCGAAAGCGTTACGATAAACCAATCTGGACACCCACTAGGTTCTGATTGGTCAAACAACGCTAATGTTTTAATGATTATTCGAAGAAATAGTTATCTGTTTGCTGTCTCCAAGGGGTAATTATTATTAGGGGGTTGCAAACAAACAAATTACGGGCATCGGAAGCACAAATCTGTAATTAAAAGATGGTTCTAACTTTTTCGCCTCTGTTCAGCTCACGAGCGTTGCTTCCAACCTTATTTAATCACATTTACCATAAACAGACCAGATTTTCCGTGTTGCTACTTCTGTCTGAGAGGTAGATGTGTTTGCGTCCTTTCCCTGCTAAGTGGTTTTCTATTGATTAAATTGTCAGGAAGTTCTTAATGTAAAATCAATTTTTAGAAGTGGCGAACCTCCCCTTCCACCGTCACAATGATGGTTTCACTTCATTAGCCTTGCATCTCCACGCTTTACTACCATTTAGTGGAACAAATGTGCTCCAGCCATTGCACGTGGAACATCGAGGGGGTGGAGTTCTATCTGAAATTTCTCGTGGCATGCATATCGTATTGATTGTGTTTATCAAGCTTCAAGGATATCGCTATAAAAATATAATGGAATATTCGTTTAGTAGGATATATCTTATCGAATATTAAAGAAAGAAACGTAAGGAATCTAGTTTCTTAAAAGAAAACGGACTTCAAATGTATTTGATAAAATGTATTAGGCGAAATGAAATCCAAGTGTAAGATGAATCATGTAATACTACTCAACAGTGTACCCTGAAGCAGTGGCAGCCATTTTAAAGTAGTGTTTAGCACTAATATTGCCAACTTCATATCGCATAAACTAAAAATAGATGAGCGCCCTGATAGAACGAATATAGTATACACTGAAAGGACAGAATTTATGGGATACGTGGTTCCTGGGCAACGCGACGTTGTCACCCCTCTCGCTAGAGGACGAACCCACCGCCTGACAGCTATATAGGTACACTGCGTTCACGTAGACAGTAATTCGATGTCAGTATGGATAAACGTCGTGAGTTAATCGACTTTGAAAGAAGGATGATAGTGGGTGCCGGATGACTGGGTCATTCTATCGCGGAGGTGGTACAGAAATTGCACTATCCCCGTTCGACAGTATCGAGAGTGTATCAGGAATAGGCCATTTCCGGAATAACATCTCGTCGTGGACAGAGCTGTGGGCGGAGAAAGGTGGTGGATGAACGTGGCCGTCGATGTCTGTCTCGCATTGTTTCAGCCAACCGGAGAGCGACAGTGGCACAAATCACCGCCTACTTCAACGAGGGAGATACCAGAAACTTCTCCATCAAGACCATGAGGCGATCATTAGCTGCAATAGGTTATGGGACACTCCAGAGTCCCATTGCTAACACTACGATGCGGGACTCTATGGTTCAACTGGGCAAAAGAATATCGGCACTGGACCTTGGCTGATTGGAGACGGGTCTCCTGAGATGAGTCCCGTTTCCAGTTATTTCCAGCGGACGGAGGGTGCGTATCTGGCGGAAACCGCACGAAGCTATGCACTCGTCATGTCGACAAAGAACTGTTCAGGCAGGTGGACAGTCGGTAATGGTCTGGGGCATGTTGAACTGGCACACTTTGGGACCTCTGGCACGTCTAGACGCATCTCTGAATGGTCCAGATTACTTGTCCGTCCTTGCAGACTATCTGCATTCCTTTATCGTGCACCCACATGGCAATGCGCCTCCCTACAGAGCCGTGATAATTCGAACATGGTTCGAAGAGCATTCCATAGATTTTAGACATTCCGTTATTCCATGGTGGAGGTCATTCCACCATGGAATGACCTCCCCCCGTTCACCGGACATGAACCCTGTGGAGCATCTTTTGGGATGCTGTGGAAAGGTCCGTTCGAGCTTTGGATCCTCCACCCAGGAATGACAATGAATTATGGACAGTGGTGCAGAAAGTATGGATGGTAACGCTTTCTGGAACTAGTGGACTCAATGCCTCGTCGTGTAACTGGGCGAAAGGTGGACCTAACTGTTACTAGATAGGTATCCCATGGTTTCTGTCAACTCAGTGTATAATTTGTTGAATCACTATCGTATAAAATATGACGTGTCTCAATAAACTGTATACGTGTCTCAATAAACTGTATACGTTGTATGAAACTATAGGAAAGACTTGTAACTCCATTCTAATTCGAGGTCTGGGGACGTTAATTCAACAGAATGATAATTTATAAATGATTTTTCGTTTTGAATACTGCAAATATGCTGCTTATCGAAACTGCACAAATATCTGTATAGTAAAAAAGGTGGTTTTATATTTAAAAAGAATTCCATTTGCCTTTTACGTTTCCTCTAAAATATTCTCCATCTTTTTGGAACAGCTGTAAGCGAAAGGCAAAAGTTTGTGACGCCTTTTTGACTGGACGAGAAATGCGTTAGTTGCATCTTCAATGATTTTTTTTTTCTGATAGGCAAAAAATCTTTACATTTCTTCGACTTGGAAGAAGACCTCAAGTGATTTGCATATTAATGTATTTATAATTTGTGGAATTTATTCACTATTCCCTCCTAAAAATGAAAATTATTACACCTTTTTTAATTAAATGCACATCAACGAAAATTTATTGTATTTATTTTCGTAATTTTTATACCAACCATTAAAATTATTTTATAATTATTACATATTATTATGTATAAAAACATTAATCATTTTAATTATTAACTTTCAAATATTTCAGATAATTTGGCAATAATATCAAGTGTTATTTTTATTTGTATTTATTTATATATAAATGTAATTTTAATTTTTTAAATATTTGTTTCCGAAAGACAAATTTTATTATTTTTGAAGCAAGATCACGTGTTTTTCTCATACCTTATGAAAGTCATTTCTTCTAAATCCTCAATTACTTCAAATACATCGATTAATTATTATTTTCCTTCACAGATTTTCAGTGCTGCTTTAACTTTTAAATAAAAATTAATAAATAATAATCGATAATAAATAAATAAATGTCCGTTTATTGGACAACAGAGACCAGACATATTTTTTATATTCTAGACTGATATTATTTAATTATATGATTTGTCCTTAGATTGTGTTATTCAGAGTAAAACTTTAACATTTAAATTATTGAATAATTTTTTTCGAGAACTAATGTACATTTTTCTCTAACGATTCTGTTTTGTTTTGTTTTGTTTTTTATCGAAAATGCATTACATTACTTGGTAACTTTTTTATTTAGTCTTTTTGATAGGAAATATTTCTAAATTCAAAGGTTTTATTTTAATCACCCTCATCATTAAGGAATGGTTTCTTACCTTTCAGTTTAATCCTGAGGAGACAAACTCCAATCACTTTGTAGAGAGGCAGTTTCGAAGCTACATATTTAACATTGTATCTGAAAGAAACTAATGGATCTTTCAGAGGAAAATAAAGGCCATAACTTATCTTGCGTTTCTGTACCAAGAAAAGGATGCGTTGGAGAATGTAAGTTTTTGGTTAGAGTCTTCAGTCATACACTGCTCTGTCAATTTATTAAAGAATACAGTGTTCTAAATGGACACAGTCGGGTCCAATTAGGCAAATTAAATAGTCCACAACTCTAAAAGTCACGTGGTACCAAAGTCCAACAAGATGAGGTGTCAGTACCTTGGTGGAATCATTTAAGGCATGTCAAGGAAACAGCAGCGACTCATGAGAGGCATGATCTTGGTTGCTCGTGCAGTAGAGCAACGTTACGAGAGGAGATGGAGTTTACCCATGTATAGCCGCAGACAGTTTCGATACATGGATATATAAGCACTCTCAGAATTGTTTAATTCAGATGAAATCTTGGAGAAATCGTGAGATAACCAGTTGTGACTGTCACAATACTATAATTAGATTTTATTGATCATAAAATTTTGATACGGACTAGAAATAAAATACGTTCGTGGATTAAATAAAATGTTTGAAACAACAAATTTTCAAACATTTGTCTCAACGACTGGAAATGCAGGTTATTATAAAAGAGTGATTTGAGTTGTTATATCTTTAAAATTACTTGTTAGAAAGATTTGAAAATGGTGATATACCGTATTTCTATTTGATACGAGAACGTTATATTTGCATAATTTGCAAGGAGCAAAGCAATCATTTGTCCACAGTGATACTGGCTAGGGGTGCGATGTGGTGTGTTATTGAAGCATTGGCGAAGTGCCAGATCTGCACTGTGGCACCAGCTTCTACGAGCTCTGCGGTTGTTTGGGGTAAATAAGATACAAACCACTGTCTTCCTTGAGTAGAGTCTACTTATATTGAGACTTCCTAACACAATCCAGTTGGAAACGTTTTCACCTGTGGCCGCAGCAACCTCAAGAGATAGTTGATGGCAGGACATCGTAGGATTCCATCTTGCTGTTAGAGCCAGATAGCGGTCTGTTCTTAGTGACGTAGCCACCGGGCGACCTTGGCCAGGTCTTCTTGTAATGGTTCCTGTCACCTGAAAATGCTCCCATAATGCCGAATCGACCCTGCGTGGCACATTAAAGCAACGTGCCACCACGCCTGCGACTGCCCGCCTCGCCATTTGAAAGAATCATCTAAACCACGACTTCCATCCAAATACTGGAGATGTGACCATCCCACTGGGCAAGCAAAAAAAAAAAAAAAAGGGAATGAAATTATGTGGTCGCAAATCGGGTTTTTATGGGCATGAATAATTTGCATAATGTGCTGCTCTATTTGGTGGTGGATTTATTTCGATTGGATACTCGGAATTAACATGCCTATAATATCAAATATTCTCCTTTGGCGATACTGTTCACAATAAAATATTCATGCAGTGTAGTTAGCAATAACAACAACCCTGACTTTGCACACATTCAAAGTTTATACAGTGGCCCCTTACAAAATACCAGAAATGAAAACGTGGGTTTAATTAAAGAGGTAATTTATGCATTCTGGGCGAAACGTTTTCATCATTTGTTTCATTGATGATCAACTGTATTGAATGAGTTGAAACATCAGTAGAGTTCACATCCAAGTAATGATTTTTACAAATCAAAATTATGATTTTTACCTTTTTTGCATGCTTTTTGCTTTAATCACGTGTTTCCTTTATACAACGTTGAATTTTTGAAAGCACTTTTGGTAAAATCAAAAGTGCTAAAACTTCAATGCTGTAAATGTCAAAAAGTTAAATTCAATTTTTTTAGCATTTAATATTCAAGTAGCCTCATATAAAACATTTGGTGGTGTATTAAATTTTCCATTTTACAATTGTGTAAAAAAACATATCAGGCCCCTGACATAAGTCAACTTAGTGTATATATAGTTCAACTTAAGAATCTGGCAAAGGTATTTAAGAAGGAAAAGAATACATTCTTAAACTAAGCAAAAAGGGCGTAGTCACTGTGGCTTTCCCCTTAGGATATTTCAAGTAAAATGGCATTCGTTGTCAAAGAATGCAACTCCTCAATTATTAAAGAAATCATCCAGTTAGAACTAAGTGAGTATCACCTATTAGTTACTTGACGAAAGCCAAAGAACATGCCAACGAACCCACTTTCTTTCTTCCCCCCCCCCCCATAAACATTGCACGTTTCGAATTTTTCATTTCCATTTACAAAACGAATAGCAAAAACAGTAATGTGTATCGGTAATACCAGGGATATTTTAGCGTCAAAAATATTTATTCCGACTACTTAAAATTTATTCTAATTTATTTCGGTCTTTTCAACAATTTATACCAAGTGCAAAAATAAGTCCAATGTTTACGATCAATATCAAAAAAGAAGTATATTTTGTAAAAATATTATGAACACACTATTTGCATTTAAATATGAATACAAAAAACTGGGCTTACGGTACCGATAGGATATTATACTGTGAAAATAAGCAAAATTGGGAAAATATTTCGTAAACAAAACACAAAAAAAACAACTTTTTAAATTGGGAAAGTAATTCTAGAAAATACATATTTGTGATACTATTGCTTTAAAGGGACAAAATTATCACTGAACCTTATGCACTACACTAACAAAATATTATAAAAAAAAAACGTACTAAATGGCGTGTGTTCTGTGGTCAGTTTGCTGAACGAAAAATTTACGGGGAAGAAAAACCATTCTGTCCTCGTATGAGACCGACTAACTCAGCCACGTTGAGAAAATTTCTTCTCGTCATTGACGGAATTTAAACTCAGGTCTTTTCCACTCGATGTGGGGAGGATGGTGATTCTACCAACTGTTCTACCCATAAGGGCTCGTGATGATACCACTGATGAGTATACTGACGTCGCCTGCCTATTTTCGGGCACCTTTAATAACTCCACCGAGGCACTACTGCTCCTCTTGTACTGCAGGAGTCGTATCGCGGGTCTCCAGCTCAAGCTCAGGAGTACGGGTCTGGAGAACAAGTGGAGAAAGCCATCAAGACCTGGAGCTTTCTTGTCACCAAATTGTTCAAAATTCTTCTAACATCCTTCTGTCGGAAAACCACGAGGCATGGAGTGGAGTGTATTGGGTAAGACCATCGATAGAAGAAAAGTAGGATGCTACTAAGCCAGCTTTATCTTTAGCTGAGGATGCAAAAGAGCCATCAGGTTGGAGAAGACGGACAGACGTTGACACCAATAGTTTTGGTAACACACAATAATGCTCGACTGTCTGGACAAGAAGCAAGCCTTCTACGCTTAAACTGTTCAAAATCGACTTTAGATTGATTAATATCGGTTTTACAACGATGGGTGTCTTTAATCACAATTCATGACAACAGTCGATGGTATCTGTCTTTATTTAAATTTGCTGTGCTGTGCCTACTTTCACCAGCATTTCTGACAAGTTCCAGCCTCTTGCAATCTTCTCCAAAGATGTCAACTGCACTGTCAACACTGAGTCATCTGGCTATGTTCGCTTGAAAATAACTAGCCTGAAGCATTGAGAAGCCAAGCAGAAATAAGGCTGGTAGTTCTTTGCAAATATTCCTAATGTATTAATAACTCTGATGGGATTACTAGGTTTACCAAACGAGAAATAAACTAACTTTCCTTCCACTCTCCTTATTAAGTGCAGTTTATGGATAGGCTACGTCACCATGGAGTCAGGCTACGTTAATCTGCATGTGGTATAAATGAGCACCATTTGGATTTTTACCGATCCGTTCATTGCATGTTTACTATATCAATTGTCACATGTTATGATCACGAGTTCCTTGGTATCAGACACGCTTTCGTGGGGCTTCTTAGGCTATCCGGACATGGGGAAGGCAGGTGATCTTTTCGATTTTCAAATCGGGACCTCACTAAAGTTTTCAAGACCTCACTAACGTATGGCGTGAACCTCATGAAGCCAGACTGTCTCGTGTTCACCACTGAAGCAGCTGGAAATGGTATCACGGTATTAGGTATGTTCTGTTGGCACGCAGTGGGTCCACTGGACCAATTCCACCCTTCAGTGCTTCATTTTTAACCCGATTGCGATGGATTCTTTCAAGACGACAATCCAACTGTCCACCATGCAAAAATTGCAACCGACTGGTTCCAGAAACATTCCCAAGGTTTCCAACATATACCCATGGCCGCCTAATTTTGCAGATTTTAATCCAATTGAGAATGTCTGGGATGTGTTGGAAAGGGTAGTTCGGCTTCGCAGTTCTCTGCCGACACAATAGAGCAGCTGACAAATATCCTTCTGATATCCTGATGAAAGAATGGCTAGATCTGGAGCTAGATTCCTTCAGACACTGAGGTGGCACTACTAGATGCCGAATTAAGGTTTCTAATTTTTTTGGCCAGTGAGTGTATGTTACAATGTAGATAAGATTTGGAAATTGGTGTAGATACAGTTCGTTCAGATGCCCTTACGATTTTAGTCTTTAGGCACCGAAGTCTTCATTAAAGAATGAATTAATTTTCACTATACAAATACCTTAACTACATTTATTTTTTCCACCAGAATTTGTTCTTTTTAAATGAAAAGAAAAGCATATCTCTCTCTTAAATAACAACAAAAAGTATAAAGTTTATTATATCTAAGGATTTTTATACAAATATGAAATTTGCGCCTAGATCGTTTTACGAGGGAATGATCAATACGATATTTACAATAAAAAGACACCTTTTGATTCTTTCGTTCCAAATAGATAGATTCTTTCGTTCCAAATAAAAAGAAACGAATAACCTCTATTAGTCCTCTCATTTTACGATACAATACGCACACAAAATCGCAACACTCACGGTATATTTCTTTGTGTTTTGAAAAGCTTTACAGTTGTCTTTCAGATGCACCTCCAAAGTCCATGAGATTCGGTTGTTCTGTTCTGTATAAAGCAAATGTTTAGATTCGCAGCTGCTACTGCGAAACAGGCTTCTCTCTTCGGTTTATTCGCTTTACTTGTTATTGTTCAACTTTCTCTGCCTATAAATCGATGTAGCTCTCTTTCCTGGGTATCTTGGCCTATTTGGCACTCATACACGGTTCTTTTCCTTTATCTAAGTCTACATCCACATCAAGCAGGAGAAGGTGTTCGATCATCGTGTTGGTTATAGCAGATAAAGGGGGAGGGCAACTTTCACAGGGTAAAGAAGGCAAAGCAAAAATAAACACGACCTCTTTAAACTTTTTTTTTTCCCCTTGTGGATACGTCGCAATTCAAAACTTAATTTACTGCGGTGCACGCGCAAGAAACATTTTCTACTCGCGCTAAAAAGGGAAAACTGAATATCAAATATTCAGTTGATCCGTGGAAAGAAATACAACTTTAAACACAAACGCACAGATTCTTATTTAGATAAACTTTGCTCATATAATCATATTCTGCCTATAGCGAAAGTCAGGGAAGAAAAAATATATTCTCGCCCACTCGCCTTGGCAATTTTTAATTTTAATGATTTTGAGACATATTTTTACTCCTAATAAATAAATAAAATTGGCTACGTTTTGGCTTTCAATGTTGGTACCCATCTTTGGGATTTTTAGGTTTAAGTGGAGTTCTATAACTTGACCATCGAGGACCAAATTGTGGCAGATTGAGGACCTGTTTTTCTCAGTGTGGAAGTCGCAATGTGTATTGTTTGGGGGCATAACTGTACCAATTAAAATACTACACGTAAAAAAGAGTCTTCATTAAATTTATTGCTTATCAATACTCCACGTAATGTCCTTCTCGAGTTCTCAAAATCTTCCATCTCATTAATGGACCGTGAATTATTAATTTTCGGACGACCATGCTGTTCTCAGAGGAATTGTACATATCGTACCCCAACTGACCTGTCGCTTTCCTTCAGAGGGAAGAACTGATTCGTTTCAACTTGTCTGTCATCATTAAGCCATCAGTGTCCAAGATACATAACCATGGGTCTCGCTAACATTTCGACAGAATGGAACTAATGATTGATGACGATATGTCAACTAATTGCTTTCCAGGACTATTGCTTTATTGATGATGTCTTAACGATGTAGGAAAGTTTTCTACGATACCCTGTTGCTCACAAAGCTAAGAAAAAAAAACATAAAGAAATCACATTTTATTAGTGATAACAAAACGTTTTTGAGACATTCGTTTTAATGTGTCTTAATAAGGCACAAAGACTGAACAATTTCTATTTGAAATTACAGAGCAGTCTCGGACAGATCTTGGAGCTTTCATGGTTTGGATTCGGCTATCTGGAGTCTTCGGCTTGACTTTTTCCTTACCTCATTCCTTCCTATTGCTTTCCACCTCAAAGAAACATCCAAACGGTGTCTTTGTGGCCTTTACAGAATCTTTAAATCGATAACAAGAACAATAAACTAGATATTTCCAAAAGAGATTGTTATCTGATCAACCGATTCTCATATTATAATAGATGCACGCAACTTTGTTTACAGTTCACAAAGAGATTCTTTAATTTCATATAACTTTTGAGCAATAGTGTACTTTTTGAATAATATTGCTTCGGGATGAAAATCCCGAAAACGGTAAAACTATCGTTTTCGGGATGAAAATTTCAATTCGGGTATCGACAAACCAGTCGCTTACGGGATGAAAAACTCAAATTTCCTGGAGAAGGACCGGCACACAGCCACAATGCAAACAATGGAAAAATCTAATGACTTAAAATGGGAAAGGGAATGGAAGAATGCAGGATTATCATTTCCGGGATGAAAAACTCAATTTGGGTAGTACGGACAAACCAGTTGCTTATGGGATGAAAAACTCAAATTTCCTGGAGAAGAACCGGCACACTTAGCCGTATTGCAAACAATGGAAATATCCAATGACTTGAAACGGGAAGGGGAATGGAAGAAATGCAGTATTATAGTTTCCGGGATGAAAAACTCAATTTGGGTAAGGACAAACCAGTTACTTACTAGATGAAAAACTCAAATTTCTTGGAGAAGGACCGGCACACTTAGCCGTATTTGGGCATCAACGAACCAGGCTTAACAAAGATTATTTTAAAGAAGAAAATTAATCTTTGTTAGGTCAACTGGTAAGACGGCATCGCAAGCCTGCATGAGCCTCTGTCTCTTAATTAGTACATCACATTGAGCAACTCCCACAAATAATACCCTTCTATATCTTTAATTTCCTTCCATTTCCCTTCTTAAATGTGATTCGTCTAAGCAAAATATTACGTCGATCGCCGCAGTTATAAATAGCTGGCAATGCTAAGACACCTTTTGTGTACGTGCGCCATAGGAATGAAGTTCCACAAGTGATAAATTATCTCGGCTGTATCTTGCTGTGTGTGTTGAAACAGTGAGAAGTATATTTAATCTCGTACAGAATGATAACACATAAAAACAGGCCATCACTCCCCCCAACACCAGATTTATAAATCGCAGGAGATCTGTCTGGAGCGTGTCAGATGGACGAAACAAAGCAGGCTTTTGTGATCTGCCGCATAATTCTAGAAAGAAAAGATGAAAGTGAGATTTAGAGGCGAGTAAATGAAAAATGTAGAGAACAAAAGAAACAGTCATATGTTATCACTGTACACACGAGGGAGTGGACCATAAATCACCGTGATAACTTTTCTAAAATATTCCATCTTACTTTGGCGATTGCGCCTAGTTGAGGAAAGCTGACTAATATTAGTCCATTATATTTACGTTTGTTTTGACAAGTTCACAGTTGTACCTGAATATTAGCCTGCAGGCCCTCGTCAAGTTCCTGTCACCACAATTAATGTTTTCTTTCCAAAATGTGAAAAATGATTGGAGAAACTTCTTCATAACACGAAAAGAGTAACATTGAAAAGGAATTTTTTTAGCTTTCAGTGTGCAATTTGGTTTACCAATCCAACAATTAAGAAAGTAATTGTAATTCCAAATCAAACTGGGTAATTAGCCATAACCTTAAATTCAATAATTAGAACTGGGAAAAATACCACAATGCACTTCGGAATGAATTTTATGACGTAAACGGTCATTTCATTGTTGAATGGCACGAAATGTGAGGCTCTATTGTTGTACGCTGAAAAATGTGGTTTCAATCAATTTATTCTACATTAATAATTATATCTGTCCGATTATCCGAACGTCGATTATTCGAACTAATCAAGGAACCGGCTGATTGCGCCATCTACATGCCAGTGTACGTATGACTATTTTATATTAGTTAAAATATTTAAATAATAACGTAAATTAATGAAAAAATAAAAACATTGACGTGAAAAGTGTTTGTTGAGGTTCGGAATTCTGTCTGCTTGCATTAATATCTTTTTTTTTTTTTTTAAGTGCATATGTTTAGTGAGGCTTCCCTGCACAATGGTCGGGTACTCATACTTATAGTGGGGTGAACAAACACTTACATTGCTTCGTGTTTCTGCTCTGTCACAGAAATCAACTTAAAAGTACGGTGCCTCGATCCAATCATGTATTGAATTGTTCTATTATTGGTTTAATATTCGCCGTTTTCAATGTATTCACCATGTCCCCAACCATTGCAATGCATGATGAGTAACTTAGGACATTAACCAAGAAATACCACTGGGAACATGATGGCATTAGCGAATTATGCAGTGTACACAGAACGGTCCATCTACAGTATTTTATACAAGTATTACTCTCTTTCACAGCATGTAATCTGCTATTTGCGTGCTAAACAATCCGTTGTTGTTCAATCGATGGATATAGGACCAGAAACACTCATAGGATAAACAGTGGGCAAACAAACAGCATCTCACTGCGTTATGAGAAACCGCGACTTATGGCCACCTTCGAATTTTGTGTACAAGGTGGCTAGAAAGTTCCAAGAATGGCTTTATAATTAAGTCACCAATTATTTGTCTTTGCCCCCTTGGGCAGTTCCATATGCAACCGTTCTCTACTGGAATTGGAAGCATTCCTGGAACTAGTTTACTGAAATCGATTTTAGTTGTCCCCAGAGAAAAGCTGTTGAGCTTCTCCAAGAGCCAAAGCATGTCTCTTTTCGCACAGTTTTGACATTTAGGTAGAAAAGTCAGATGGAGCCAAATCGTAAGAATAAGGAGGATCTTTGATCTGAAAGATCGTTTTTCCATAAGTAATTTCTTCATTGATAACACGATATGAACTGGCACATTGTCGTGAAGCAACACCGACTTGTCTGACCACTATTCGCGCCATTTCCGCCAAATCTTTTCCATTACACGTTTCAGATACTGAGAGTTTATTCTTGGGCAACGGATCCCCAAAAAACTTCCCAATTTCCAATGGAAGTTTTACTCCGCTTAACCAGAACATTCATATGCACTTGCTGTTCCATAAAATTTTCCCGACGTTACCTTTTTTTGAAGTAAGAATCCTTTTAATTTAATTTAATATCGCGAGTCACACAATAGCGCAAGACAGCTTACCACCAACAGACACGCAATGGCAGCTTTGTTGTTGGTTGCGACAGCAGCGCCTCACCGCGGCCATTCTTGAAAATTTCTCTATATGCTCAGACAGCATTTTTCGTTATTTAAATGAGATACCTACTGTAGTTAATACTTTGTATTCCATTTTCGTTGTTTGGCCGCGATAGCAAAGTAGTAATTGTTGATATCCATTACGAGTGTATAAGCGTACTATAATCCGATGTATTTCACGTTAAATCAGTATAATCCTTTAATCACATGCCAAGACCAGGTACTTATCAGATAATTAACTTCGTGGGCGCATATGTTTGCGTACAATTCCAACTCGTGCATAATGCTAACCCAGTGAAAGGAATCAAAGCTACTTTTTTTGGATTTTTGCTGAAAGAAAATCTAGAATATCTAAGTGGAGATTCTTTCTGTAGCCAGAGCTTTGTTCTCTCAGGAGGAAGGAGACTGTGTCAGCTGACTTCACTCTTTCATTGCGCACAACCAGCTGTGTGGATGCGATTGTGCCTACTACTATAAGCTGTAGCGGGATGATAGCAGCTGCATATGACAGCAGGTGAGCATTTAGTTCGCACGTGCCTGCCTTCGTACGATCTTTCTGCGAGTAAATACAGGAGATAAGGCGAGCGATATAAACGTACTCATTATGCAAGGTAATGTGTCGCTAACATGTAGACAGGAACCTTGCGTTCAGAGATTAGCCCCTTGGTGGCGAGTGATATTAGCATGATGACTTCAACCACCCCCCTTTTACACCGGTAATTAACATCGTAATCCATGTATATGGGAAAGTGATTACGTTTACTCGGCGAGTTGTGGAGGGATTCCAGTTTATCAAGAGCAAGCAATGCACACGGAAGATGGAGAATCCTAGCAGGAATTTAGTTAATGATTTTGAAAAGGTGTTAGATGGGTCTTAACATTAGATTTTTTTTTTTAGAGAAAGAAAGAGAAGAATATAGCATTGAGACCCATTAATGTTTTAATATACAAAAGTTTATAAATAAATTATTTTAATGAAGTTTAGGATTACAGAAAGAATATTTATAAAAGATCATTGATGTAAGTCAAAACTGTTCATCTTTGACTTGGGACAAAGTTGGAATGAAAATTTTGCAAGATGGGAAATTTTCAAACAGTGCTGTTTGAAAATTTCTCATCTTGCAAAATTTGTCTATAGCTGGCTGTAGTTAATGGGAGAATAATTGAATCATTTTGTGGACAAAGATGTGCGCAGTTAATTCCGGGATGAAATTCAAGTGAAGCGAGTCAAATTGATTTGGATGAGCTTTGCTGGAATGTTTCGTGAATTATTATTTTTTTCCCCCTCAACTTCAAGTGATGTTCATTACTTTTAAAATGCAGTACAATTCCAGGTTTCTAAAATTTAAATATCTACTCAAAAATGCTTGGGACATTCGGTAGTCTTTTCCATTCACGTTGTGATAAATACGCTGAGGATGAATCAGTGAACTCGGAGTTGGGGGGAAGAATTATGCTTTCTCTTATACGACGTTAGAAGACAAGATACAAGTACAACTGCTATAAAATATTGATATAAGTGATTTAAAATGTATATTTTATAGTTTTCAGTTGCTCTGATTCTTTACTCTATGTTTTTTTTTAATTCTTTAAATCTATACCTTTTAAAAATTAAGCTAAGCTATACATACGATCTAGTTATTACATTACAGCACATAAGGACTCCTTAAAATATCAAGAATCTATACCTTTTGTAACTTCTCACATTAAGGAAATATTTTATCACTAAGTTAAAAAAACATCGTGTACACCAGATGTGAAAACATCATTGGTTTCAAGAAATGTAAGTTTAATCAACGAATGAAACTCAAAGCTAGAATGGAAGTTATGAACGAATGCTCACGCCCGCTACTTACTCTACCGAATAAACGTTAGTGGAATAGTATTTAGGGTAAGGCGCCACTGGTGATCACCCACAACTGCGCCATTGGTACTCTTGTGTAGTATACAGAACTCTGTAAACGCCAGAAGAGTGCGAGTGTGTGTAGTATTGTCTTGGGTTCTGTTGTTTCTCTGGATACTTGGCCGCAGGGCCCGTAGTGGGACCCTACGTTGTCCACCACCACTAGGAGGTAAGCCGAACTGCCCATTATTCCCTAGCTGGACTCCGGCAGGGTCGCCTGAAGGAAGTCCAAGTTTAAAAAGAAAAAAAGGAAGGAGAGCGTAAGGGGAAATAAAGGTATAGGCGGTCAGAATGTGGAGTGAGAGATGGACCAACAGGGAAGACTGTCCACCAAGCAGTATACGTGAAGTGGAGGTTGGGGAGGGGGAGTGAAGTCACCGAAGCGGGTGCTCCTGTGAGAGCGCCAATAGCCATGCGCTCAGTATGAAGATCCCGCACTCTATTGAGTGCCAGCAGTCATCCCGCACCCTGCATGGGGTGCCAGCATCCTGCCCAGGCCAGGGGAGTAACTTTTCGGAGAGTAACTCTGCAGATCCTGCACTTAAAGTGCTAGCATGATCCTACCCCTTCGCGGGTTAGCGTATTCCTAGCCCACTAAGGGGTTAGTGTGGTGCCCTTCCAATTGGGGCGTCTGGTACGTCTGATTGTGAGTACAACCTTGGCTAATCATGCGAAAGCAGCATATGTGGATTCATCAGCTAGGAGGATGTGTTCCTGGTTCTGTGGAGCTCCTTGTATTTCTGTGAGTAGTGATAGGCGTGGGTTATCGTAGGCTGGAGGCATGCATCATGTGTTCCCAGGATTCCTCTTCGCCGCAGTGGCATCTCGGATCGCTTTCAATCCTAAGGGCTGTGAGCTTCTATTGAAAAGGTCCGTGTCCCGTAAGCACAAAGGTGACTTGTAGCCCGGGGTGAAACCAGAGCGGAGGTCTGGGGAAGGTAAAATTGACTGAGGGTATAAACTTGTTGGCAATTCTTCCCTTCTCGGCGTTGTTCCATTTTCTTGCCGTAGGTTTAGGAGGTAGTTGGAGATGCGCTTCTTTTTCTGCTTGGAGTCATTGCCCATGTCAAGTTCCAGTCCCAGGATTTGAGTTGGTAATCCAGTGGAATAGTCCTCTACGTACAACCTCAAGATGCAGCAGCATTCATCTTGCTATAACTTGGAGGTCAAGGGGCGCTGACGGTGCGGCACGCCCTGGTCACGGAGAGTAGCACGAAACTCTGTATGGACGCCAGTTTTCCTCCAGGGAGACCCTGGACTACCAGACTAAGGTTCCATAACAATTGGCTCAAAAAGGCTTTATAGATTAGAGTCAGTGCTTTGGTTTTTTAAGTCACGTTAGTAACTTAGCATCATTTATTAAGCGACGTCATTTCCGTCTCGCATTTTCGTTACCAATCGGTTTTACTTCAACCCGAAACTTTAGTAGGTACCGCAAGAGATATTTTCGCATCAAAAATGTAGTAATTCTAATAATAACTTAATAATTAAATAGCTTAACTGTTTCAGGTTTGCCATTAAATCAGTTATATTGATAGTCATTCGTGCATCTGTCGTGGCAAGAAATCAAAAGCCATTTTCCTTTAACTTGATGCGAATTTTTGCAGCATCCTAAATTCATTGTAATGAGAATCGGGATTTTATTTCCTCATAAGCTCGTTACAGTCCAACACCGAACTCCGCTAATGTTCACCGCAAGAAGATGAAAATTTTTATCTTCTTAATTGCGGTCATTAAGGTTTGCACATATAACCACCAAATGAAGTTTTCTTAATTTAGCGTTTTTTGTGACTTGTCCCCAGACAGTAGAATCTAAATAGATTATGCCACTTCAAACTTTAAGATGGGTAGCTAAGAAAGTCGAAGCCCATTATCTCCTTAGAACACAGTTATTATTTTTAGGGGGGGGAGGGTAAGTTAATTCAATTTTCATACGATAGCAACTTTCGCGACAATTCCACACGCCATTGAAAGAGGATTTCAAATTCTTTATTTCAGAAAATTCTTCGCAATGCATTCAACGAAAACAAAAAGAATTCGCATTCCTGGGGGAATAATAAACGTATTTTGTGTAATGCAAAACACACGAGCTCATCTGATAAGTGATGGTTATGTTACCTGCGGGTATATAGCCGTAGTAAATACTGCGGAAAGCGGAGAAACATCGGCAAGAAAATGTATTTAAAATGGGATTTCGCCCACCCCTACGATGTACCACGAAATTAGAGTATATCACCGAGGACGTTCGTGTACACATAAATACTTAGGGTTTTCGCGAGTGTATGACTGTCTTTCTTTTGCCCGCTATCATTTATTGCAACCCATTAGCCGGCCCTCATTCTCTATCATTAATTTTCATGCGTCGGCTAATGCCGTTAAGGCAAAATAATCGATCTCTATCTGTCTATATACGTCTGTCTGTTTTTCTTTTTTTTGGGGTATTCGAGCTATCTTTTCCAAACTGCAGTTATGTAGTTATTTTTCAAAGGGGGAAAAAGAAAGTGAACTCCATTAAGGGTAGTGTATTACCCTAGTTTGTTTTTTTAACTTGTTTCTACACAGTTTGACTTTGCGAACTGTGATTATAAGGGTATTGGGAGTCGGTGGAGAGTTATTTTCCCTTCTGTTGTGTGTAATTAGGGGAAAAAAACGGAAGAGGTGAAAGAAAAAAATTTAAAGTGAAAGGAAACGAATAAAAATTGAGGAGAATATAGGCTTTGAATTTTTCTCGATGCTACATTTATACAGATAAAAAATTCGATCTGAGTCTGACCTGGGATGAAAACTAACGTGGACCATGTTTGGAAATCCTCCAGGAGCTCGAAGATGTCATAATCGTCATAAACATACCTGGATCCATTGCCACTGACAAACTGGACAGAAACAAAGCATAAGTGGCAGTCGAATAATCCATTTGACTTTTAGATGCTTCTCGGAACAGATTGTTCAATGTAGAGAACTTCAAGGCGACCATAAGCAGTCTTCGTCAAAGGACACCGTTTCTACTGACTGATATTTTCAATTCCATCGACCTGTTATTACTAGACGCGAGGGACATCGCGGTTAGACAAATGAAACAGTCTTCTTTATGGGTCAGTTCAGGATTAGCTTGCGACCCGATTCCTGACAAATCCTTGTGTGTGAATGCGGGACTAACAACAACTCCTAGGCACTGCATCAGTTTGCTGAGACTGATGGTCTTAGTAGACCCCAATGTTGGCGACCGCACAACTGTACTTCATTACGAACGGATAGCTGAAAGGTTAAATGAGAGGTCCTGAGATCAAAAACCTCCTGTTTGTCACAGAACTAAAATAAAAAAATCTTTGAAGAATGATAATGCCTTATCTCATGGACCATGATCGGTTGCACACTAAATAAAGAGATATCGAGTGCACAGCTTGGCTATCTTGCGACTGATTATGCATGGGTCGCATTGGGCAAATGTACTGTTGCTGGATCGTGCCGAAGATGAAGAGTGGCCAAGATTCTCCTCCGTTGCAGATGAAGTGATCGACTCAATGATGTGAAGTTTAAAACCTATCTAGTTGTGGTAGAGGACCATGACCAGCACTCTTGTAATCCATCTTCATGGCACCTGAGTTACTTTTTTTAGACATTTTCTTCCCTTTCATTTATTCATTATTCTTTTATTTTTTTTAATTTATATAAACAATTTTTGCTGCCTGTTTTGTACCTGAAAATCAAAATTAGTCTAAATTTCGTTACGTCAGAGACATAATAACATTGATATTGATATTAGGGAGAATTATTTTGAGCAGTTTATTCGTAGAACGAATGAACCAAAAAAAGGAGTTAAAAGAATAAGAAAATAAAAGAAATTAGAAAAGAAAACTGGGAGAGAAAGGAAAAATGAAAAAGAGAATGTTGAAAAGAAAAACGGAAAAGAAAAAAAGAGAAAAGAAAAAAGAAATACAAATGGAAAAAATTAAAAAAAAGAAATAAAAAGGGAAAAAGGAATTTAAAAAAAGGAAAGGGAAAAGAAAAAAGAAATAAAAAGAGAAAAATGAAAGAGAATGATGAAAAGAAAAATGGAAAGGAAAAAAGAGAAAAGAAAAAATAAAAAGGGAAAAAATTAAAAAGGGAAAAACAAAAAAAGGGAAAAAAGAATTTAAAAAAGGAAAGGGAAAAGAAAAAATAATTAAAAATGGAAAGGGAAAAAAAATTAAAAATGGAAAAGCAAAAAGGAAAGTGAAGATAAATAAAAAAAATTAAAAAAGGAAAGGGAAAAGAAATAAAAGAGAAGAGAAAGGAAAAAAAGTAAAAGGAAAAAATGGAAATGAAAATAAAAAAGAAAAAAGGAAAAAAACCGACTGAAATGCTTACATCGGTACTTCTTCCTACCAAACATCATATCTCTTGAACAATTGCACGTCGTGGAACTCGGCTAACTTTGTCAGAGAGCGACACTCCCATTGCGCTTAACAAGGTGATTAGACTGGAATGTTCACACCATTCACGCTTCATCTGCGGAGGTGTTTGAATCCTTGTTGACGTACATCGCCTGGTCTTCGGC
Organism: Mastigoproctus giganteus; assembly: GCF_048544385.1. Classification (NCBI taxonomy): domain Eukaryota; kingdom Metazoa; phylum Arthropoda; class Arachnida; order Uropygi; family Thelyphonidae; genus Mastigoproctus; species Mastigoproctus giganteus. The sequence goes on from NC_143588.1 coordinate 41,990,871, forward strand.
ATTCGCGTTTCATTACTCTTATATGACGAAGCATTCTCTTTGTGAGGGTTGCCATTCAAGTATGGCCACAAAACTGGGCTGGATTTTGCGCAGACATTACAATATCGCCAGACACAAACCGCATCCACCCAGCAACGGAGCATTTCTGTACCTACTGGCGCTAATAATCACTCACGAGAAACAAATATTCTCTTGTCAGCTTGGGAAGCAAATATTTGCTCGCTATTACACGTGCATGAACAGTTCCCCAACTTATCGCTTTATGGGACAGGTTTATCTGCAGAAAATGCGCCTAATTGGTTCCATCTTCGTCCAACTACCCTGCTGCGCAGCTTTTAGAACATCCTGGCGAGTTATTCGGTCCGAAACCGAATTGTTATTTACTGCTGTTGGAATAATGTGGTAGCGAGATTTACGAGCTTTCATTAAATCTCATTGTATATTTGTAATATTGTTTACAGGTCTAAATATTATAAATTGCAGTGCGGGATATTTTTAAAGTACATCATCCTATTATTATATATTTCCTGCTACACAGCATCGCTTCTTCTTTCTTCTAATCCTAGCAGTTGAGGTTGGGCAAAGCTGAAAGAGATGCAGAGTTTCCTTCAGGAGGCTTCGGATAGGCTCTTCACTCTACATTGCTTGCTTTGACAGTATTTCTTTGGATCTGTTTTCAAGGATTTGAATGGGTTTACTGTATTCCCTGGGAAAGAATTCTTTAGGCAAGAGAGGTTGTTTATCACAGGCTGTAATGGTAGGTGGAGGTTGCGATGACTGCGTCCAGCACGTGGGGTAGAGATGAAGCCTTGAAGAGTCAATCCATCTGGTAATCATTTGAGAAATAAAGAGGATGTTGTTCGATGCAATGAGAAGACGCCAGTGACGTTTAGATTTGCATATAATACTGCTTTGGAGATGGTGAATGGGTTGCCAAGTAAGATACGGTTAATTACTGAAATATGTCCATCATCATACCTCGAAAGTATGAAGTTAGTAGCATGGACCAGGCTAATAATTGCATCTTCTTCTTTTAGAAGAATTGTGAGCAACTTCAATTTACCATGAGCACAGAAAGGGGCAGTTAAGTGGATACCGAGATCAACAGCAGCCACAGGAGGGGAAAAACGTGTTTAAATAATTATAAGGGATATACTAGAGTAGTTAAAAAGCACTACTTAAAAATCGAATGCGCTTGATCTAGTTCTCAAGTATCTGGGCAATATCAAGGGCAGAAACCAACTGGGGGTAACGATCACAATATTATTTTAACTGGGCAGTGTCTAAAGGAATCTTGGTGATTAAAGAAAAGGAACTTGAATTTCAAGGTGGGGTGTGAGCGAATAATAGCAAGAGATATTTGTTTGGTTAACTACAGCCCCGATTGAAGAAGCCTTTAGAAATTCCCCCAGTCTACGACAGGACTAGAACCCAGACTCCTCCAATCCAGTGACAAATGGCTAAACTACTATACTGTCAAGGAGGATTAGCATATTAATCATGGCCAGTGTAAACAGGCGTCCTATGGCATCCTATCAAATATTTATTGGACGTGATGTCATATTTGTTATACATAAGTCAGTAAGGAGCACTAATCATCGTCTAAAAGAGGGACAAACTGCGAAATTTATCAACAAGACACATTAGGTGGGGGACTTGATTAAGGTGTAATGTGGCTCAGAAGGGCACCGGTTAAACGAAGAATGTGAGAACCACTTTGGAAGCAACATAAGCAGGTATCTCATTAAGTCTGCCTTCGAGCAACCTGTTGTTGATGCTTTGGAAGTTAATCTCCTCCCTTTCCCCCTATTAAAGGTAGCCGAAGGGTAAGTCTGAACAGTTCAAGGAACTGAATGATCAAGTTTTTTTTTTTTTTTTTGATGACAGAAAAAAATGAATGATTGAAATTTCTTTGGTAGATGCAAAAACAAAAAGCCAGCGTCCTTGCATCATAAGCCATTCTAATTCTGGAGTGAGTTCTCTAGGAGTGAGGGCCCCTTGAGTAGTGAGTTTTCTGCTAGAGGGAAAAAAAAGTATTTTTCTTCACCAAATTTTCAATTTCTTAAAAATCGAAAATTTGTGCATAAACGCTTTGAAACATTAATTTGTTGTTCAATATTAGAGTGAAATTAACGTTGAAAATCAAATTACATTTTTTAAAAAATGGCAAAAAGCTGAAAAATCCGCAAAAACTCGTAAAAAAAGCAAACTCATAATTTTTTTGATGTTATACTATGTTCTATATCTATTGAATTCTATATCATATGATTCAATTTCATCTACCTTTGGATCTGAATCAATTTTTGCAAGCCATCGGAGAGCAATGGATGAATTGCCCTGGATGAATTAACAACACAATGGATGAATTAACAACACTCTCACTGCAGTCACATCTTACCTCTGCCAGTTCGGGCTCAAGATCAATCCTGCTAAGTCCGAATTCATGGTGTATTCATTGAAGCAAACTCCTTCTTCTCTCCAGCCTTCGGTCGGCAACACCCTCGTCCCAATTGCATCCAGCCATCGTGATCTGGGCGTTGTATTCGACTCTAAACTTTGATTCAACGCCCACATAGACATGCTCCTCACACGTGCTTCAAGACTCCGGTGGATAGCAAAACAGCATCTCCTTCATATCAGAGATAAAAAGACAACCGTGAGGTACATAAGAACAATCATCTTTCCACCTTTACTCTATGCTGCTGAAATTTGGGCGTCAGCGGCACCGTCAATAAAGAAACCACTCTTTGCCACAGAATTCTGGCTCCTAAAGTGGGCCAACAGGAGGCACAACCTTCCAGCTCTGATTCATACCACGCAGCTTGCCAACTCTCTCGGGATTCCACGACTTCCCACCTTAGTCGAAGACCAACGCCTCCTAGCAACAGTCAAGATGATAACAGGCATAATCGCAACACCTTCATTCTGGGATACCTGTGGCTGGAGGATCCCCCCTGCTGCCCTTAGGGCCAATCCCGAACTCTACTCGCATTCAGCGCGACTCCATCTCTCGGACAGGTTCCTCCCTCAGCAGATGTTCAAGCAAACCCAGGCACTTGACGCCGACCTAAACAAATTCGCTGTTGACCGGACTTACAGGAAAAAAATTATGTCTAGTAGGACTAATCTGCATTGACATGTGTACCTTGCATCTGTTCCTGTCTGATTGAGCTGGTGCTCTTATCTCGATGTTAAGTCAGCTCAATCAGACCTAACTCTCGTAAGGAGTTCTCTCCTTTGTATAAAATATGTTTTCCTTTGTAAAATTACCTGTTTTTGTAAATTAATTGTTCTATTTTCCCGGAAGTTTCGGGAGGTTGTAAAAATGTAAACCCCTGGCTTTTTGGCCGTGAAGGGCATTAAAGATTATCTCTCTCTCTCTCTCTCTCTCTCTCTCTCTCTCTCTCTCTCTCTCTCTCTCTCTCTCTCTCTCTCTCTCTCTCTGAATTCACGAAATCTCTATAAGCTGTATCTACAATTACTTAGAAACACCTAACAAAGATGGTACCACATGAAGATCAAGACAATACACGATTAAAGGACGCATTAGTTGAAATGTCCTCCAAATGACCTTGAAAAATTAATATACCAGATATACGTACGTACTCTTCCGGGACTGCTCACAAAAAACGCGAGCGTGTAGTTCCTCTTGATTTATTGGTTACAATTTTGCAAAGAAAATTACCGGAAAATAGTTTTCAAATGATCAGCAAGCATAGCTGCGCAAATACTAAGAACAAAAGCTGTATTTCTTCTCAAAACACTTATTTCTCCAGAGGAAAGCCAGCCAAAAGAAGCGGAATAAATTCAAGTGACAATTTGTGTATAAGCTCCAGTACCCTATTTGATCGCAGCTGTTTCGATGCCCTCTTCTTTTTTAGCTGTTAGGACTGAATCTTCTGATGACCGATTTTATAGAGTTGGCAAAAGACATGGTATTCTTAGATCCTGCATGCACGCTTTCAATTTAAAGCGTATGTAAAGAATAAAGCCTCATGAAAGTAAACGAAGTTCTGGCAAAAGAAATTCCTCTATGACCTTCCAAATAATTTGGGAAGGGATTTTCGAAATGCGGAAGTAAATGCGAAGTTTAAAAATAACAAACGCGACTGTGTTAAGAAGTTCTTTGGACCTAGACGTGCATCTGTATTTTGTAAATATATGAGACACGCACGCGATTTTATTTGATGGTTATTTAAGGGGAAGCAATAGTATGAACATTCGAACAAGCAAACGCTGTTATATTTAATATATTTTTATGTGTGTTTCTAATATTCTTGACATTCGTAAATAAGCTAACAATAAAACTAATAAGTGCTAGTATTAAAAATCACATAAGTCAACGCTATTAAAATTTATAACATAAATATTTAATATCTTTTAGGTGTGTTTCTAATATTATTGATGTACAGTGTATATTTAAATTATTTCGCCTTTTCTCATAGTTATTTTTTTCATTCATATAGAAATAAAGATTTTATATGATACTTCTTGTCGTTCGATTTATTATTATTATTTTTTTTATATTTTAAATGTCGTTCCGGATGTGCAGGGGAACTAATCCACTCTTGGCAGCATCTTTCGTTTCCCTTTCAGCCGTGCTCATCCATCTTGCTTCATTCTGCATTTGCTGCTCGCCAAAATATAAGATAAAAACTTGAGCCTTATTAAATTTAAAAAAAAAAAAAAAAAAAAAAGCTGCTTAATATCAAAATCAATAATTATAATATTCTTGAAATTAAGGTAGGGTCATCATTAAGAGCATTTCTGATGAGGTTGTCAAGAAAATAAGTGAAGAAATGAGCAGTTACAAGTCGCCTCATTTATTTCTTACTTTAACTTCGCGTAGTTTCACTGATTTTTTTTTTTTTCTGGCGAGTGTCATGTCGCACAAGGGTATGTTAAGCCAAAATACATCTTTCTACAATTCATTTTCTTAAAGATGCTTGTAATCAGCATATTCAAATGCAAACAGAGTTGTATTCGTTAAAGGAAGTGGAAAAGTCATCAATATCTGATTTTTTCTCCGAAAAAATTGTTATAATCCGGAAAGTGGGGATCTGACATTTGAATAGTAGAGACAACCCATTAATAATGTTTAAATGTGACAAACATCTCTGCACATCTACCTGAATCCGTGCCAAGAATAATTACCGCTGTCAAAGGCTACGTACAAGTACGTTCTCTCATATTTTGGCAGGGCAGTGTATAATGAACTCAAAACACCGTTAGAACTATCTGCGTTTCTCATTTGGGCATTGTACTCAATCAAAACCTATCCAAGGCCAATTTTTACTAAACTGGCCTTGATGGGAAGTAAGAATACGTCAGTAATTGACCAAAGAAAGAATTTATTTTTTTATGACATTTTTGTTCCGCCATTTTCTTTTCTTTTCTTGGCCTAATATATACAACGACCCTTAGAAAACTTAGACAGTTAATATAAATATGCTAAGATGACTTCGAGTGCAGGATCAGATGCAAGGGGATTGTTAAACTTAAATAAAACAATACCTTCCATCAAAATCCCATTAGCTGGCATCAGAATGCAGTAAGTAGCATGAGCCGATGCTGAATACGAAATGCTGGAAGAGACGAACAAAACGCAACTTTTGTGATCGGCAAGTCATTGTGTTGTACTTAGTGTCTTTCTACTGCATATTGTAATACTCCATCAACATGCTGACAGCTACTCATAGCAAAGACAGAAAATAATGTACTGGTTACCACAAAAGAAAAACTGGCGTTTTATATGGAAGGAGAAATACCACCGATAGGACAGAAAATGACTTTTCAGATGTTTCTTTTTTATCTTCTTACATCCAAAGATGAAATGAGCTGTTCTGGCTTACTTCGAAACACTTACAGTGATTTATTACTCCGGTGTGTGTGGAATGTAGTAATCTATACGGAACTCATTCCGAAAAGAAAATCAAACACGAGTGAAAAAAACAAAATCAAATCACATCATACTCACCTGAACAATATGGCACAATAACAGAAGTCTTTGGAAGCAAATGGGGATATAAAAGTGTAATAAGATATTTTGTCTATCCACACTTTTCGGAAGAATAAAAAACAGCGCAGATAAAACGACCCAATGGACAGACGAGACATTATTGAGCAATGTGGGAAAGAATCCAATATTTGAACTGTTCTTCGAGTTGAGTTAAAAAAGGAAATTTGCAAGTGACGTGATAAATAAAGTGCTTCGAATATTCCTATTACGTAAACTATTTTCTCTTTGTCACACCTTTGTAGTGTGCACAAAATTGAAATTGTTACTCAAAAGTCCAGAAGAAAAAAGTTCAAAGTTATGACGTCAAGTCTCCAGTGTGTACTCGATTCAGGCTAATATTTTTCGAAACAAAGTCGTAAAGAACTGAACTGTTAGGGGTCGAATACGAGTATACGTAAGAAGAAAATGTATTTTACAATAAGTATCCAGCACCTCAAACTCGTGTGATAAAAATTAATTTGAAAAATAAAAGTAGTTTGTAACATTTTTTGTGTTTAAATTTCTGGAATCAGTTTTATAAACTAAATGGCGAATTTAGTTGTCTACCCAACGACTGCGCATATACGAAGCTTCGTCAGGTATTTACAGCTTTGTGTCCCAAAATGTGCGGGGCTATTTCTTATAGCTACAAGAATACAAGATAAAAGTGCAAATACAGGAAAGAAAATACGGTTTGAATGCTGGTCACGTTTTACCCATTTCTGTGTACGTATATGGCTATTTGTAGATGCACGTATTACGTACATCTATTTAATAGCCTTTAGTCTTCAGAACAGTCTAGATTCGTCGTGGCATGGATTCAACGAAGTGTCGAACGCGTGCCACAGGAATCCTGGTTCAGACTGACTTAATTGCTTCCATTGGTTGTTGAAAATTGGATGATTGCGGATTTCTACACCAAAAAGCTCATTCTAACTCATCACACAGGTGCTCAATGGGATTGAGATCGGATAGAGGCTATCTCAGTAAGCTGAATTCATTATGTTCCCAGAACTAGTTCTATACAATCCTGTCTTTGTAACATGCCACATTATTCTGCTGGAACAGCCCATTTGCAGAATACCCAGCAATCATGAATGGATGCGCTTGGTCAAACAATTTCCAAATAACCTGTTACATCCAAATGTGGCTCCACTGGTATAAAGGGAGCCTATGTGCACCACGAAAACACTTCCCACGCTAATACGCCACCACCACCACCAACATCCTGAATTATTCACACCTGGCAGGACGGTCCATGAACTTGTGATGTTTTCACGTGAAACAGGAATCGATATTCGTCAGACCATGAAACACGTTTCCAATCCTTTTTCAGTCCAGTATTAGTGTTGTTGTGTCCATTGCAATCGCACCTTGTTGTTTATTTGCTGAGAGAAGTGGAACCCGTTCGGCCTTTGCCTTTTATAAGTCTTATTGTTCTCTCGCATCAAAGCTGTTTCTGACCACAGGATCGATGTTATTTGGTTAACTGTGGCAATGTAGATCCACCAGCAGCCCATTGATCCAAGAGCAGGCCAAGGAAACCCTAGCAGAGTTGCAGTTTCTGAGATACTTATACTGGTGAGTGTGGCACCAGCTACCATAACACGTTCAAAGTCACCAATTCTGGTAACTTTGAATACATCTACGTATCTAACGATACGTTTTATATCGCAAGATACAAAAGCTGTTACTGAAGAAACGCTGGCTTCATGAAAAGGGTAGTGTACCTAATAAAGTGGCCACTCAGTGTATATACATGAATACACGTATAGGGTAATGTGTAAAAGTTAATTTGCATTTTAGAAATGTCTCATACTAGTATATATAGCAATTGTTTTTTGCAATATAAAAATATATATTTCAATACTGGAATGAAACCTCTTTTATTTAAAAAAATAAAATAAAAATATTTTTTTTTACGTCTCTTATTCACTGAAGATGTCACTGACGAAATCTTGAGAACGTCGTCCACACTGCATTGACTTCTGTATCTCTCCAAGAACAACTTAACACGGGGATTACATTTTTAGACAACACAGTGTGCAGAGACCGCCACGATAATTTTTGTTCCTCTCTGGTATACGTACTGCCATTCCGATATTGAGAACTCTGTTCATCTTGAAAGGATTGAATACGGGCAAGATCAGTCCAGTTCACGAAACTGCTTGGCAACTGAAGAGTAGCCATTAGAAACAAAATGGTAACCGTGTAGGCGTACAGTTGATTCTCTGTCAGGTAGCAATTCTGCATCTCACCCACTTGTCTTCCTCTATCTAAAAAACAAATCCAGTTCGTAAGATGTCAGATTCTTTTTTTAACACTTAATTTATGGAAAATAAATTCAATATATTAATCAATCTATAACTAACACGCTATTTATACAGTAGTCTTATATACACTGAGTGGCCAATTTATTAGGTACACTGACCTAGCACCGAGTAGTCTTCCATTTATTCCCGAAAGATTGAGTCGTCGAGATGTGGGATTCGTTCACCACAGACGCTAATATATAAATACATCCAAGGCAGCAATATCCGTGGTATTTGTGCTTGCCCATCTGGTGTCGACTATCATACCACAATAAAAACCACTTAGGTCGTGTGTTGGCCCATTCTCATCTGAATTCCACATTACTCCACAGTTTCTGAGCGCATGTTTCATATAGCTTAGTATGGACACTTGACAGAGCCTTCAATGTCCAACTTCGAGACAAATACCATTATTCGCAGTTCAGCCTATGCTGCTAATATCTTTGTAAATTGTATAGCATGACCTAAATAGGCGAAACCGCTACATATTTAAAAATCTCAGACATTGCCAAAACAGCCGTTTTGAAGTTTATTGGCTTCTCGTCAGCCAGCGTTTATTAGCAATAGTATGCCTAACAGAGTGAAGATGTATTTTGTCTAAATGAACAGTCAGGCGGCCTTCTGCGTTGAAATATCCCCAGGATATCTTATAATATCGGATTAAGCTCTTTTAATGCTATTCTCATTTGATGAGAGCCATTTATGATTTCTAAAATAGAAAACTAAAAAGATATTTTCATGAAGGTCCATGCTGAGTTCTATGTTTCTGTGTGAGCGCGCTAGGGTACCAGTATTTTCGTGGATTCTTCTGTCGGTTTGCTTGACAAAAACTCCGAGACCAATTGACTTCGCCACGACGTTTTAAATAATAGTCATAAGTTCCATTTTTCACATGATTGAAAAAAACGTGACTGTAACCGCTTCTCAAGGGCCTGAGTTATACTAATAGGATTATGTGCATCTAGCTACACAAACTGCTTTGGCTGGTTGGAAAATAATTCTTTACCATCCAACTGCATCTACAGGCACGTTTGATCTTTAACTTCTTTGAGAACGCGTAGTTCATCAGAGGACTATGTCTGTCCACAGGTTTCAAACAAAAAGCAGCAGATGACTGCCATATCATCTTGTCAAATTAAGATTTACAAGCAATACTGCAGATTCATTGAGGCATTCCGTGACACAGTTGTCGGGAAGGTAAACTACCAGCCATCATTAAGGAATAACCTCTGTAGCGATGATTAACGCTAGTCGAGAGGAAGAAGGGATCAATAAATAAAGGGAATTCTTCCAGAATAAGACTTATATCCCAGTAATTCAGACTGGAACGTTTACAACTCAATGGCATAAAAATTCGTTGAAGATACAGACATCGTGGAAATGTTAGCAACCACATTACAGTAGTATGACGGACGGAATGAGAATTTAATAGTTTTTAACAGCTCCATCCAAAACGCAGGATGTTGAGGTAAGTTTTCCTTCGTAAAACGTATTACCAGCATTATCATTTCACCTTGACCTCACCCACAACACAATGGTTACATTGTCCTTCCACCCCGTATGTAAAGGACTTTGATTTGAATCCTGTCACAACAAGTGGGATTTTTGTGTATTTCTTTCATACTGGTTGCCGAATCGGTCTTGAAAGAAGGTTGATTGGTTTCCACTTCCAAAAAACTAGACGTTTTATCTAACTAAACAAAACCGACCATGGAATACACGAAGTACAGAATTTAAAAAGAACCATAAGACAATGACCAGATAGTACGTTGATCTTCGTGACTATTTGTTATAGGGTCTAAATCACGACTGTATTGCTAATGTCTAGCCAACCTATTTGATTCGATTGCAGACGTCATGAATATCAGTATCGGCAAGGCTGGATTTAGAAAGGCGCATTTTCTCCAGGGCCAAGGTTGCGAAAGACAATAGAACAATTCAATTACAGTTAGCCCAAGGGCTCACTTAAAGTCTAAAATGATTCCTGTCCATATTTCAGTTTGTTTTTTTTATGGTCGTTTGAATTTGCCAAAACCTTTTTTGGCCATTCCCAGTAGACTAATCTGTTGATCAAACATTTATTCTAGAAATGTGTAATTAGATACACTAGCCAAGTTCACAGATAAATAGAACGTTTATTTCTTATCACATACAAATTGAAAAATAATGGCAGAGAACAGGATAAAGGGGTCAAGCATATTTTTTATATTTTAGAGAATACATTAAGCGGAAAACAAAAAAGTTAAAAAAAGAAACTGATCTTCCCATCCCTAGCTAAGCTTTGAAATTCATAACAGCGTCCTATAATGGAGAAACAAGTTTCCCAGTGAACTACAACTAAAAACCTTTAGATAACCATAACGGATTGAAATCTGTGGTGATCTAAATCAGCTTATCGATATTTTCAAACTATAAAGAAGTAAGATCCCACATTCCAAAACTCCAGCTGTTCTGTTAATATGAAAAGGGGAATTTGCTTTCAGAAGGATAATAAATTAAGTGGTGTAACCGAGCTAAAACGACAACAAATATTGCATATTTGATTAATGATTTAATGCAATGAACCTTGGTTAATTCAATTAATCTTACCACACTACACATGCTTAATTTTAGTATTTAAAATTAAGTTTTGAATGTTGCCGTCTTACTCAATTTTAATTTTACAATCGTTTACAAATACAACTGAAACAGTAAATTTTAAATTAATAATCTAAACGTAGTCCTCAATCGCTATAATCAGAATGAACACACAAAAATCTTTAATACGCCTGTTCATTTTTAATAAGTTAGATTATTCCACTCTTAATTAAGGTGCGTATATACTTATTTATTCCTCTTCTATAAATTAAATAATTGCAACTTAAAATTAAAAATAAATAAATTAGTTTAGCAATATTCCTCTTCTATAAATTAAATAATTGCAACTTAAAATTAAAAATAAATAAATTAGTTTAGCAATTACCATACTTTTATATAAATATTATTCTCACAGTTATCTTTAAAATGAACACTAGCTAATTGTTCGTGCTTTGATATATTCATTCCCTTTTATTCACCAAAATATTTATTCCACTTACCTAAGGGGAAAACAACCCAACTCTTCATCCAAATATATTAATAAATTAAGTAAAACCCTCAGAATTTGCCAAACCATATGGCAATTTCTCAATTGAATTTTAATTCATCATTAATAACATATTAAGACTAACAGAAAGTGGCTGCAAGCAACTGTCATATTTTGCACATCAACTCTGGCATTTGCCTAATAAAGTAATTCATTAAAATTTATTCTGTTTATCGAAAATTAGAGGAGAATGTACAACATTAATTTGGCCAAAAGTATTCTACATAGTTAATGGTAAGTATTTAAAGAGAATGCTAATGCATCTACTATCTATGAAATCATTAAAATTCTCGCAACTATATATAACGTTAATTATATTATTGATTAGTCGGTTGACTAGCAGGATTAAAGATGAGTGCCGGATGGCAAAACAAATTGTCAAGCGTGTGTGCAACTCGGGCTTCACTTAGACACAGAGGGCAAAAGATTGCTTGTTAAATAGAGATTCCAGAAATTATGAACGTCCACTCTGCATGCGCTACGTAGGATTTCGTTTAAGAGACAACCCCAGGCGGAGATCAAATTCTGCTTCTAAGCAGAATTAATGTTTATCTGACAACCAGTCTTACAGAAACTGATAAAACTCTTAATTACTTCCCCAAAGACGAAACTGCGCAACAGCTGTAAAATGGAACGTTAACTAACAGGGTATGTCAAAATGGAATTATATAAATTAAATTATGATTTTTAAATAATAAATTTGATATTTATATAAATTTGCTATGATCGTTCAAAGTATGGTATATAGTGTCATCCATTAGTGCTTATCAACGAGGCCTTTCATATCCAGAGACTATATATTGTTTTTCTTTCTTTATTTTTTTTTTAATACCTTTTTCGATACCTTGCGAATCAATAACAACTGCACAGACGTTTTCTTATTAGTTGCTACTAATTAAAAAACTGGATACTGTCATCAAAAAGAAAGTTAAAATATTTCTGAATGAACCATTAAAAGCATGAAAATCTAAACCTGTTGTTTGGCACTTTCCTAATCTACCGTGATCCAAAAGGATCCCTACAGTAACACTTGTCACCTTCACCACGAGTTGCCTTGGTATCGGACTACTTCAAACAACAGCACTTGATTGGTTTTGGTATTGCACTACTTCATGAGTTGTTGCACTACTTCAAATAGAAGTTTTCTATTGGGGTTAAGGGGCTCTCTGTATGAATACTCACTTGTCAAAGGACTTTTAAAGATCCCTTCAACTGGGGCTAAAGAGTTAGCCGATCTAAGGAAAAAGTAGTAAGGTTTTCCAAAGTGCCGTTCAATAATTTTACCTTCATAGTGGTAAGCTTTGTAATAAAAGTGTTCATTTTTAAATTTACAAGCAGACATACATAATTCTAGGATTGGTCTCCTGGTTTTCACTGTAGTTATTTCAGGTTTTTCAGCCTGCACAGATTCAAATGAAGACATGACCTAAAATACTGATGCGCTTTTATACTAAAAGCTATTTTATCTTATAACAAGTTGCCTCGGTCTTGCACTTCTTCAATCAGTACTTCCGAGGTGACACAGGGACATGGTGTTTGTTATAAGCAGTGCAAAACTCTTGAGTTATTTAAAGCTAAACAGAACATCATATTAGAAATGCCACATTTTTTTTCGCTTTCTAAAAAACACAGTTTATTCATTTAATGTAGTGCAATACAAGGGCAACTCGTTGTTCCGTTAAGAGATTATGCCATTTGGAGAAAAAAGTTTTTTTTTTTTAACTTTCGAATAGAAACATTGGAAGTTTGAATAGAAACGTTTCCTAAAACAGAAAAAGGGCAATAAAGGTTTTTAAGTTCTTTATGAACGTTTCAGTTTATCCCGCATAACTTTCGAAAACGTCTTAAAAGGGGAAAATACTTTCACCCTCTTAAGCTGTTCTGCATCTAGAAAATAGTAAGTGCTTTCACCATACCTCGCCAACATTTTCTACCTACTGACATAATTATAAATACTGGTAATATACAAAATACACTTCGCCCTTAAAAATCAATTTTAAGGAATCTCTTTAAAACTTATTCTCAATTTTAGCCGAATAAAATTCGAATAATCGAAGTCCTACTGTAAGAATTACTTTTAATAATAGTTTTCTTCTTTCTATATCACCATTTACTCATTTCGATTTCCCAAGAATTAACCAATTTCGTAACTACCTACCAAAATCTTGAAGAAGAAAAAACTTCACGATATATTATCGAGTATCTTTCTGCAATCGATCTTATCCAGTAGGTGATAAGGAAAGACAGAAAGAAAAACTCTCTCAGACTGTAATATCGATTTTATATCACTATGGAGTCTAGTGTTAGATAAATGTGGAGCAAAGGTTGTCGCAAGCTATTTCATTCCACTCAGATGGAAAAGTAGAAAACGAAATGTTAGCATGACATTGAATACATTCCTAACCATGAATTAAACAAGACTCACATTTATAAGTTCAAAACTTGCTCCTAAGTAGCCTTACTCAAAATTGGACTCTCCAGTTTACTAAACCACAACAAAAAACGCATTCATTTCACAAAGAACTTAAAAGTTACCTTAGAGAGGACCGGCGTCTTTTCAGTGCTGCTGTTGACTGCTAGAGAACCAAGGATGACAACAAGGAAACTATCGCTTCTTAGCATGGTCTATTTACTCCATCTTAATACATGCTGGCCAATGCCACGGTCATTAAACTTATCTCGTACGCCAGTTAGCTGATCAATCGTGCGCAATAATGCGTGTATTTCCCCCATATTTCCTTCAGACAGTGGAAGAAGGTCACAAGGTAGTATTTTCAGCTATTAGGAAGGGGAAATTTCACTTTTTTTTGCTTGAAAAAAATGCACTTGGACGAAACTTTCCTTTAAGGGTCACAAATGTTCAAAAACTCGCATTCAAAGCAGTAATAAGGAGACTGAATTCCTTTATTTTGACGCAGTTTAAAGAGCAATATGGAATTTGAAGTCTTTATTTCAAGGCAGTTTAGATTATTTAATTCATGGTGAACTATTATTAATTTCAACTAGTTTTAGACATTGATATACATTAAAAAGAATGCAAAGTTGAAAACTGACTAAATAAGCAATAATATACACTGCCCCAACAATATATTAGAGCATGCAATTAAACAGGAGTTGGTTCTCTTAGCGGCAATACGTTGTCATTTGTTTTTACGCCAAAGCAAGTAAGGATATGAGGCGTCAGTGTATTATATTTATAAATTGCACTTATTCTATGGTCAGTTGTCCATTTTTCTCGATGTCCAAGCAACCCACTCTTGACAGGCTAAACCTACAACGAAATGAAACACCACGTAACAATCCCTTGCAGATAGACAAGGTTAAAACAAAACTGGGTGGAAAGACAGCGATCGAAACCACTGTGCTAACCATCAGAACTATTAAGTAACGGGTTTTTCATCTTAATTTTTTTTAGTGAAGTGTCAGACTATTAAGATATTCTTTGATGTTTTTCAAAGATAGTTTAAAACCAGTAAACTCTGTCAAATCCGGCAATTTACAATCCTAAATTCTATAAAATCCAGCTCTTAAGATTTTACAATCTGCAAGTAATGAGATATTAGTCTGGCACAAGTATCAACATATTTCTATTTAAGAATCCAAGTGAAAAGGTTTGACATTTCTTTATAAGATGCTTGCAGGACTACCTTGTTTTTTAATCTATTTTTAGAGGATAAAAGGATTTAACTTGAATAGACAAGAAACAGGTCTTAATCCTCACAGCAAAGCAAACTTGCCTTTACAATGAGTTACCCTGGTACTGCACTACTTCACAACCAAGTGGCCTATCGAAAAGGTTAATTGGCCTGTTGTTTAAAATATCAAACTACTATGACAGCCTACTATGGGGGCTTAGAGGGGAACAGGCATTCTGTGTGTTATCAGACACTCGGTCTAAAACACTGATGGATCCAATATCTTTCTATTTCAGAAGATTTAGGAGAAGTCCGGTTGGCCAGCCTCCCTAAAATCCACTCGTGCACACCTTCTAGATGGTAAGCCTTGTTACGTCACTTAGGTGGCAACAAACGAACGTGGTTCTCTTCAAGACACTTGGTCAGCTTGAAAAGGAAAAAATCAAACCCTCCAGCACATGACAGTAAGACGAAACAAATCGCCCTCAGTCCCCAGCGGCTTTCATTCCCCCCTCTTACGGCAGCGAGACGATCAGAGTGGAAGCAGAGGGTGCTAAGAATCTCTGGGTACGACCAGGCTGCTATGCACAGAAACTGGACTTGGCCTGTTACAACGTAAGATCGCTCATCGGTGAAGACAGAGATATTAGAGCTGAAAAAGGAACTAGAAATATGTGAATTGGAATATCATCGGTTTGGCTGAAACAACAAGAAGAAATGAATCCCTTATAAGTTTATCAAGTTGAAATATGCTGTACACCAATGGAAACAGTGAACGGAGTGAAGGTGGAGTTGGGTTTCTGGTCCATAAAGATTTTAAAAACAACATTTTGGAATTCAAAAGTACATCACCAAGCGTGTCAAGACTGATACTCAAGATTTCTAAGAGATACAAGCTAAAGGTTATAATGAATTATGCACCAACATCGAGCCATGATGATGAACTGGTTGAAGAAATGTACACCGAAATTGAGTCTTCTAGATGAGAAGAAAACCCACTACACTATTATTATGGGGGACTTCAATGCTAAGGTTGGAAAGAGACGAAAAGGCGCAGAAAGAGAAACTGGAGGAAATTTTGGAATTGGTGAAAGAAATGAAAGACTTGTGAAATTTGCAGAATCTCGAGGAATGTCAGTAATGAACACTTTTTTCAAGAAAAGGATGAACAGAAAGTGGACATAGAAGAGCCCAAATGGATTAACAACTAATGAAAGCGACTTCATCCTCACTAACAGAAGATATATTTTGAATGATGTTACCGTCCTGAATAAGGTAAATGTTGGAAGTGATCACAGAATGGTAAGATGCACACTTGACATAGATGTGAGAAAAGAAAGAAAAAAAACTGACTCGAGTAAATAATACAAAGGTCTTTGAGATAATAGAAGAGGAGAAAAAGCAGAATGTACTGGAACTTAAGAACATGTTTGAGCTTCTGCAGACTACTCAGGACCAAGACATCGACGAGGAATATTACAACACTTGTTATGATGGACCGAAGGCGAAAAATGAAGAGCAAGATAAACACTGACAAGGACAAAATTGAGTATACTGAGTAATGCAAAGCCATTAGAAAGAGACAGAGAGGACATAAGAAGATTTAACACAAAAAAAAGTAGAACAAGCATTAAAGGAAAACAAAGGACTTAAATCAGCAGCCATGAGCAGTAATACAGAAAGACAAATGATACTGAAACTGAAGGATACCAATGGTGTACTTATAAATAGCAGAAGACTACTATAGAAAATTATACAAGGAGCGAGTGATTGATGCCAGCAATGGGGAAGGTGGATCACAAATTAGTAACACATACGACATACCCTATATCCTTCCTGATCAGGTAGAACATGCGTTGAAGAAAATGAAGAATCAGAAAGCCCAGAGGGAAGATGAAGTTACTGTAGAGTTGTTAAAATTGGGAGGAAGAGACATAACACAAAAACTGGCAAGGCTCTTCACAAAGTGCATTAGAAAAGGTGTGATGCCTAAGCAGTGGAATAATGCAATCATAGTTTTGCTGCATAAGAAAGGAGATAAATCAGAAATTATAGACCAATTAGCCTGTTATCCCACATGTACAAGTTGTTCAAAAGGGTTATTTCTAACAGATTAGAAAGAATACTTGATGAGAATCAACCGAAAGAGCAAGCTGGCTTTAGGACAGGATTCTCAACTATGGATCACCTTCACGTAATATCACAGCTAATGGAGTAAGCAAATGAATATAAAACACCATTATGCCTGGCATTTGTGGATTATGAAAAGGCATTTGACTCCATACAGCATAAGGCAATGTTTCGGGCACTGGAAAGACAAGGCATAAATACCCCACATATTATGATTTTGAAGAAAATATATGAGAACGCTACCTCCTTTATTAGACTAGACAAATACAGTAACAAATTTAAAATCGAGAAAGGAGTTCGACAAGGAGACACAATATCTCCGAAGCTGTTTACTGCTGCCCTTGAGGAAGCTTTCAGAAGATTAGACTGGTCGCAGAAAGGAGTCAATGTGAACGGAGAGTACCTAAACTATTTACGATTTGCAGATGACATTGTGGTTATAAGCCACGATCCCAAAGAATTAGAGGAAAATCTTAATCAGTTATGCAGAGTTAGTAAGGATTTTGGACTAAAGATGAATACGGCTAAAACAAAAGTAATGATGAACAAGTATGCCACAGAAAGGGCCATAATGATTGAAGGAGCAATAATTGAAAAGGTGGAGTCATATACTTACTTGGAACAAGTCATTAGTTGTAATAATGATAAATGGCTGGAAGTCAGAAGAATAAATTTTGGAGAGGCCTTCATCCTGCGGTGGATTGAAAATGGCTGATGATGACTATGACAGCCTATTTCAGTATTAGGAACACATAGAAACAGTTGTAAAGAACGTGTCTGAAATGAGCTACCATGTGATAAATTAGTTTTCAAAGTTGTAATACAGTTAAAGGTGTTGAAATTAGTGCATTACCAGGCAACTCGTTACAAAGGCAAGTTTGTTGTTTTTTGAGAAATTGGACCATTGCATCCATGTACTTTAAATCCTGCTTGCTTCAAAAATAGATGAAAGGACAAAATAAACATTATAGATGACAGTTATATAGTTTATAGCTAAAGCTGAGAGTACTGTCTGTAAACTCATTAAATTTTTAGCAAAAGCTTATTTCTCAGTACTCACCTCTTCAAATCCGTTTAATTATCGTTTAAATTCCATAGTTAACGACAGTTATATAGTTTGCAGCTAACGCTATAAACAATAATTTAGCATGTTTTAAGAGGTAAGCTTTTGCTAAAAATTTAATGAAATCGTTATAAACGATTATAGATTTAAATAAGTTCAGTTGTTAAATATTATTATTAGCTACATGGTGAAAGGAAGCCTGAGGCTTATGCTGCACCAGCCAAAAAAATCCAAAAGTAGAAGGTCATCACCAAGAAAGAGAAGAATGAGCTTAGGACTTTGGATGTGCCAAGCTCATACTCACCAGAGTGAGCCCCTGGGGTTTCAAAACTGTTCAACCACTATACACTGCGTAAAATGTTTACAAATCGGCATCTCTCGATCCCCGAGGGTGCTGGGTTTTAAATAGTTCGCTGCACTATATTAAAATAATAATAAATAAACTCTGATCTCAAATTATCAATTACAAGGACTGGCCGATGTCATTGTAATTATCACTTAATCGAAGTCCCAATGCCGATCAAAGGGCAAGCAAAAGCAGTGAAAGATAAATCCCAATATTTGTAAACGTTTCTCCGAGTTTCTAAACATACTAAAGTTCGTTTCATCTTTTCCTCGTTAGACGTTGTAGCAAATGTCTGTGATCAGATTTGCTGGCCACTGCAACTCGGTTCCTAACAACTTACACAGTCTGGCCTTTCTACAGAACACATCATCAAATCGCACTTGAAGAAATAAATATTATCCCCCCCCATTCAGCACTGCTATATCACTTTAAATTGCGTAACTTAAAAGCCTCCAGGGAACACCATTAACGTAGGAGAGGTTTGTTAGCACGTGCAACGTTAAATAACGTGCTGCAAGTTTTTCCATTAGAACCGTTTTTTTTTTTATACTCAACACGATATAAATAAATAACAAAATTGTACAAAAAGAAAATGCTTTTGCACCTTTATAGCCTTAAAACATAGCCCCTCTAGCAAATGATTTGTGGTAAATAAAATACAAAACGCCGTACTGGGGATTTTATTTTTATTATTAAAGTCAGCGATGAAGATCCAAAGTTTTATTCCTTTGCTTTTACGTCCCCAGTTATGAGTTTCTCCAGAGTGGGTAGGAAATAGGGGGGATTGTAGTGAGTAGTGAAGATAAAAGGGAAACTTTTTATAGCGATCTTGCAGAAGATGTCCGAAGAGTCTAATGAGTTACTTAAGTAACTTTTGTAAACTGTCGCCTCATAAAATGGCACGAGACCGGAAGTTCATTACATTACTTCTCGTCAGGTTAATGATAATACTGAGGGACTAATTTATTTTCTCATCCAGAAGCAATTAATGGAGAAAATGTAAGTTTAAAAGTTACGACGTAAATGTAAAGATAATCTCTTCTATCTATATTAATACAGAGTCGTTATCCAGGATTAATAGAGAAAAAGAGATGGGTGAATGAAGTCAACCGGTGATTGAAAGACGAATCGAAATACTCGCATAGTTTTGTAATGCTATAAAGTCTCATCATGTACCAAAAGGATGTTTGCTGGTCCTCTTCATAACGTACATGAAGCTGTACGCAATGTACTGCACATAAATACAAAGATCATTGATTTCAAAGGATCGTAGGGTGAAAATTAGAATAATAAATGCACGAAGTGTGGATTAAAAACGAAATTATTAGTAATAAGTACAGTAAATTTTGAAATCTGGCACCCTCGAGGATTGAGGTGTGCCAGATTTTAGAGATTTATACTTAGTGGTTATGCAGTTTTGGAGAAGCACAAACAATTTATTTCATCTTTTAAAACGAATGACCAGTTAAATTTTTAGGACACGCCATCTCTTTAAACATAGTGCAATACTAGCGCAACTCGTTCCAGAGACAGGTTTATTCTGATACGAGAATTGAGCCCATTGCATTACAAAAACAGATTAATGGACAAGGTAATCTTGTCCATCTTATAAAGATAGAAATGTCACACATATTCACATGGATTCTTAAAGACGTAAGACAGGTACATTACTGTACCCTTGTTTGAATATTAATGTTTAATTTTCTTATGGAAGCATAAATACACAATATGTATTTATGTTGTATCTAAGAAAAATGAAATTTTAGGGCATTTTCGAAAGATATATTAGACACTATGTGTAAGAGAGACTGCTGAAAAGATACTAAAATGTGTACCTCGAACTTACTACCAGGAACAAGGACATAAATATTGACTATCTTATATGCAGAGGTCATTAAACTTGGTTAAAATTTCCTTTCCAGACAAGGGGTGAAAGTATATATTAAGTTATGCAGAGTAAAGCAGTGTTAATCCAACCAAAACAACATTACCGCATGATCTTCACTAAGCTGCTCTATTTATTTCGTTAAAATCGACCAGCACAGTATAAAATGTCGTCTTTTTTACCTCAAATGACTTGCATTTCGCGCACGTGTACGCAGTTAAAAATCAAAAACGTATTTATAAAAATAATTGTGTTCTTTTAAATATTTTTAGCAATCAAACTAAAAGACATGGTGGCGTGTCCAAAAAAATCCCAATGGAGAAATGGGTTGAGAGACATTGCAGCGATTATGTAATAGTTTTGATATATTATATACCATTAGAAGTATATTAAACAGACACTAATTACGCTATATATTTATTATATAATATTAAATATAATTTAAAATACGTTATATATACTTATTTAAATTTAACTGTTTCTTATACTTTGTGTGTTGAATGCAATGGTGTCATTGGTCTTTCTTTGGTATCAAATCTTTTTTTATTAATTTATTTAAAAATTAATAAAAAAAAAGATTCATCTAATTAAATGTTTGTTCGTTATATGTGGTGTAATGTGTTGTTTGCCGGCCCTGGCATTTAGCAGCCTGGGGTAGGAAATAAATGGTTCCTGCCCCCAGGCTCTCGTCCCTAGCCACGGGGAGGCAGCCAGGAACTACTATGGACTCAATGAATAACTTAAAAGGGGAAGAAGGAGAAGAAAAAAGTAAGATAGAAAGTTCAGAAATCCAAACAGAACAATATTTATGGTTATATAAGTCAAATGCCATTGAAGAATAACAATCAATATTTACAATATTACAAAACAGTTTAAGTTATTGGCAGGAGAATGAATATTGAAAAATAATCAAGCAACAATTTTAAGTAAAAGATTAAATTAAAGCATGATAGAAGCATGATCCCCTCAGACCACGACCTAGAAAATCTGTAAATAAACAGTTAAATTCAAACTACTTAATTTTGCAATTTTTTGAGCTTTCAAACAAAATTATCGAAAAGAAATCAAAAACAGTTAAACCAAACTATTAAGTCAGACCAGAGGAGATCATAGACTTCCTGCGCCGGAAAACCTTATCAGCGAATGTAGCAAGAGATAAATAATTTTCTTTAGAAGAAAGTAGTAAGGAGAATTCATTTTCATGAAAAACGCTAGTTTCCAACTGCAAATTAAGCCTAAAATTAGAGTAATAAGGGCAGTCAATAATTATATGTTGAACTGTCTCAGGGACACCGCAAAGACAATTGGGGGCCAAGAGGATGCAGCTTAAAGTTTAAACTTCCATGACCAGTACAGAGAAAAGTAGTATTTAAGCCTGGAGAAAGCCAGGGACAAAGATTTTTTTTATCAAAAACTGCCACTTTTGGCAGAAAAAGATAAGTAATTCTACCGGTAGATTCCAAGTCCCATTCGGACTGCCAAGCAAACAGAAATTCATTTTTCAGTCTGGCAAGTTCATCCTTAAATATTAAATCCAGATTATTAGTAAATTGACCAGTGGAAACACTTAAACCTCTGCTTTTATTGTACATTACTTAATGTTGAATTACATTGAACTTAATTGGAAGGGTTCCAGTAAGGACCTGCAGAGCTGAAGAAGCAACAGTTCTACAGGCCCGAGAAATTGTAAGTAGGAAAAACCGTTGAGCCTGGGAAATATATTTCAGAACCAAGGATTTAAGAATGTTCTTCCCCCAAACACCCGCTGCATTGCAAGTGATTGGGACAAAAATGCATTTATAGTAAAGTTTTAAAGTGGATGGTTTAATTCCCAGAGTACATCTTAAAACATGAATAAATTTTCCAGTTATGGTTCTTACTTTGTTTAGAATATATTTAGCATGTTGAATAAAGGATAACGTATCATCCAACATTACACCTAAGTATTTAGAGACTAACAAGGTTTACCGATTGATCAAAAAGCTTAATAGTTGGAGGTCATGCAAAGTTAAGCCGCCCTTTAAACAGCATCTGATGTCTTTTCAATGGAAATCTCAAGCTCAGATAAATTGAGATCAGATAATGCCTCATTGGCACGTTCTTCCAATTCCAGCCTGGAACGACCATGAATCAGAACGACCAAATCATCGGCATATGCATCTTATCAATATTATTATGTTATTTTAAAAGCCACTCATCAAGGACCATCGTCCAGCAGAAGGGACCAAGAACTGATCCTTGAGGGCAACCTCTTGTAACCTGTCTCTGTACAGCAGAAATGCCAGAAGAGACCACAAGGCTACGATCTGTAAAATAACTGGTTATAAATCTGTATAACCGCAGTCTCCCTGAACCTCTCCAGGATACTTTGCCACCAGACGGTGTCAAAGGCCCCTTTAAAGTCCACCAGGAGACCGAGGACGTACTTGCTCTCAGAGGCAGCAATTAAATCCACAGTGTGCCGAATAGCATCCACTGTGGAAAAACCTTTGCGAAAACCAAATTGATTAGGAGCAGAGAGATTTTTCTTGATAAAGAGGTTGAACACTAGCAACTAAGTTTTTCTAAAACCTTGCCAAGGGCAGGAAGAAGAGCTATAGGCCTGTAAGAGGGAGGAAGATTTGGAGCCTTCTTTTGGTTTTTAAGAAGGATTTTTAGGTTTGCCACTTTCCAAGGTTTGGGAAAGATACCATTAGATAAACAAGAATTAAAAAGTGAAATTAAAACTTCTGGATTAAGATGCCAAATACGTTTAAGAACTTCCATAAGGTCCAGGCCTGGACATTTCCCAGAATTTAACGAGTTAACAGCAACTGAAATTTCCTCATTAGTGAAGGGGTTCTCTTGACTAAAGCCAGAATAACATAAGTGGTTTAGACGAAGTGCTGTTTGGGAAGGACTTTCTGGAACAGAGACATCCTCTTTGATGATCTCATTAAGAATTGTGTTAATTGTTTCAGACCAAGAAAGAGATTCAGTATTATTAGGACCAACAACCGAAGAAGAAACAGACTCAGGATGTATTTTATCGGCAATAAGCCTGTATACAAGAC
The DNA here is from genome assembly GCF_048544385.1 of Mastigoproctus giganteus. Lineage (NCBI taxonomy): Eukaryota > Metazoa > Arthropoda > Arachnida > Uropygi > Thelyphonidae > Mastigoproctus > Mastigoproctus giganteus. The sequence continues at coordinate 42,014,417 of NC_143588.1, forward strand.
CCCAAGGGTTCTGATTTTGTTGGACAAGCCTGTCCCAAGATTCACGCTTGTTTTTATAAATCTTATTAAAGTATTGGTTCCTTAAGGTTTTATGAATGTCATATAGACGTTAAATCTCAATAGGATGTCTATTGGATTTTCTAGCTTTGAGAAAATCACGACGAGCAGAATTCATTTGATTTCTTAGTGGATATAGGTCCTGGGACCACCAAGGAACGGAAGCAGGAGGACGTTTTCGTTTCTGCAGGGTTGCGTTAGAGACCTCAGAAAGCAACTCTGAAAATTTCGAAAGAAAAGACGAAGTGTCTAAAGAAGAAAGATAAGAGATACAAGAGGGAGTAAAGGTCTCACAAAATTTATTGTCAAAATTAGTCCAATCTATGTTGGAAGTTTTGAAACGTGGAAAATCAGCATTACATCTTGAAATATTATTTGAATGGGCAAATTGAATAGAAAAAGAAATCACATTATGGTTACTGCCACACCAGGATGGGTGGACTGTCCAAGAAAAAAGACTAAAGCCGAAGGCTCTGTTAGAAAGTGTGACATCTATATCAGAAGAGGAGACAAAAGTAGGAAAGTTAGTTAAAGAATTCCAGACCTTTAAATCCTTTGAAATTATAAAATCCTCTAAAATTAAACCCTTTGGATTTCAAGGAGCAGTAGACCACAAGGAGGAGGAGGCATTCGCATCCATTAAGATTAGGAGTTTTTTCCCAGCTAGTAAATGAATGGCATGTTCTAAATAATCAATAAAAGGCTCTATAGGCTGAGTGTCTTGTCAACATTGCATGTAGAGGGAGATGGCAAAAAATTGACCAAAATCCCCCTCAATACAAGCACAAACAGCATGTTCATTACACAGAGAGTTTATTCTTGTAATGACGAAGGAGGAGCAAACGACTACCAGGGCTGCCCAGATCCTGGCAATCGCAGTCCCACCAGCACCAGAAAAATGGGTGTTCGATTGAATAATTCGACAAGAAGAGGAGAAGCCTTTCACTTTCCCTTTGTAAGGGTAAAGCTCCTGTAAGCCTAAAAGACTAATATTTTTATCAATTTTAGACAAATCTATTTTACCTATTTTGATAAATCGTTTGAAACTGAGGCAGAGCGTTGACAATTAAGTTGAATAACTTTGATTGGAGTTCCTAAATTGTTATTTTTTGGTCTATTGAACGTAATTTATTCGTGTTCTTGCGAACTCCTGGGCGCGGATGAACTCTGGACAGCTCAAGTCACGGTAAGAATGGGAGGAATTGGGTTTGCGTAATTTGCAGTTGGGACAGCAAAGGGGAGCAGATTTATTAGGACAGTCGTCATATTGATGCCTTGAAGGTCACAATGGCCGCAGGTGCTATTAGGTTGAGAAGAGAATTTGGCAGAATGGCCAAACCGAAGACATTTAAAACATCGAGTAACTATTGTAAAGTCTTTTGTACTATGGGCTGTCCAACCGAGAAATACACGGCTGTCATTACTTAAAAGAATATTTCTTATTCTAGGAGATACATCATATACAATATGAACGTTATTTTTATTCTTAGACTTAAATCTAAACCTTACCTTTACATTATCTTTAAACTCCTTTTCATCTCTCAGATTTTTCTCCATTAAATCCTCCAGAAACTCGGCATCCGTAATATCTTTATTTACATCGTAAATTACCAAAAAAGATTTTGTTTCTTTGGTTTTTCCAGTTTTAAGTTACATTCTGAGAATTTTTTACACTTACTTAATTTGGTTAAATCATTCTGTGTTGCTGTTTCAATCAAAATACCCTTATCTCTAATTTTTCGAACCGATTTGACTCTTATTTTCTTAAAATCTGTTTTGAAGTTTTTGAAATTAGATGTTTTATTTCCTCGCTAGTTTTCAAGTCACTGTGTTCATCAGCCTTAACTAAAATCACATGACGGGGTTGAACTCCAGAAGGAACAAATACCTTAATTTTATTTACATTTGGGTCAACGTTTTGTGCTGCAATTTGAGCATAACTTACCTCACTTGGACGAGAGGGGGTAGGTTGGCATTCAAGTTTGGTTTTAAGCTTTTCGTTTTCAACTGTAAGTTCAACTACAAGCCTTTCCAAAGAACTCCAAATTTTAGTGATGTCAATAAAAACTGCTGGGTCAAGCGGACCAGCTTAAGAGAGTCCATTAAGTTGTTCCTTAGGATATGTATTTGATCTAACGTTTGTTCATAGTTAAAAAGAGAACTATCTGAGTCATTGTGTTGATTAGAGTGAGATCCAGAACGTAGGAAATCTGAGGGAGGAGATTGAAAATTCCCAAGCATCGCAGCAATTTGTTCCGATGAATTGGCACTGAATAGTTCTTGATGAATATTATCTATAGGATTCGGAGAAGGTGGAACAGACTCAATAACTGACAACTCTGGCGGATCTAGCGAAGAAACACTATCATCAGCCATTAGAGAAGGTGTTCTTTAATTTGTAGTTCCAAATGTTGACACCAGGAGGCGACAAATTTTGTGTAATACAATTAGGGTATGAATAATCCACAAACCAATTTTCGTTCAGTTCCGATAATTAGGAACTGACAAATTAATTGTCAAAGTTTGACAAAAATATGTACTTTTATGGCTGGATGAAAAGCCACAAATGGATGTTGCTTAATATCTTGGTAACCACTGTACTAAACACGCTGAAAGTTTGTCAGCAGATAAATGAGACATAAATTTAGGCACCTCAGTGACTGCAAGGCACCTAAGGACACATAAACAAGAGTTATAAGCGATTTATACAATCCCGTCACCAGGGGGCGCTAGAAGTCACTGGAGAAGAAAGGCCTTAAGGAACAGAGGCAAATGACACCAAGATGACACTTGTAGGGTTCATAGGTGAAAGGTTATTGAAGTTTTAAAAAATTAGCCCAATAAGCCCAAAAGAACTGTGGTCCTCCATATTGGAGTGTGAATCCAGTCTATGAGTTCGTTAGGCTTAAGAAGTATCATTTGTCAAGTCTACCAATAGCAGAGTGAAGAAAATTTCAGTGTTTATCGTTTTATATAAGGGAACTTTCTTTAGTCAATGGTTATATAATATCTATGGCCAGAGTCAGCAATGGTTCAGAATCAAAAAATGGTAGCCTCCAATGGGGGCAGACATTAAAAAATTATTTTCTGAACGGTAATACATGTACATTTATGACGTCAACAATATGGCAGCCTCCATTAACACTTTCCCTCCAAAAAATCACGTGAGTCCGCCATTTTGCAGTAATTGGAAGGCAACGTAGAAGAAGAAGAAGCCAATATGTCTACTAAAATTTTAGTAGCAAAATATATTTATTAATGTCAAATACCAAATCGCTCATAAGTGGCTAAATATAAGGCTTCTGCTGAAACAAAATACACCATAAGAACCCTCAAAAACAGCTCTGTACACTACAATTCCTGTAACACTGCCAGAAAGTCCTCAGGCAGGGGTACAAGAGGAAAAGATGTCAACATTATTATTATGATTAAAGCATACAGTCAACAACAACAACTGCCTATGGCAGCTATAATGGAAATTCCTATTGCAAATATGCAAACAGAAAAACAGTTATTTTTCTGTCAAAAGCTGACTGTACGCTCCAAAAATGAAACCGTACACTCACCCCAACATCAGGAACAGGGGACTATACTTTATACATTGGGGGGGGGGGGAGGCTGGAGGACACAAAAATAAAGCTATATCCAAGAGCAACATAATTCGCGACCGCACAGTCAAAAACATCCAGTAACAGTAGTCCAACGAAGCCACTTGTGTGGACGTGTGTTTATGTAAGGGGCGGCTCCTAGAACGTCAGTTTAACTCCGCCTCGTATCTCTGTGAGGAACAGTATCACTACAAATGGGCCAGACGATTCTGGGTACTCGTCCACACCACGGGAAGGTGGGCCAGTTCCAGTAGATGGGACACCTATGGTCTCAGAGTATGAAACAACGAAAAAAAAAAAAAAATTCCTTCTCTGGGGCCCACTCCAGAGGGGGGGGGGGAAACCCGAAAGGAAGAGAAAGAAAAGAATAATAATAATTAACTAAGATAACAAAAAATAAATAAATATATTAAGTGTATATATATATATATATATATATATATATATATATATATATATATATATATATATATATTGGTTTTTAGCATATATACACAATCATACATACGTATATATACCAAAAAGCGAAAGGGGGAAAAAAGCGAAAGGGGAAAAACCGAAGGGGGAAGAGACAGAGAGAGAGAGAGAGAGAGAGAGAGAGAGATATAAAGAAAAGAAGAGTAAATCTTCCAGTTGTGTAACCATTAAGAACGGCAGCATAAAAACACTTCGATGCCTCCAGCCAGATGGATTTGATCAACCTCGTATCACTGGAATAATACTTTTCCTTAGTTCAAACACTTCTTTAGCAAATACCTGGAACATCTGAAACTTACTAGAGTCTCTTAAAAATATAGCTTCTTCTCCTGGAGCTATACTCTCAAGAATTTCACGTATCGCTGTTCTGGCATTGTCATATATTCGACAATCATATAGTATGTGCCGCCAGCCTCCCTGGCCCCTCAAAAACAAAGGTCCGTGTTACTTAGTCCTAATGCATATAATTTCTCATTCATTGACCCGTGCCCTGTTAACAAAAATGACGACTGTAAACTAGGTGTAAACCAATTGCGAACCTTTTTATCATTCAGAAAAGTCACGTTCGGGATAAACAAGTTGGTCACTCTTCCAGTAGTTATGGTATCCCATCTTGTCTGCCATAAATTGATTATTTCATTCATACATCTTTTCTTTTCGCCTCTGCAGTCAGAGCGAATATTGATCTCTATACCAAAATTCTGTAGGAATTTCCCTCTTAATACGGTAGCAAAAACCACGATACAACAACACCTGCAGCGCGGCAGTGGACACCGTTCTGCACACTCTTACAATACCAAGAAGCATGATGCGTTCTATGAAATTTAGTTATAGCAAGCTTAGAGCTTTGAGCCCAAGAACTTAAGTCTGTCAGCACACTACTAGCTTTCTGTTCTAAGAGTGAGCGAGATCGTCCTGCAATTATAATTGCCAGACCATCTGCAAATGCCAGCACCTCACAATTAGGGAATGTGCGAACCAACCAATTCTGTAAGACTAGGTTCCAAATAAGGGGTCCCAAGACGGAGCCTTGAGGACACCCTCTCACAACCTATTTTCATAGCTCAAAGTGCTTGGACTTCACTAGCACATATCTATTTGAAAAGTAACTGTTGTAATTCCTTGGAACAATCAGCGTTTCTTAACTGAGCCATCGCTGCCTCCCACCAAACAGTATCAAATGCCCCTTCGAAATCCACGTAGATTGCTAATTCATATTTGGATGTAGAATCCTCAATATGCGTTCGAAATGCCACTAGACAATCTTCACAGGATTTCCCAGGAGTGAACCCATATTGCTGAGGCGATATCATATCCTGCTGCACTAGCAGGTCGGTTACCCGTAATGCCATTAACCTTTCAAGGATTTTTCCAAGGTTTGCCAAAAGAGCGATAGGGCGATATGATTTAGGTTCAGTTAGTGGCTTCCCAGGTTTTCTCACTATCTGCAATAATGCAAGCTTCCACTGCGTTGGAAACAGCCCTTCTGTTAGACATTTGTTAAACATTAATAAAAGGGTATTAGGTAACGACTTATAGAACCTCGTTATAAATATATTCTCGACTAAACCAATTCCAGGACATTTTGTGAGATTAAGTTTCTTCAAAACTCTTGTAAGTTCTTCCATCGTAAACTCCGCAGTATTTTCTCTAGCTACATAGAGCCGATTATCTCTACGTATACCAGTTTGATACTCAGTATCTTCCTAAGAATCGTCAGTTGGAAATAACTTACTTAAAATTATCTCAACGGAGTCCTTCCAACCAATAGTCTCACCGATATCCGTGGTTACAGTATTAAAAACCTCCCCATACCTGAATTTGTCACGTGACAGTTTATATAGTAAACCCCACGGGTAAGAATTTCCCGATTCTTTTACAAAAAGTGTTCATGTCGCCCATTTTTGATCAGCTATCTTCCTACTATAATTGTTTTTTAAGGACAGATACTTCTCGTGCAGCCTTGAAACCTCGGAGGGGGACCAATGTCTGTGGCGTTCATACTGTCTTCTAGCCCTGTTTACTGCTCGCCTTAATACTGTTAACTCTGAAGTCCACCAAGGACAGGATTTCGATCTAGCAACTTTCTTCTTACCAGCCTTGTACGCTGCTCTTATAATTGAATCCTGTATAAATACAGCAAGAGAGTCAGCCGAATATTCTATTAGCTGACGTTGCCTTATCACAGAGAAGAATTGATGCATCGAACACAGACCAATCAACTGTTTTCAGTGAGAACTGAACCAACCTAGGCACTCGATATTGACTAACTAAAGTTGTAACAGTTTTTACATAAAAGGAGATAACTCTATGGTCACTAGATGTCCAGTCAGAGATGACTTGCCAATCATAGATGTAGTGTCGTAGGCCAGAAGTTACTATAGTTATATCAATGTTGGACTGCCCCATAGGTCCAGAGAATGTGGCCGGCTGATTGGATATATTCATCACATATAAATTGTGATTAAATATAAATTCTTCAAGCAGACGACCTCTCCCATCCGTTGTAGAACTATGCCATAGACTTGATTTAGCATTTGCATCAGTAGTGATTATTACGTGGATAGGCTTCAACATAAATAGTGCATGTTCCAGGTAATCCAAAGAGCTATTAAAATCCATTGATGGAGGACAATATAATGAAATAAGATAAAATTGCAATGTTGTTGTTGCAATCATCACGCATGTGGCACATTGATTACACAACCCGTGTATCACCACAACATCTAAATCGTTATTGGTTACCACGATTCCTGATTTGGGCTCTTCTTGTACAGGCTGCACAACTCGTGCACTCAGAGGATATCCCAGTATCTTAAAGCTTGGTTCCGATTGAACCCTGGCCCAATACGGTTCTTGTACGGATACTATATCAATAAAGTTCTCCTCCCTTGACTTCCTAATTTCATCAGCCACCAGCCTAGAACGTTGGCCGTTTATCTGCATGATTTTAATTCCTGAAGAACCAAGAACTCTATCCACCAAAGAATCAGTTTTCACTGTATTCGCAGCTTCCCACTCAATCATCAGAAATCCTTTGTCGTGCCAGTTCTAAAGCTCTTTTATATTCGCAGCAGTTGGGATCTTTAATAGAATGCTGGAAGTTTCTTTTGCGCCTTTTACAATTTATACAGCAAGGGGATTCCTTGTTGTATTTTCCTTCATCGAAGTTGCTCCACGGGCAGCGTCATCATATGATCTCACAGAGGAGGCAACCTGCAATTGTGTTCCCTCTGTATTTGTTTCAGCAGTTTGATTAACTGATTGCTGGCTATGATCCATTTTATTAATATTCTGTACTGAAAAAGTTTGTACAATTTTATCTAGTAAATTGGCCCGGATTTCAATTTCTTTATTAATAGCTCTTAATCTCTCATTATCAATTAAGAGAGCTGTAATGACAGTCTCATGAGTTGACCATTTTTCCATAATTGTATCTTTAGCCTTTTTAGGAACTTTGTTGGTCTTCCCCATGAGGACGCTCATTACATCTTTTCTCATATTGGATATCTTGTCATACATGAAAGATGGATCCTGTGATTTATCCAGAATTTCTGTCTTGTCATTTTCTCCAGAGCTTACAGAAGTTCCAATTCCTTGAGTTGAAATGGAACCTTCACTATTAGGGTTTTCTTGAGTTGACTGCGATAACGTTTCCTGATTCGGCTTTGGAGAACGGCTAACTCTACCCTTTGAGCCAGTTACAGGTTTTCTTAATGAATTAGGCTTCCCTTCCATGTTAGATCTCATAATTCTCAATTAGAAATATTATTATTAATCATGTTATTCTTTAAAAACAGCAGTTAAAAAAAAAAGTATTAAATGTAAGGTCTGGAAGTGACTCAGCTGTTTACACACAAACTGTAATCATTTAGTCCCGTGGGACAATAAAGATCAGGGGAACTACGCTCTCCAGTAGCCGAGGGCAATGAGTTTCGAGAAAACAGCGCTCAATCCAGTACTTCCAAAAGGCGACAAGTTTATTCAATTAGCAACCAATGACAGCAAACGCCTTTAACTCCGAACAAAGACTCTTGTGTCGACCATGATGTTCATATCAAAATTAAACATACAAAATACAAAATCAATGCAGATGAATCCATCGAAGTCACGAGCATAGGCAGGCAGAACATGCTGTTTATAATAGTCTGAAGACGAGAAAATATTATGCTTGCAGCTTTAATTATCCAGAAAAGGCAAAAACTCGGGAGCATGCAAAAGACACCAGCACACAGTAACCCAAGGAAGCCACATAGTGTTGGGGGAAAGGCGCCTCCGGTGGTTTCCCACATCTGCGCCATATGAACTCTGTGGAGACAAACAGTATCACTGTGAAAGCCAGAAAACTTTTTTGTGTTGTAAATGAAGTATTATGCTGGGTTCTGTTGGGTGTCCTGGCTTTTGGCCGCAGGGCCCCTGGTGGGACCCCACGTTGCCCGCACGCACCACTAGGAGGTAGCCAGGCTGCCCATAATTCTCTGGCTAGTCTCCTCCAGGTCGCCTGAGCTTCCTGGAAAGAGACCAAGTAAAAAAAAAAAAGGTACAGGATGTACCGGAGAGGATAAAGGAAAGGAGGTATAGACAGAGCGACGGAGGATGTAAGGAAAGGCATCCTCCGCAGGTTGAGTGGGAATTCTCCCACCTAAGCGGAAGTGGAAGGAGAGGGTCCTCGAGAGGGTGGGAAGACAATCACGTACCAAGAGAGACACGGATGAAACAATTCAAGCGACCTGAGTGTCAAGTTCAGTAGCTAGAAGTGGTCACAATCTAGGTGAAGATGTTCACTATATGAGAAAGGGTGTTGATCAATGTGCATCAGTTCCAGGACGTTGTACCAGTGATCTTCTTGTGGTGAAGAGATCATGGGCGAAGGCAGAGAAAGCATGGTACTGGTCTTCCTCATTGATCAGAAAATGTTCATTTGCTCGAGGCAAGGCATGTATCTTTGATATGAGTAATGTTCACAGGTCCTCGTAGAGCGGGAAAACATAGAATAGGTGATTCCAGTCTTCGTTTTCACCACAAAGACAGTGAGGGTGATCCACGATGTTCATAGAGGCAAGTTTGTGATTTATGGATCCATGATCTGTAATCAGGAAAGTGGTATTAAACCCTGGGCTGTACCATGCTGGAGCTTTAGGGTAGATCTGGGCTATTTCTGGTAAGAATTTTTAGTGATGGAACCTTTGGGGGTGGTATTCCATCTGTTTTGCCAGGCGTTAAGAAGGTAGACTGCAAGGCGCTTTTTTTCTTCTTTGATGGTGTTCGCTGGGTTTGTAGTGAAATCCAGGATGGTGGTAGGGAGTCCATTTGCGAGCCGGTAGTGCACGCCTTTGCGAATTATCTGCAGGTCTAGAGGGAGAACTCCTTCCCAAGGAAGCCACATGTGGACATGTGTGTGTATAGGTAGGGTGGCTCCTAGAACGTCCGTTCAAATCCACCTCGTTTCTTTGTACGTTGAACAGGCTCTGCAAAACAGGCCAGCGTGTAATAGTGCAATGTTCGTGTAGTTTAATGCATGTTATGTTGTTGTGTTATGCTGACCTCTTGGCTACCGAGAAGGCACAGGCTTTTTCGCACTGGATGCTTCCATCCTCACATAGGTAACCTTCCAGTTGCCCTTTGAATTTATTCGAACTGTCAGCCTCAACGCCGCCGAAGGCAACTTGTTCCAACAATCGATGACTCGCTGGCTAAAAGAAACCTTACAATCTAGTCTCAACCTCTTCCCCTTGTAATTTGAACTTATGGCCCCAAGTTCTGGAATTCTTTATAACAATGAAAATTCCACTTTCATTCATTTTACTAATCTCTGTCAGAGCCTTATAAACCTCAATTAAGTAATCTTTAAGGTGCTGGTTGCTAAGTTCTGTAGCCCACATAATCTGAGTCTTTCCTCGTATGGTTGTTCTTTTGCCGATCTCCATTCGAATTACCCTTCTTTGGACCCTTTCAAGAAGCTCAATGTCTTTTTTCAGATGTCTTCATACCTCAGAACAGTATTGCAAATGTGGTCTTACAATTTCCATATACTGTGGGATTATGACCTCCCTATCTCTACCGGATAACGTTCGATAAATCATCGATAGGACACCATGGTCTTTCTGGCTGCCTGTTTACACTGTTCAGAAAACTTGATATCTTCCCGAATCGTAACTCCCAGATCCCTTTCTTCTCCAATGTTTTTAATACAGCCCCACAAAGCGTATAAGTTATTTTTAGGTTGCTATTCCTCGACGGTAAGACCTTGCATTAAAACATATCTGCCACTTCTCTGACCATTTCTGAAGTCTGTTCAAATCATTCTGAAGTAGCCTCCTTGGCTACTTCAGAATGATTCAGAATGACTCTTCAGAATGATACGGGAGAATCTTGATGAATGATCATCAAGATTCTCCCGTACAGATTTTGCCATGCCTCGAATATGGAAAATCCCCACCAACAATCATGGCGGCCACTATTTTTGGATGGTGGATGTATCAAAGTTTAAAAAGTCTGAATCGAAATTGGTGGTGTATCCCATCATACCAACTTCTACTGCTCCGAAAATGGAAGTGGATAATTCCCAATCCACCTTCGCGAGAAGAGTCTTCAGAATTGGATGACGAATCCGGTGGATAGGATAAGTTGGATTCCGTCTCAGAAGCCTGTTTAAATAACGTGCCACATTTCCCTAATCAATAAGAAATGGATGACTTATCGAGGGACTTGGGTATAACAAAATCTAATACAGAGCTGCTGAAATCTTGTTTAAAAGAATGGAATCTATTGGATCCAGGCTGCAAGACTTCCACATACAGAAAACGACATATTACTTATGCATTTTTGCAGAATCTCTGCGATATTATTTTGATTTTATTGGTCTGTATGAACAAACTAGGAACAAAGGCAAGCGGCATCTTTTAATAGACACTTATAGGAAAAGTTTGAAATCTGTGTTGCTTCACAATGGGAAAATACACTAATCCAGTCCTGTTTCACACCCTGTTCACATTAAACAAGACCGCGGAAAAGTGAAGCATGCGTTAGAGAAGTTCAAGTACTGCTAGTATAAATGGATGTCTATGGGGAGACTTAAAGCTGGGATTCCTTCTAGGTTTACAAGATAGTTTCAGGAAATACGGGTGAAGGGAGTTGTTCCAAAACGCGGAGGTTGAAGGAATAAATGAGAAAGAAGAAAACGTTGACTCTGTGAGTGTGAAGCTGGGCAGTAAAAGGATGCTGAGTGGTTGCGGCACGTGTTCAGGCTAGTTAGAAGAAACGGGGAATTGCAGAAGCCAATTCAAAAGAACACTGTCCATGGAAGTATCTATAGAAAAGGAAAGCAGCAGAAATAGAAAGTCTATGACACCGAAAGTGGAGCGACTTTGTTGGAGATGGGTTATTATTTAAGCGAAAGAGAATACGCAGTTTTTTAGATGCAGAGAAAGCAATATTTATGTTCTTATGTCAAAAGAGACTGGAAGTCAGAGTAATCCCTAATAGAAATGCGTGATCTTGTCTAGAAATCTGAGTGTAGTTGAAGATAAACATAAGAGCAGAAGAATCTTTTTTTTGGGAGATATAAGACAGGACTGAGTTTTAGAAGGATTGAAATTAATTAAGTTTATCTTTACCCCACTGGAGAATTATCTGGAGATCAGCATTTAACGAGTTGGTAGTAGATATTCGAGAAGTTGAAGCTGGTTGAGCAGGGCAAGGTTTCTCAAACTGGAAGGTGTAATGCAATGTGCTATCATCAACAAAACTATGGAGAGGATTTCCAGTTAATGGAAGAAGGTCATTAATATACAAAAGGAAAAGAATGGGAGAAAGTACTGAACCTTGGTGAACACTCGCATTAGTAGAGGTTAGAAGACAGAGAACCATCTACCATCACCAATAGTGAGCGGGCCAAGAGAAGACTAGTTTTCCAATTACAGTTGGCAAACCATAAGATGGAAAACCTTTAAGCCAAACACGACTGAAAATCTTTGAAATGTCAAGAGCAACTGCCTGATTTTCACCAAACCTTTCCATTAATTTGTCCATAGATGGGTAATATGAGCCAGAATATCACCGGTGGATCGACACTGATGGAATCCATACTGGAGATCGTTGATCAGATGGAAGGTTTCGAAATAGTTTAGGAGTTGGCGGTTAATTGATTTCTCCATTACTTTAGAAAGAGTAGACGTGCAACAGGACGATTTCACTTCTGAGTACTGAGGATCACATATTTAAAAAATAATACAATTTTTTAGGCGAGTTGGCATCTATGCATAACGCGCCTACTGGCCTCACCATCTGTCCCTCCGTACGTAACAACAACTCGACTCCCAGTGGAAGATTTTCATGAAATTCTATATTTGGACATTTCAAAAAGATTGATGAACCATTCCAAGTTTTATTAAAATCGGACCAACAGAAATCCGGAAATTATAGTTACTTTTTTTTAAGGCCATCTATATACTATATATTGCAGTTGAATCATTGGTTGTTGTTGTTGGTTTTGATTTTATTGGCGCATTATGAATCATTGGATATTATTTCTCGCAAATTTACAATTGGAGGAATGAATGAGCAATATGACAGATGTGCAGAAAAGAAATTTTCTCCGTTCTCGCATAAAAGTCGTGCTATTTTTTTTTTTTTTTAATATAAATTATCAACTATTTGGTAATGCGCCTGATATGTAACGCACTGCAAGATAAGCATAAATAAAAAATATATATTAATTTAATATTTTTATCTGATCGAAAGAAATTAAATGACTTTATACTCCATAATTCAAAGAATACGTATGTTAGAAGTATTCATTTAATTAAAAGAAAAGGTGCCTTGCGCTTTTTATTTCTTAAACTAATTCAAAACTATGTAATAAAATTAGTAAAATGCATTTTCTTCTATTTTAGATTAAATTAATAAAACGTATTTCACAACAATAATTTCTGTATGTTTTTTAAACAGTTAATTCAAGGACTTTCATTTCAAAACTAATCCGAGGCAAACCGGTTTGCTTCGCATACACCTATGACATCATAAAATCGAATGCGCATATTATGCGTTATGCCAAGTAGCTAGTTTTATGAAAGTATATTTTATAAACCCGAAAGATAAATATTAATAACTGGTAGGAACTTTAATTTTATTTTCATACTAAAATTTAAATTCCTTTCTGGAAGCCATGGATGTTTCCTCAGTACAAAATGAAAATATACCACACGCGAATTTAAATAGAAAGTTCTGCAATCTAATTAATGCCTTTATCTGTCAAAACAAAAGAAATTAATTACTTCCAGCAGGTTTTGTGTTGTGTAAAATCAAACAAAATATTTCTAAAACTGAACTTAAAGAATCGCCTCTTGAGCTTTGACCAGCTTTAAGGATGACAGAACACACACCACAAAGAGACAGTAGCCATCGATCTAAAAGTTGCAGAATATTGGTTGTCACGAGAGATAAGTTAGAATGCTATGCAACTTGCATTCACTCGTAGCGTTGCCATGACAACTACCTACGTCTTCCATCTATAGAAAATCTACATTCCGATCATTTCACCCTTACTTTACTAGACGTTAAGGGCAGGAAAACCATGCAAAATGGAAGATCTCATAAATAACGTTTCAATTAAATTATACAGGCCATTTGTAAAAGATCGATCTTACTTTGTTTAGAAAGGGCATAAAATCAGGATAAGTTTCATTCATTGCACTTGCAGTTGGGAATACAATAAAATAAATAAATTATAAAATATTTTGGCATACAAAAGTAAATATCAATGATATTTACTTTTTAAAATCAAGCTCCAATCTCTAAGTTCAGATTGTTGAAAAATAAGTGATATAATGATCTCAGAAAAGAGATTGTCAGAAAGGCTAAGCTACTGAAGTTATAGGGCAAAGCTCCCGATGGGATAAGGTGCCGGGTAGATTCCCATGGATTTTAGAAGTGATATATATTTCTCCAATTCACAAAGGTAGTGCTAAAGAGAAGTTTAGAAATTACAGATCATTCAGCGACTTCCGTGGTAGGCATGATCATGGAGTTTATGATTAACAATGCAATTCAGTCCCATCTCGGCAAAAAAAAAATGGCATCCTTTAAAATCCCAGCAAGGGTTCGTGAAGGGTAATCTGGTAAATTGCTATAATGTAATCATTAAACAGATGAATGCAAGAAATAATTTTGAATTAGATACCTGGACTGTATTAAAGCTTTTGATAAGGTCTGCATGAAAGGGTGTTGTATAAACTATAACAAATTTCGATTACGAGTAAGAACCTAAGCTGGATCGCCGGCTGGTTAAAAGACAGGAGGCAGGACGGTGTCATAAATGGTCAGAGTTCGCGGTCCCTCAGGGATCGGTGTTGGATCCGCCTATTTTTTAACTTTTGTCAATGATATTGAGAGGCAATCCAAAGGAAGTTGCCATAGTTTGTCGATGATATGGAGGTAGAAGGGTGGCTAATAATTCGAGCCAGACCACGTTGCTTCAAAAAGACTTGGATCAGGACGAAAAAGAGTTTGAAGCTACGATTCAGTCAGACATGAAATTTTCGATGCAGCGTTAACAGTAGGCCAGCATGGTGTCCTGTCCATGATTTACTAGCAGAGGTCCTATAAGGACCTTTGCTAGTATGGAGAGGGGCATCATTTTCCCTCTGTACAAGACGATGGTTAGAGTGCGTCTGGAATATTGTACTCAGATCTGGAGACCGCGCCTTAAAAAGGGCATCGAAATTCAATAGAGTTCAAAGAGAAGCTAGAGATTGGTAACGAGTGCAAATCAATGTACATAAGAAGAAGAGCTTATATGTGGACTGCAATGACAATAATACAACTAAGGGGAGATCTGATTGAGGTGCATAAGACACACAAAAAAGTTGAGTAAAGTGAATAGGGCAGATCTGTCCTACCTTGTAGGTGAGACAAGAACCAGGGAAGCATAAATAAAAAAAAGCTCCAAGAATAACGTACTCCGTGACATTATACAGCGGTTTCGCCACCGGAAGTTTGGATAGTTCTGAGTTCAGTCATAGAATGGAGGAATTTCAAAAGGCCTCGTCAACCGGGGCTATAGCCAGCCGATACAAAATGACCTAAGTTGCAGATGCGCCTGAGATGCAGCAATTAACCACCCAATCAGGAGACCGGATCTTATGAAGTTCACTTATGGACAGTGGATCGTTGAACACTGCAGTAAGTTGTTTCTCAACATTACAGAAGCAGTAATGTCTTTCTCTGTTACGCTGGAAGACAATTTATTGCAAACAGTGGAACTGGATGATTGCCTGATTATCTTATCGGTATATAAGGTAATCAGGCAATTAATAATGAACTTATTAATTAATTAATGACTAACTGTATTATACATAGTAGTTAAAAATATAAAATATTGCTGTGACTCCCTCATCCATTTGAACAAGGGTACTTGAGACCTAAGTAAATTTATGAATAAAGACGCGGCA